>NC_134579.1:72097500-72397500 GCF_037038515.1 Microtus pennsylvanicus
AACTTGTTTTTTAAATAAACTATTTAAAAATCTTTCTAGTCATAAAGCTCAGTGGGTAAAACTCTCAGACAATCTTGAGGCCTGAGTTCAAAGTCCCCAGAAGTCATATGTGGAATCACATTTATCTGTCATCCCAGAACTCCTGGCAGAGACAGGAAAAAGATCTCTGGAAGTCCATCAGCTGGTTTGTCTGACAAAAACCAGGGCCTGGGGTGGGCAGCTTTAGTCTCAAGCAAGATAGAGGTTTGGACTAACACCCACGTTTATACTTTGATCTCCAGAACTGTGCTGTGACACACTTGTAGCCCCGTGCACATACATAATACGTATCATATACACACGTAAAGATTGAAAAACTTTTTACTGTACACCACCGTTTTTAATGACTGCATGCTATTCCATAGAACATGTCTAAGAGCCCCATTTGCTGGGAATAAAGGAACCACAAAATGAAGCCAAGTGTCACCACCAACCAAGATGAAACGCCTGGAACCAACTGCTGTCAATTTTACCTCCTGAATATCTCCCAGACCTGTCTCTGCCAGTCTTAGAACTCAGTCCACCTGGACTGCTGTGGGCAGCACTTAGCAGGTCTCACCACCTCCGCTCTTGCTCCACCCCAACCTCTTTTCCATATGTACTGAGTGATGGGTTTGGTTTTTTTTTTTTTAAAGCTCAGGGCATCCACACAGACAAAGAAGTTGTGGTTTCACTGCCAAGTGATCCTCTGTCTGCAAAGTGTGAACTATGCACCATGCACCTGGGTCATCTTAAAAACAGAGTAACTTAAAAACATAAATGGCAAACAATAGTGTATAATTCTGTTTACATGAAGTCTGAAATAGACAAAACTAAGATATAGTAATAGAAATCAGAAAGCTAAACAGGGCTGAAGGTCCGTATGCTGGTTTAGATCATTGTTACATGCGCACTGTAACAATGTAACTGTAGCTGTCTCCTTCCTGTCCAGCCTGGACATTCCCAAGTCCTGGGACCCACAATGTTACAACACCTCCAGCCCTGACCTCTAACCACCATAAAGTCCACGTGACCACACCTCACCCAAGGAGAAGATACTCCGCTGTCTTGCAAAACACTGATTAATCCCATGTTGTTTGCTGCTTCCAGTGGTTAGTGCTTCGTAAAATAGAACTTCTCACTGATTAATTTTTCACCCATGTGCGAGATTAGCTAACTGTTTTTCCCAGCAGAGTAGAAACTCCATAAAAGCAGAACGTATCTGTCTGGCTAACTGTGTTATCTCTAAAGCAGAAATTCTTAACTAAGGGGCTGGAGAGATGGCTCAGCAGTTAAGAACTCTGGCTGCTCTTCCAGAGGACTTGGGTTCAACTCCTAGCATCCACACGGCAGCTCATAAGTGTCTACAACACCAGGCCCAGGGGGTCTTCTGACCTGCACAAATGTGGCACACAGACAAATGCAGGCAAAATACCCATACACACGATAAATAAACAAAATGTTTAAAAATATATTTTCAAAATAGCTAACTCAACGGACATGGAAAGTGAGCATCGTTGTTCCCTCAGACATTAAAGATTTGTGTGCAAGGTTCTGCCTCTTCTGGTTCATCAGCCACTTGCCCACATGTGGTTCACACATACACACAAACCAGTAAAATTTTTAGTTAAATATTTTTTAAAATATATTTATTTGACAATAAGGCCTTATATTTTTAAAATCATGTTGGATTGAGTGTCTGTGATTATAAGTTCAAAAGCAAAGATATAACCAAATTGGACACACAATTATTAAACAAAAATTTTATAAATGAATATTTCCGTGAGCTCAATGGGACAGTTACTGCTTTCCCATTAGCCTGTTGCAAGAATGATACCGGACTTCATGTCGGTTCTATTCTGACTTAGCAGTTTTGAGGCGAGTAGCGAAAATATCCAAAGGAAGATTTTTCTTCTGCTTAGTTAGTAGTAAGACTGTAGCCAGATGCACAACTACCTTATGCTTCCCAGCATCCTTTGCAATGCAGCTGTGCCTATTATTAAGATAAGGCTTCTCAACTCAAATGCATCATTTTTTTCCCTTTTTTTTTTTTTGCATCTCTGAAATTGCTTGAGTCCTTTAGACCTTCAAATGTTTTCCTTTAGTGATTGGCTATGTCAGGAGAAGATGCCAGAGCGATATTAAACAAAAAGGATTTTCTTCCCATGTGCACAACCCTGCAATGGGTAGTCCAGCTTCTCCAAGACCTGGCTGCTATAAGTGCACAGACCGTAACTGGTTTTGAGTGGCCTTGGAGCAGAGTGCTTCTAACTCCTGTGAAGCTCACTGGCCCTTCAGTGCCTGGCTCCTGCCATGCACAGTGTCCAGAAGCACCCAGCACTTCCTTCCCTGGCAGGTTTATAACAGAGTTCCTCATAGCGTCCCCCAATACATCATGGTGGGTTTCTAGCAGATTCTACCAGCAAGGCACTTTGGGTCTTGAGTAAACTGGACTCATGCCCTCTGGTCAGTAAAGGATTAACTCATTCTGCATTGTCTAAACACTGCACATTCCACAAAGGTTTGCCCCTACCTGGCTCCCAGAAAATAGTCTTTAAGCCCCTGGGATATCCTGTGTGATAAGACAGGCTTTACTTACCTGGACCTTGGAGCTGTACCAAACAATCTTTACTAACATTCTAATTCCTGGTGGAGTCTGTAATCTGTGTAGCATGCCTTGGTCTCTGGAGGAGCTAGGAACCAAATAACCAAAGACAGGCTGTGTGGGCAGCCAGTCATAGCGACGTGATTAACCCCAACACATCAGGTCTCCTTAGACTTCTGTGATGGGAAGCACTTTGTTAACATCCCCACACATGGTTGCTGAAAGAGTTAAGTGCTGTTTGACTCCACAGGACAAGTGGAAGTCAGCGTCTCCCACACTGCTATGTGCCTGTCCCCTAGGCTGACTTCAGTCTGTACCTTTTCACTGCAACGGGCTCCAACCCAACCTATTGCTGTTCTTCTGGGCTCTTTGAGTCCTTCTCACAAATGGCTAAGACTAGTGGTAACCTTTGACCCTCAAATACACCTCTCCCGTGAAGTCTGAATCTTGAAAAGCAATGTAGGGGCTCTTCCTAAGTCCTCTCCTCTTCTGAGCCCTGCTTTCTCTAGGCTCGGGGACAGCCATTCCTGCTTCTCAAGTGCCTGGGAGCTCAGCGAGTCCTCCTATGAAATTCTCCTATGCAAATTACTTCATGGCTTCTTCAGTTTGGACTCAGTGGTCATGTTAGCCACTTCTATCTAGTTAAAGATAAAACAAGATGTGTTATCTATGGTATAGCGTTATTAAGATGAAAGTGTCTTTCCATTTGGATGTAGATGGTGGGACCCCATGCATGGTGGAGCCCTGAGATGGAAAAAGCCTGGGTTTCACCACATGCTCAAAAAGAGCTAGTTAAGGAATAACGGCAGTTCGGCTTACCCTCTCTAACACACTTTGTTCAGTTTTAAAAAGTGTGTGTGTGTGTGTGTGTGTGTGTGTGTGTGTGTATATAAGTATGGTATTTTGAATGTAATTGGCCCCCATAAGCTCAGGGAGTGACACTATTAGGAGGTGTGGCCTTGTTGAAGGAAGTGTGTCTCTGTGGGGTGGGCTTTGAGGTTGCCTCTGCTCAGGATAACCGCCCAATATCTCAGTCAACTTCACATTGCCTGCAAGATGTAGGATTCTCAGCTTCTCCAGCACCATGTCTGCAAGCACACCACCATGCTGCCCATCCTGATGATAGTGGACTGAACCTCTGAAACTACAAGTGAGCTGCCCCAATTAAACGTTTTCTTTTTAAGAGTTGCCATGGTCATGGCGTCCTTCACAGCAACAGAAACCCTAAGACAGTAAGTGTGTTGCCTTCACTTATGTCTGTCACCTGGTGCCTGCAGAGGTCATTAGAGAGTGTCAGAACCCCTGGAACTAGAGTTACAGATGTTTGTGAGCCACCATGTGGGTGCTGGAAACCGTACCCAGGTCTTCTGGAAGAGCAGCAAGTGCTCTCAACTACAGGCCCAGCCATCTCTCCATCCCTACCATGTGCATGTTTAACAATGATGCCACCCAGGATTGGATGACTTCTCAAGTCGTATGCCAAAATTCACATGCAAAATTTTTAACACAAACTTTTTTTTTTTGTCTTGGGGATGGAAATAAAGACCTTTCCATGTGCTGGACCAGTGTCCTCTCATGCAGGAACTGCTCTTAATGACTTACCAGTTCATAGCTCTTCTAGGTCCTTCCTCAATTTTGTTGAAATAAGAAATTGGACTTCTGGGGAGTATACCAAAGAGTCATCACCAGAACATAGCTACCAAATGACTCTACATGTTTGATTGTCAAAGGGAAGATTCCAGGGAGGTCCCAGTAATATCCAAAACAGCTTGTTAGAGGACAGACCCTCCAATCCCAGACATGAGGGATCAGAAACTCTAGGGAGATGCTGGACCTGGCCAAAGTACATAGGAAGCTGAGGCCTGACGGTTACAGGTTTGAGGCTAGCCTGAGCAACATAGAAATACCTTTGTATAAATATAAAGTAAATAATAATAAACCCAAACCCTATGAGGCCCAACAATCTGTGTTTTAGCAGGTGATTCGAATGTGCATTCAAGCGTGAGAACAATTACTATGTATTGTGCTTGTGATTATATCTCCAGGACACCATTTAATCTGCTGGTTTCAAAATCATTTCAATATCAAGATGCTCATTTCAAAAAAAACTTTGATGTTTGTAGTAGTTATCTATTGGTGTATAAAAATACCAGCTAAACACTAAATGCCTACATAAAGAAGCTGGAAAAATCCCACACTAGTGAATTAGCAGAACATTTGAAAACTCTAGAACAAAAAGAAGCAAATTCACCCAGGAGAACTATACTGCAGGAAAAATCAAATTGAGAGCTAAAATTGACAAAATAGTGTTAGAGGAGGGAGCCACTTGTTGGTTCCCGGGTGCCCAGCTAGCCGACACCCAAAATAATCACACAGAAACTGTATTAATTAAATCACTGCTTGGCTCATTAGCTCTAGCTTCTTATTGCATAACTCTTATATTAATTTAACCCATTTCTATTAATCTGTAGATTGCCATGAGGCCGTGGCTTACCAGCAAAGTTTGGGCATGTCTGACTCTGGCGGCGGCTCCATGGCATCTCTCTGACTCTGCCTTCTTCCTCACAGCATTCAGTTTACTTCTCCCTGCCTAACTCTGTTCTACCCTATCAGGCTAAAACAGTTTCTTTATTCATTAACCAATAAAAGCAACACATAGACAGAAGGACCTCCCACACCAAAATAATAATAAAGAAAACAATACAAAGAATCAATGAGACAAAGAGTTGTTTCTTTAAGAAAGCAGAGAGAAAATATTCAAATTATCAAAATCAGAAATGAAAAGGGGGACATAACAACAGACACAGAGGAAATTCAGAGAATCATTAGGTCATATTTTGAAAACCTGTACTCCACAAAATTGGAAAACTTAAAGGAAATGGACAACTTTCTGAATAAATATCAGTTACCAAAATGAAATCAAGACCAGATAAGCAAATTAAATAAACCTATAACTGCTAAAGAAATAGAAACAGTCATCAAAAGTCTCCCAAGCAAAAAAAAGCCTAGAACCAGATGGTTTCAGCTCAGAATTCTATAAGATTTTCAAAGGAGAACTAATACCAATACTCCTCAAATTGTTCCACACAATAGAAACAAAAGAAACATTGCCAAACTTGTTATGAAACTATAATTACCCTGATACCCAATCCACAAAAAGACATTACTAAGAAAGAGAATTACAGACCAGTCTCACTCATGAACATTGGTACAAAAATACTCAATAAAATACTGGCAAATTAAATACAAGAACACATCAGAGCCATCATCCACCATGATCAAGTCAGCTTCATCCAAGAGATGCAGGAATGGTTCAATTTGACAGATACAAAAATCTGTCAACATAATCCACCATATAAACAACCTAAAAAATAAAAACCACATGATAATCGTATTAAATGCTGAAAAAGCCTTTGACAAAATACAACATCCCTTCATGATAAAGGTCTTTTTCTTTTCATGATAAAGGTCTTGATGAGAACAGGGATACAAGGAACATACTTAAACGTAATAAAGGCAATATACAGCAAGTCAACAATCAACATCAAACTAAAGGGAGAGAAACTCACAGCGATCCCATTGAAATCAAGAACAAGACAAGGTTGTCTACTCTTTCCATATCTATTCAATATAGTTCTTGAGGTCCTAGCTAGAGCAATAAGACAACAAAAGGAAATCAAGAGAATACAAATTGGAAAAGAAGCCAAATTCTCACTATTTGCTGATGATATGATAGTTTACATAAGCAACCCCAAAAATTCTACCAAGAAACTTCTACAACTCATAAACATTTTCAGTAATGTAGCAGGATATAAGATTAACTCAAAAAAGTCAGTAGCCCTCCTTTACACACATGATAAATGGGCTGAGAAAGAAATCAGAGAAACATCACCCTTCATAATAACCACAAATAGCATAAAATATCTCAGAGTAACTCTAACTAAACAAGTGGAAGACCTGTATAACAAGAACTTTTAATCTTTGAAGAAAGAAATTGAAGAAGACACCAGAAAATGGAAAGATCTTCCATGCTTTTGGGTAGGTATAATTAACATAGTAAAAATGGCAATATTACCAAAAGCAGTCTATAGATTCAATGCAATGCCCATCAAAATCACAGCAAAATTCTTCACAGACCTCAAAAGAATGGTACTCAACTTCATTTGGAAAAGCAAAATACCCAAGCTAGCCAAAACAATCCTGTACAATAAAAGAACTTCTGAAAGCATCACAGTCCCTAGCTTCAAAGTTTGCTACAGAGCTACAGTACTGAAAACAGCCTGGAATCGACATAAGAACAGACAGGAAGACAAATGGAACCAAATTGAAGACCCAGATATTAATCCACACTCCTTTGAACACCTGATTTTTGACAAAGAAGCAAAAAATGTCAAATGGAAAAAAAAATATTTAACAAATGGTGCTGGCATAACTGGATATCAACATGTAGAAGAATGAAAATAGACCCATATCTATCACCATGCACAAAAGTTAAGTCCATGGGATCAAAGACCTCAACATAAAGCCAACCACACTGAACCTCAAAGCAGAGAAAGTGGGAAGTACACTTGAATGCAATGGCACAGGATACCACTTCCTAATATAACCCTAGCAGCACAGACACTGAAAGCATCAAATAATAAATGGGGTCTCCTAAAATTGAGAAGCTTCTGTAAAGCAAAGGACATGGTCAACAAGACAAAATGGCAGCCTACAGAATGGGAAAAGATCTTCACCAACCCCACATCAGACAGAGGACCTATCTTCAAAATATACAAAGAGTGCAAGAAATTGATCATCAAAAGAACAATCAAATTTATAAAAAGGAATACACACCTAAGCAGAGAACTCTCAACAGAAGAATCTAAAATATCCATAGCCATCAGAGAAATGCAAATCAAAACAACTCTGAGATTCCATCTTACACCTGTAAGAATGGCCAAGATCAAAAACACTGATGACAACTTATGCTGGAGAGGTTGTGGGGAAAAGGGAACACTTCTGCATTGCTGGTGGGATTGCAAACTGGTACAGCCCCTTTGAATATCAGTGTGGTGATTTCTCAGAAAGTTAGGAAACAATTTTCCTCAAGACCCAGCAACACCACTTTTGGGTATATATCCAAAGGATGCTCAATTGTGCCACAAGGACATGTGCTCAACTATGTTCATAGCAGCTTTGTTTGTCATAGCCAGAACCTGGAAACAACCTAAATGCCCCTTGACCGAAGAATGGATAAAGGACAATGTGGTACATTTACACAATGGAGTACTACACAGCAGAAAAAATAGTGACATCTTGAAATTTGCAGGCAAATGAATGGATCTAGAAAACATATTGAGTGAGGTAATCCAGACCCAAAAAGACAAATATCACATGTACTTACTCATAAGTGGCTTTTAGACATAAAGCAAAGAAAATCAGCCTACAATTCACAGTCCCAGAGAACCTAGACAGCAATGAGTATCCTAAGAGAGACATACACTGATCTAATCTACATGGGAAGTAGAAAAGGTCAAGATTTCCTGAGTAAACTGGGAGCATGGGGACCATGGGAGAGGGTAGAAGGGAAGGGGAGAGGCAGGGAGGGGCCCCCTGACATCCTCCTCTCCTGGTTCTCTCTTGTTTGCTCCTTCTCTTCCAGAGTTCACCTTCTATTTATACTCTCTGCCCGACAGCTCCACCTATCTTTGCTCCTGCCTTGCTATTGGCCGTTCAGCTCTTTATTAGACCATCAGGTGTTTTAGACAAGCAAAGAATGGCAGCTTCACAGAGTTAAATGCAGCATAAACAAAAGTCATACACCTTGAAATAATATTCCCCAGTGTGTGTGTGTCTATGTCTGTATTTAAAGTCCCTGTGAGGGAGAAGCAAAATAGAAGACAGGCTTTAAAATGTCCAGTTAGTGTGTGCCAGTTGTCCAGTGATGTTCCAGGGGTCCCCGGAGTCTGAGATGCACAGGTGGAGTTAAGGATCTGTCTTGAAGACTGGGGCTGAACAGGCCTGTGTGCTTAGCCTGGGGATGAATGACAAGCCCGGGTACGATAGAGATTTTCTCCTCAGTCAAAGAGGAGACATCAAACAGAGAACTTCTTTTTCTTTACTCAGATCCAGACAATTAATTATGGCAGAAGAATAGACTATCTTTAAAAGATTTTTATGGGAGCTGAGATTTGACTGTGAAATGTCCCCCACAAGCTGAGAGTGGTGGTACAGCCTTTTAATCCCAGTTCTGGAGGGACAGAAGCTAACAACAGTCTGTGACCTCAGTTACAGGGTATCTGTAACTCCAATAGGAAGCAACCTGTAACCCTAGTTACAGGGGATCTGGTTCCATCTTCTGACATCTGAGGGTACTGTGTGCACATGGTGAACATACATGCATGTAGGGAAACACTCATACACATGTAATGAAAGAGAAATGTGTGTTTATTTTTGTTTTGAATCATGTGTAGGTGTGTGTCCACACATAAATATGTACATGGAAATGCAGTAAGGCATCAGAGCCCCTAGGTCTGGAGTTAGAATTGTGAGCCCCTTAGCAAGGGTGTCAGGCCCTGAACTCAGGTCCTCTGCAAGAGCAGCAAGTGCTTTTAACTGCTGAACTGCCTCTCCAGCCCCTGAAATTTTGTTATTAATAATACCAATTATGTTATTCTTTCATCATGTGTTCCTACTGCATGTTTAATACCATGTAAATGACCAAAATATAAGCATTTCCCTTAACTGTAAAAGTCAGTCAAGACCCCTCAGGGTTACTCTTAGGGACTTATGAGGAATTCTCAGGCTCCTTAATTTTCTCTATGAGTTGTGCCATCCCTTGGGACGGGCCAGTCTTGCTGAAGATGTGGCTTCCATAGAGGCACAGGGGACTCTCCTCTCTGTATGGGTGCGCACTGGCCAGAGTCCCACCTCCGGAGTCACCATGGCTCTCTAAGCCAAAAGACAAGTGACTTCCTGGAGCTGCAAAGCCCTGTTAGAGATTCATCATCCCAGGGTCCTGGTTGACTTTGGAGGTCAAAGGCCAAAATCTTGACTGTTTTTGACTTAGACCCTCAAGCTTAGATTGTTCGATAGCCAGGATAGTTTTACCAGCATTGAGGAGAAAATGGATTTTAGGTTTAACTTTTGTGTTAACAGTTAGGTAAAGCTGAGACAAAAACAAAGAGAATTTTAATTAAATACAAATTTCATTAAGACTCAATTTTCCCATTAGTTAAGCCTGACAAGGTTATTAGAAATATAAATAATTATCTCAATAAATACAAACATTTTTTTCTTTTCGAGACAGGGTCTCTGTGTAACAGTCCTAGCTGTCCTGGAACTAACTCTTGTAAACAGGGCTGGCCTTAAACTCACAGAGCTCCGCCTACCTCTGCTTTTCAAGTGCTGGGATTAAAGGTGTGTGCCACCACCACCTGGCACAAACAATATTTTAAAGCCAACTCTTATACATGTGACCAAGAACAAACTATGAGAAAACCTCATAGCTTAACCAGAGAGTTATATTTTAGGTTTATAACCTTGTACTGAATTTTATTCACCTTCACTAAGGCCTAAGTTTTACTCTTCACAGACCTGTGACTTACTAGGACTTCCGGTGTGTCATCGTCTTTACTTTCCCACTGTGGAAAAATCCAGTCAGTTTCGCCTTGGGACCCAAATCTATTTTACCACACGGGTTTCCTCCCTCCCTCCCTCCCTCCCTCCTTCCCTCCCTCCCTCCCTCCCTCCCTCCTCCTCCTCCTCCTTCTCTCTCTCTCTCTCTCTCTCTCTCTCTCTCTCTCTCTCTCTCTCTCATTTTTTCATCGCACTATAGCCTTGCCTGCCCACTCCCTCTGGCTCATGAGCACCAAGACTAAAGACATGCACTACCAAACCCACCCACAAAATCCTTTCTTATCCAAAACATACTGTCTTTTTCCTTCCAATCTTTCTTACTGAAGATGCATCTTTGCCTCTTCTCCATCTCCCTTCCCTTCTTCCTGCCCTTTTATACTCTATCCCCTCCTTAAAGAGACAGATAATAAGATGGACACAGAAAATTTATCGTCTTACGGAAAACAGTGAATTTAATTACATTTATGACAACATGGGATGGCAGGCTCACATTTTTAAACTATTATGTTCCTGCCTGCTGGTGGTCTTCATGCCACTTGGATTTTTTGCAAAGTGTGTGTGTGTGTGTTCCCGTGCACGAGCACGCACATGCATGCAATATGAAGAGTCTGAGCATGTAGTTTCTTTTTGGGCTACCAGCTCACGAAAAACAATGACATGGAGGGCTGGAGAGATGGCTCAGAGGTTAAGAGCATTGCCTGCTCTTCCAAAGGTCCTGAGTTCAATTCCCAGCAACCACATGGTGGCTCACAACCATCTGTAATGGGGTCTGGTGCTCCCTTCTGGCCTGCAGGCATACAGACAGACAGAATATTGTATAAATAATAAATAAATATTTTAAAAAATGACATGGAGATTTATTATTAATTATAAAAGCTGGGCCAATAGCTTAAGCTTGTTTCTAACTGCCTTTTATAACTTAATTAAGCCATATTTTCTGATCTACATGCTGCTTCCTCCATATCTGGCTGGTGACTCCACCTCTCTTCTTCCCAGCATCCTCTGAGTCTGGAAATCCTGCCCAGCTATTGGCTGTTCAGTTTTTTATTAACATCTTCACAGTGTACAAAAAGATTATTCCGCATTATTTCCTCCTTTTTGTCTAAATGAAAAGAAAATGTTTTAACTCTAACCCAGTAAAACTATATAGAACAAGAGCAATTATCAGGTAAGAATTACATTCACAATGTCCAGTCTTATTTGAGAGTTCCAGTGTTAAAACTCTGTGATTCGCCAGAGTTCCTGGTAAGAAAGGGCCTTGGACAGTGTGTTGTTTCCCTTTAAGCAAAAGGAGAGGTGATGCATAGAGATGAAGCAATATATCAACCCTGGGGTCGCCATTTCACAGCAAATGGCCACTTTGCTGAGATCCAAGTCAAGAGAGTTCCAGTGGTTCAAGCTGGATAGGGAACTGGGTGTTAAATCTACTGGGGGCGGCTGGGCCCACAAGGTTTATGTTTTAGAGTAGGTCAGACATGGTGAAGGGGATGCTTACCCAGATGGTGTGCAGGAGCCCACTGGCCACCTCACGAACTGAAAGAATGTTCTCTGAGGTACTGAAGGCAACTTTGCTTCAGAAGTTTCCTGAATTCAGCAGGAAGAGAGATTAGAGAGAGTCCGCGGGGCGGAAGAAGGAACAGGATGAGGAGATGCCAAAAGAGAGGGAAGGAATGGCAGAGTCATCAGGTGGAGTGGTGTCTTTTGTAGCTCCTGCCATATGAAATACTACAGAAGAGCAGAGCGCCACTGTGCGCGCACGGAACACCACCATTCAGGAGACGGATGAGGCAGGAGGATCACGAATGAGTTCAAACAATACCCAGTGAGACCTTATAAATAAAAAAGATTATTAAAGCAGATAAACCTGATTGAGAAGAAATATAATTCATCTATCAACTTGCCAACACAAGATGACAGTGGTGACCTCATTACAATTATCCAAACTGTAGAACTGACTCAAGCCGTGGGTTATCATTTTTTATTTATTTTTAACTCATTTTATGTGTATGGGTGTTTTGCCTAGAGTGGTCAGGAAAAGATGTTAGGTCTTGTGGAACTGGAGTTACATACAATGGTGAGCCATATGTGAACACTAGGAATCCTCCTGGAAGAGCAGCCAGAGCACTTAACCACTGAGCCATCTCTCCACTCTTTTGTGCTATGGGTTATTATTCATGTGACCGGTGATGCCAAAAGGAAGGTACCTCTTTGACAAATGGGTGTTCCCGTGGGTTGTGAATTCTGGTGGTGAGCTTTTGGGAATAATGCAATTAAGTTATTCATTTAAAAAGCCAAAATAGCCTCTTTAATTTCATCAGACATTGTGATTAAATTTCCCATGTATTTAATGAAAAAGAAAGGTATATACAGCTGAAACTAACTACCCAAGCAGCTAGCATATAATCTTATTTTTTGTTAATAGAAGGTGCAGAATCTTATTATCATCTGAAATGAGTATCAGCTATAATTATAACAAACATTTCCTAGTATGAGCTGATAGAAAGGACTGTAACTGAAGACACGGTATGTATGCGATCATTTGAGATGCCGTATAGCATGTACTTTGTGAACACGTATTTCATTTCATCAGTTCGGACTTATAACAACTTCAAACCCATGAAAAGCAGAAAATAATAGCATCATGGGCACTAATCAGCACTTGACTTTAATCCTCATGAGTGCCTATCTGCTCCCTTCTTTAATGATTTCAGCTCCTGGATGCCAGGCCATTCCCCAGACACATTGTTGAGGAGATTGTCTTGTAAGCTGAGTGTGTCTAATACCCTCTCATGCTGGGATTCTGGTCCAGTGTTTTTGCCAGGGATGCACCTGGAGTGTCACTGTGTGCTTCCCATCACTTACTGGCAGCTACAGATGGCGTCACGATCAGGAATGCTGGCATTGATGACTTTGTTTGGGTTCCAGTAAGTACCTGTTCTGTGAACTCAGCTGAGGTGTCCAGCTACAGATCAACAGGTTTTTGTTTTTTTTTAATGTGTCCAGCTACAGATCAACAGGTTTTTTTTTTAATGTGTCCAGCTGTAGATCAACAGATTTTTTAAAATGTGGTACAGATGCACGATGAACTAGTATCTAGCCAAGTTTTCAAGAACATTTTATTTATTTCTTGTGTGTGTGTCTGTAGGTGTGTTGTGAGGGCCATGTGTGTGTGGCGGCCAGGGAACAACTTGTGAGAGTTGGTCATCTCCATCACGTGGGTTCTAGGCATCCAACCCCTGTCATCAAGCTTGGTAGCCACCATCTTCACCCTCTAAGTCATTTTGCCAGCTGCAGCTATTTAAAAAATTATTTGAAATTCTGTGTTAGTTTTTTCCAACACAACGTTACCTGAAATAACCCAAGATAGAAAGTCAGATGTCACAGGCTGGAGAGATGGCTCAGAGGTTAAGAGCACTGGCTGCTGTTCCAGAGGTCCTGAGTTCAATTTCCAGCAACCACATGGTGGCTCACAGCCATCTGTAATAAGATCTGGTGCCCTTTTCTGGCCTGTAAGTATACATGCAAGCAGAACACTGTATATGTAATAAATATATCTTAAAAAAAAAGAAAGAAAGCCAGATGTCACATGCTTTTCACTGATATGTGGACCCTGAAGAAGCTGAGCATCAGAGATGCAGAGGTTGGGATAGGAAGTGTTGATAAGGGTTAAACACGTATAAAACCTTAGCCAGAGAAGGGGAACATTCTGGTATTCTACCCTACAGACAAGCGAATCTAGTCATAAGCAATATGGCTATTTAGAATAGCTAGAAGAGAATTTTGAACATTCATATCACAAAGACAGCTGAGTGTTCGAGATGATGGACAGCCTCAGCACCTGAGTCACGCACAGGGTCTGACTGTGTTGAAACAGCGCCCTGTACCCATGCAGACGAACAGTTCCTCTGGCCAGTTCCAGAAATAGCGAAATAAATGAATACAATTCTTCTCCTATTGCTTAATAATAACAGCCCATTCACCAACTAAGTATCACTAATGTTTTGGGTTGTTTGGTTTTGTTGTTGTTGTATTGTTGTTTTTAATCTGTGTAATACCCTTCACTGTGCTTGAACTCATTTTGTAGACCAGGCTGGCTTTGAACTCACAGACATCCACCTGCCTCTGCCTCCTGAGTACTGGGATTAAGGGTGTACACCTCCACTGCCTGGCTAACCTAATGGTATTTAGCAGCTTCTGATCTAATGGCCTGCCTGAATAAGGTTTCTCCATCATTACACCGCTGGGCAACCATGTTGAAAGCTGGTACTGCAGGGACAAACTCACATTTGGAACGTTACCTGTAACGAAATCATTATTTCAAATAATTGGCCTGGGGATGATGGGGGTACGGTTTTGTTTTTCAGAGTCTTCTGGGAGTAGGACTTGTTGTTGGAAATAATGGTCAGCCTCAGCACCAGACGCTCAGGTAACTGCCAGGATTTTGTGTCTCTACCACGGAAATCTCTGCTTCTCTCTGCGCTGCTTTCTGCCTGAGCCATCCATAGCGATGGGTCAAGAAAGCCTGGGATCACAGCTCCAAACCCCACAGAAAGAGACTTCTGTAAAAAGACAACGAACGAGTTAGAGCTCAGTCTCCTTGACTCTGATTGGCTTGACTTGACTTAGAACCCACCAGCCAGCTACCATGGCAACTCTTATAAAGGAAAACATTTAATTGGGGCTGACAGTTTGGAGGTTTAGTCCATGATTGTTGTGGCAGGAAGCGAGGCCATGAACAGTAGATATGGTGCTGGAGAAGAGCTGAGAGCTCAGCATCTAGATGGACAGGGAGCAGGAAGAGAGGGAGACAGTTGGCCTGGCTGGAGCATTTAAAACTTCAAAGCCCACTCCTAGTGACACACTTCCTCCAACAAGGTCACACCTACTCCAAGACCAGGCTTCCTAATGGTGCCACTCCCTGTGAGCTTATGGAGCCATTCTTATTCAAATCACAACATTTTCCTCCCTGACCCCCCCCATAGGCTTGTAGCCATATCATAATGCAAAATGCATTCTGTCTAACTTCAAAAGTCCCCATAATCTATCACAGTCTCAACACTAAAAGTTCAAAGTCTCTCCTGAGACTCACGGCAATCTCTTAACTTTTACTGCCTGTAAAATCAAAATGAAAAAGCAGTTCACATATTTCCACCATACAATGCCATAGAATATATATTACCATTCGAATAATGATGAAAGGAAACATAGTGAGGAAATACTGGATCAAAGCAAGACCAAAAACCAGCTGGGCAAACTCCAAACTTGGCATCTCTAGGTCTGATGTCAAAATGCTCTTCAGATCTCCAACTCCTTTCTCTTTTGTTGATCCAACACACACCTCTCTCTTGGGCTGGTTCCACTCCCTGTTAGTAGCTCTCCTTAGAAGGTATCCCAATATTCTGACATCTCCAACATCTTGGGGTCTCCAAGGTGATCCGGGCTTCACCTTCACACCTTCACACAATGGCTTCTCTGGGCCTCTGACAGGGACACTCCCGACACATGCCCAGCCTCAGCAGCTTTCCTTAGTTACAGTGGGAGATCCCACAACCTCGCATTTATTCTAAAGTCAGAACCGCATAGCTGAAGCTGCTAAGTTGTGCTGCTTGCCGGGGCTATGGTCCCTTTGTTCAAATACATTTTCACCAGCTTCCTATTTTCTATGGTTTCCTTCAGTGCTTAAGCTTCACTGGCCTGAAACTTGCTCTGTACACCAGGCTGGCCTTGAGCTTAGAGATCCCCCGACCTCTGCCTTCTACTTGTGCACACCACGCCTGGTTCTACACTTTTCCTTTAATTCCTCGTCACAAGGTGTAATCTTGCTCCAAGGTCACCATTCCCTTTATTCGACTTAGCAACAGGATTTTCTTTAACCTGTTTGTACTTCCTGGTACCCTTTTTCTCCATTTTGTGTTTTTCCTTATTCAGTTTGTCCTCTTTTAATTATAGATCTGCCTAAGACTGGCCACTTTGTAGTTCCTGGGACTTAGCAGCTTCATGGGTGCTCTGAACCTTGATCTATAACATCCAGATAATAATTAGGTTCTTTTGAGGAAACCTGATCATAAAAAAGGTTTCCCCTCCACCATTTCCTTCCGTCTTCCAATTTGCCCATGGAGCAGTTACAACAGCTCCACCTTTACAAACAGGCTGGCCCAGACCACCTGGTCAGTAAGTGATGCAGAGAGCTAGGGCAAATCTTCGTCTAAAGACAAATGC
The DNA here is from genome assembly GCF_037038515.1 of Microtus pennsylvanicus. Classification (NCBI taxonomy): domain Eukaryota; kingdom Metazoa; phylum Chordata; class Mammalia; order Rodentia; family Cricetidae; genus Microtus; species Microtus pennsylvanicus. The sequence continues at coordinate 72,113,963 of NC_134579.1, forward strand.
CAAGCTCTTCTTAGACCATCTACTGCCCCTGGGGCAAATGCCTGTCTCAGTGCTGCTCAGTCTACCTAGCCTTATCTCTTCCTTACCCTCCTTAATTCTTCTCCCTTAGAAGAAACTAAAGGGTAAACAATAGGGCCTCAAAGCAGGCCCCCCCCCCCCCCCCCCCCCCGTACAAAGACTAGACAAGGTGTAGACTCCAGTGTTGGGTGTTGTTGGTCATCATGAAACCAAAATATCAGTCAGCTTTGAAAATGTGGAAGTTGTTGTGTGTCCTGCAATATCAAATACCGGGCCCCTCCTTAGTATTCAAAATGGATTTCCTCTTTAATGAATGGAAAACTTACATACAGGGAAAAATTGGAGAAGAAGTTGTTGGGTGATCATGTGGCAAAGGTGATTCCTGATTCGAAACTGAAAAGATCCCTGCAGGTCCATTTCACATGGGAGAGCAGAAGACAGCATGGATGGAAGCGTCCAGGCTGGGTCAAATCAGGAGAGGAAAATAAAAGAAGGAGACTAGGAATCGGAACGTGCTTGTAAAGATGAAAGCAGATTCTTCACTTCCAAGACAGAGACTGGAGCCCCAGCAGGGCCCGGGAGAAAAACCAGCTTCTGCCTGGAGAGGAAGTTAGGCAAATGTCAGTTTCTCAAATAGCCTTGCCCAGAAAAATGTGTCAACAAACACCCAGCCAAATTTCACGGATACAACGCAAGGCAACTCGGCCGAGAAACTGGGGATGCATCTCCTGAGGGAAAAGCGCTTGAATGGAGTTAAAAATACTTTAAATTCACAGCCACTCAAGAGCGAAAGGCCCAGAAAATATCTCTGGACTTTAACTTGGAAATCCTTCGATTTCCTTTAAGGTGGGCCTCCTGGGTTGTTTTTTACGCATTATCTGGGTCTGCCTGGGGCAGAGGAGGAATGGCCCTTTGAAATGGAAGACCTGAAGTCACCTTTGAGTGGAACAGTGTTGGGACTGTAATTCCAGAGGGAATTCTGGGAATGGCAGCCTGGTTCAGAATGCATCTTTGGAGTCTGACAAGCAGCAGCAGCAGCAGCAGCAGCAAACAGTCTCAGGTGAAAATTGGGCTTCCTTTTCAGGAGCCTGCAAGATGCCATGGAGCCCTTCAGAAATCTTAATCAACGCCTGTCTCCAAATATAAGTAGAAAGACTTTAATAAGTTTGAAAGTTGTTTCAAAATAACTCCTTTCTCACACGTGTAAAGCACGGAGAAAATACAGATGTGCCAAGAAGGGAATAAGTATTCCCGATTCCCTACTGCGAAAAAGGAGCATTTTGTTGTATTTATTGCATTTTAAAGTGTTTTAATTTTAGGGTTAAAACCAACCAGATATTTGTTTGTTTGAGACGTTTCATCCAGAAGCCCTGGCTAGCTTTCAACTCACAGTTCTCTGCCTCAGCCTCTTAAGCAATCAGATTGCAGGGGTGCCTGGCTTAATTTGAGTTTTTTGAATGGTTCGAGATAAAAATGGTGTTTAAAAAATACTTTTTGAGAAGTGAAATTTTTTATTTCTACCTCCCTAATATTCCCTTATACAAATATAAGCATAAACACAAATTCTTTTCTTTAAATTTTTTTTTAAAGCCAGGCCTGGTGGCATATGCTTTTACTTCCAGCACTCATGAGGCAGAGGCAGGCAGATCTCTGTGAGTTCAAAGCCAGCCAGTTCTGCAGAGTGAGTTCCAGGATAGCCGGGGCTACATTGAGGCATAATATAATATTATTATTATACAATAATAATAATAACAATAGATTTATTTTCATTATTTTTGTTGTTTGTATAGCCCTAGCTGTCCTGGAACTCACTCTGCTGACAAGGGTGATCTTGAACACACAGATCCACCTGCCTCTGCCTCTTGCATGCTGAGATTAAAGGCGTGCACAACCACATCCAGATTTTACAAGTTTAAATTACATGTATGTTTATGTTCCTACATATGGATATGTGCACGAGAATGCAGATATCGGAAGGGGCTATGGCGTCAGATCTCCTGGAGCGCGAGTTACAGATGATTGTGAGCCACCCAGCATGAGTGCTGAGAACAGAGCTGAGTTCTCTGCAAGAGCAGCAAGTGCCCTTCAATACTGAGCCATCCCCAGCCCCAAAATTATTCTGTTAAAAAACAAAACGTGTGTGTGTGTGTGTACGTGTGTGTGCAAACATGCTCGTGCCACAGTGGTTAGGGGACCACTCTCGGAATTCAACGCCCTGCTTCTGTGTTGTTTCGAGGTAGCATCCTCCTGTTGTCTCCGCTTCGCTGTGTACTCCAGACTCGCTGGCCCGCGAGCGTCTAACAAACACAAATCTTATTTCACACTTTACAGCAGAGAAAGGCTCTATGCACTTGGCACTGCCTCCCAATGCATGCATTTTTCATGTGTTGATGCAGACAGTGAATTTTTACTGATATCAGACGAGACTTCTGTAATGTGATTTTTTTTTTTTAACCTTAAGGATTTGTGTGGACATTTATGCTATCGCTTGCAAAGGCTCTGATGACAGGAAAAAGCCCTGAGATATTACTATGGCTCTAGGCCTCCCTCAGGAAAGAAAAAGACAGTGGTCCTCGAAGTGCAGAGGCCTTGGATGGCTTAGGGTCAGCCAGGTGTTGAGTCACAAACCGCAGTACGTAGGTGCTTCTCACTCACTGTATGTTCCAGGGCTACCATGGAAATTCAATGAGTGACTAGGGCACAATCAATTGATGTCAGGCAGTAAAGTACTAAAATATCCATATGACTATATCATATGCTCATGGCTGTACACACACACACACACACACACACACACACACACACACACGGTGCATGTGTTCCGATAGGGAACCCTACACTTGGTTTTTCAGTAAACACTTTTACACAAAACTTTTGTTTTCTAAGAACATTTCTATTGTTGTACATTTCACATAGATGGGGAAATTAGGAAAAGTAAATAACCATAGGGATGAAATTGAAATTTTCTATAACTTATTTGCAAAATCCCCTCCAGATATCTCACATGTACATATGTGTATATGTGCAGTTTATAAATGGTTCATATTTTACATAATTATTCTTTTCATTTCCTCATATCATACCACAATATAAGCAACCTTTCTAAATTCATAACAATAATCTTTATCATTATTAATAGTACAAAGGATCTGGCTTTAGTAGTAACATACAATGCTTTTTCTAGCTGTTCTACCTCTGCTGGATACTTAAGTTCTCTGGAGACTTTTGGTATCATATGCAATTTAATGAGGTCATTTTCATGTCCAAATATTCATAGAGCTCAGAGCTTGAGAGAGGGCCTCGTGGACAGGAGCGCTTCCAAAGAACCTCAGCTCAGACCTCAGCATCCATGTCAGGGAGCTTGCAAATGCCCCTACTTCTAGCTCCAGGGACCTGACACCCTCTTCTGGCATTCAACAGCCCCTGCACACAGATAGTGTGCACACAGATGACATCCACACACAGAGACACGCTCACAAACACATAAATAAAGTTACATCTTTAAAAATTCCTACAACTTAAAGAAGTACGTTTAGAACAGGGCTGTTTGTCTTCTTTCTTTCACTCAGCAAATTATCATAAGCGCCTACTGAAGGGACTCTGCGAGCTCGGCGAGCGTGGCCAGCGTGGCGAGCACGGCTCCAGCAGGCCTTGCCCTTCTCTCTGTTCCTTCTGTCTTGCTAAAAACCAGTAGAGCACATCCAAGCCATCAAAGTCTCTTCCTCATTTGGCCACTTGCTCCTCCTGAGACCGACTACCAAGGTCCAGCCATCAAAGTATTGAAGTCCAGCAATCAAAAGCCCCTTCTGGTTCACCTAATTAACATGCCCATTTAAAATATGCCACCGCATCCTAGCCCCTTCTAACCCAGGTCTCCCTTTTCTCTCTTCTTAAAAATTACACCTGCAAGGCCATTTGCTGCTGTTTTTCTTAAGGAGTCAGAAAGCAGCCACTTTAACTTTTCTTCCCCACTTAGTAAAGAACCTCTGTGAAAACTGGTGTTTGGGTGTGGTTTGTGCCTAATCCAGGATCTGGGAGAGAACCCCTGCTATGTGGGGGTCTCCTTCACCTATCACTTGCTATGAACTGAACAGAGGTTAGGGGTGCAGACGGGAATCTAACACAGGAAGCCTTAATCTAGGAAAAGACATTGAAATAAACCTGATTATGTTTTGAGCTCACTCACCCCCCCTAGGGTTCAATACATGTCTGGCAAGACGTGTTTTACAACCCTAAGCCTTCCTCACCCAGCTCCATTCCATCCTGCAGCCCAAAATGCTGTGGAGTATTTATTTACACAGTCTCGATGTGTCTCTGCCTAAGGCACCTTCTGATTGGTTTAATAAAAAGCTACATGGCCAATAGCTAGGCAGGAGAGAATAGGTGGGACTTCCAGGCAGAGAGAGAACTCTGGGAAGAAGAAAGGCGGAGTCGCCAGCCAGACTCGGAAGAAGCAGGATGGGCAGTTGGGGGATGAGGTAACAAGCCATGTAGAAGATTGTACGTAAAGCTCTAGCCCTTAAAGGCTGGTATTGCAACCTGTTTACGATAATTAAGAAATGTAGGTTGGTTAGTAGTCATCTGAGTGCAATCAAAATAGCCCACAACAAACACAGATTTAAAAATATGGGTTGATTTAAGCTGGGGACAAGCCTAAGCTAAGGCTGAGCTTTTCTAATTAATAGAAAGCCTCCATGTCATTATTTGTAGACTGGCTGTCCCAATGAGGAAGTACCTCAACACAGCCACCCTTTCTCTGCATTATAAACATTGACTCATCTGTCAGAATCTAGTGCAAAGAGCCTCTGCTCTGTGGTGGCTTCCTGATGCCCCGGAAGAGACTCAGCTACTCCTGGAGAGTGACCCAGAGTCCCCTCATGGTCCGTCTGTAATTACCCACATGCCACCCTGCCTTATGCCCTCCCCACTATTGGCTTCTTGGAGTTAGCAACATTGTTCTGCTTTATTTCCAGCTATACTCAGGAAGATGAATATAACGTAGACTGCTCTGACTGAGCGTGCCCTGGCTGAACTGCCAACAGCATGTGCTTAGTGGAATACTAAATAAGAAAACTGAAGAGGCCGGAGAGACGGCTCAACCACTAGGAGCGCTGGCTGCTCTTGCAAAGGACTGGCTTTGGTTCCCAGCATCCACATGGTGTCTTACAACTGACTGTACCTTCAGTTCTAGGGAATCTGCTGCCCTCTAGGCACTCCCATGGTACATAGGCATAAATGCAGGCAAACACTCATACATGTAATTTTGTTTGTTTTTGTTTTTGTTTTTTGAGACAGAGTTTCTCTATGTAGCCTTGACTGTCCTGGAACTCTCTGTCGACCAGACGGGAATTAAACTCAGAGATCCACATTGTGTGATGTTTTATTCTTTTGGCTTTTTGAGAGGTCCACTACCCAGCTCCCAAATAAATCACACACAAAGGCTTATTCTTAGCTATGATTGCTCAGCCTTAGCTTGGCTTGTTTCTTGCCTGATTTCCTTAACTTAAACTAACCTGGCTACCTTTTGCCTCTGGGCTTTTAGCTTTCTCTATTTCTGCATACCTTTCTTTACTTCTTATTCCATGACTGGCTGGGTGACTGGCCCCTGATGCCCGCCTCTCCTTCTCTTGCTTGTTCCTCTTTTTTCATTCTTGGTTCTCCTTCTATTTATACTCTTGGCCTGGCAGCCCCACCTATCCTTGCCCCTGCCTCGCTGTTGACTGTTCATCTCTTTATTAGGACCATTAGGCATTTTAAACAGGCACAGTAACCCAGCTTCACGGTCAAATGCAGCATAAATAAAAGCAACACATCTGAAAATAGTATTCCCCAATAGATTCACCCGCCTCTACCTCCGGAGGAACGGATGGAAGGTGTGCACCACCGACGCCTGGCTACATACATGTTTTAATCTTTAAAAGTGAATGAAACAACCCAAGCTACACTGTTGACAAAGAAGGCCTGTGTACAAAGTATCATGTTCAGCCGTTATCTGAAGGAAAATTCAGAAGTCCTGACTCACAAACTGAGATAGACGTTTACATTTTCATTTATGGTTGATCCTTCCTTCTTTCCTTCTTTGGTGTGTGTGCGCATGTATGTGTATGTGCACGTGTGAACATGAGGGTCAGGGGGGACAGGTACATACCTCAGAGAGGGTGTAGAGGAGCACTCTCTGGGATTTAGGTGTCCTTCCAGTCTCTGGGGCTTGCGAGTCTGACTCGGGACATTATACTTGACAGCAGGCGCCCTTATCCATTGGGCCATCTTGCTGGCCTGAGTTCTGTTTTTCTACACTTTTGTCTTTGTCCCACTTCACGACGAGTCAAGACCCAGGCTTCATGTTCCAGCTCACGTAGGCAGCCAGAGGACCCTGGGGACTCACCAGGGGAAAAGCTAAGGCCTAACACCTTTACAGGCAGGCAGACTCTGTTAAAGAAAATATTCCAAGTTGTGAATACCAGGTTGAATATAAAATAGTATTTATTTCAACCAAGAAAGAGAATGACAAAGCTTTCGAGCTTTTAAGCTCGCCTGTACTGCAGACCCCAACAGCCTCCCTCACACACCTCTCCAATCATATCTTTTTAAAACTTCAATTATTCTGAGAAAAAAAATACATTAATCTAAACCCAAGAAGTATATAAGAAATTCAAATGTCTTTCTAAACGGTTTTATCTGTAGCAGAAAATACATGAGATGAATCTGTGGCAGTTCCCAGTGCCAGAAAGCAAGGAAGTGGAGGTGGCAATCGTTCACAGACCGGGAGCTCCACCAGCTTGCCCAGTGGCCAATGCCGAAAACAACAAAGGCAGCAAAATTAAGGAAAACCACCCGAAGACCACACATAAATAAACCTGTGACTCAGGACAGGTGAGGGGGGTGAGAAGGAGCAGGGGAGGAGGGGAAGGGCAGCCAGGCATAGCTCCACATGGTGGCAGTTCCGGCCCTGGGGAGGCTGAGGAAGGAAGATCTCAAACGCAAAGCCAACCTAGATTAACAGGGCCAAACTTGGTCACAAAGATGGGGAGGGAAAGGGAGAGGGTGAGAAGGGAAAGAGAAAGAGAGGGGGGAGACCCTGTCACAACCAAGAAGAGCCTAAGGTTACATGATAACTGAACATAATGTCGGCTTCTGGAAAAGGACTTGAGGAAACACACTAAGAGTGGAAACTTTGTGTGTCTGTATTAGCTCATCTGTTCTGACATGTGTTGGTTACCAACATGGCCTGTCTGGTCGGAGAACACCAGAGGCAATTTGTCTGTACATTTAGATTTAAGATCTTCCAAAGATAAAGTCTGCTAGGAGAAATGGCTGTCAGGTTCCCCTGAGTTCATAATTATATATATGTAGGTCTTCTCTCTCTCTCTCTCTTTTTTTTTTTTTTGGTTTTTTCGAGACAGGGTTTCTCTGTGGCTTTGGAGCCTGTCCTGGAACTAGCTCTGTAGACCAGGCTGGTCTCGAACTCACAGAGATCCGCCTGCCTCTGCCTCCCAAGTGCTGGGATTAAAGGCGTGTGCCACCATCGCCCAGCTTTTAGGTCTTCTCTTTTTGTTGGTGCTTTTGAGACAGGATCTCACTGTGAAGCCTGGGTTGGCTAGCACACACTATGTAGCCCAGGTTGGCCTTGGACTCACAGCAATCCTATGGCCGTAACCTCCCAAGTTTAGAGACAGGGATTCTCTATGTAGCCCTGGCTGCCCTGGAACTGGCTCTGTAGACCACCAGGTTGGCCTGGAATTCAGAGATTCACCTGCCTCTGCCTCCAGTGTGTTGGGATTAAAGGTGTACACCACCACTACTTGGCAGTATTTTTTTTTAGGGCTTATTTTATGTCTATGAGTGTTTTACTTGCATGTGTGCACCGTGTGCTTACAGGCCAGAAAAGAGTGCTGGGTTCCTCAGACATCAGGAAACAGCCATGTGGGTTCTGGGAATCAAACCCGAGTCCTCTGGGAAGAAGAGTAAATGCTCTTAACCAGAAACATCTCTCCAACTCCTTAAATTATTCTTGAATTATAAAATTCAACTTGTGGACCAGGCATAGTGGCAAGCACCTTTAATCCCAACATTCAGGAGGCAAAGGCCAGCCTGTGAGTTCAAGGCCAGCCTGGTCTACAGAATGAGTTTCAGGCCATCTGGGGCTACACATCAAACCTTATTCTCAAACAACAAGAACAACAACAACAAATCCCAGTTTAACTTGTTAATTAGTATATGTTGGATTTTTCTCCCGCTTCTGTGGGCTATTTTCACGTATCAAGAGAACCATCCTTTGCTCCCTTGCACGGAACTTGGAGTTGTGTCTCAGTTAGCAGCTTCTGCACGGTTCTGGGCAGCGTCCCACCGCTTGAACAGGCAACATAATGAAAAGTGTTGTTTTGACCCATAGTTTTGGAGGTTCTAACCCACAGTCAGGCAGCCCCTGCATTCAGGCCTCTGGAGGGTTGCCAAGCTACAATGATAGGCCGTATCTGGCATGACCATCTGCTTACCTTGCCTCCAGGTAAGGCCAAAGAGAAAGAGGAAATGACAGGGCCACACAATCCGCTTCAATCGCACTCGGCCCCAGTGGCTAAAGAAAGAAAGACCGCCACCATCACCAGGCCTGACCTCTCTAAGGCACCAGCACTTCCCAGTTACAGCACCTAGGACCATGTGTTTAAAACACATGGATCTATAGAGACGTTTGATCCAGAGTATAGCACGTAACTTACTGGGAAGCAGTTAAGAAATATAATAACAGATAAACAGGAGCTGTTCCAGTAGAACTAAAGATGGGGCCTAGAGTCCAAAAACTGACACCGTCTCTCCATCCTTCCATGGCTTCCAAAGACCTCTCTAGGGCTCTGCTGAGAAGTCTGCTCACCCATCCAACAAACACGCTCGGGAGAGACTTGCTGTCTCTGCCTTCTATCTGAGGAGATCTGGGAGCCTGTGGCAGAAAGCAGTAGTTCTCAATCGTGGTTGAACTTTTGAATCACCAGGAGGGTGCTTTTGAAAAAACAAACACACAAACAAACAACGAACAAAACCCTTCAGCCTCGTCCTGTCCAGTTAAATCAGAACTGCCTGCTGGACGTGGTAGTGTGTGCCTGTAATCCCAGCACGCGAAAGGCTGAAGAAGCAGGATTGAGATGAGTTCAAGGACAGCCTGGGGTCCACAGCCATAGCCTGTCTCAAAGCTATCAGAATCTCCATGGGTTTCAGATCTCCCCGCCCCAAGAGATTCGAAAGTAAAATATAGACAAGACTGAGTCAGCCCGCACTAAAATGGGTGGCCCATGGTCTCTGCCATCATGGAAGAGAAGAAAAGGGCCCAGGAAGCCCAGAGAAAGGGTTGGTGGCATCAGAGTTCCTAAACTGAAGCTGAGCTGGTGCTGGGAGAAGTGGGGGCGAGGGGAGGGTGATGAGGAGGAGCAGCGGTGCGCAGCAGCCCACGCACTTGCTCGTTTTAGAACAAATCAGCTCTTCTCAGACATATGTACTGAAGAAGCCGCCTCCTGGAAATTTCCAGACAGAGCTAGGCACTACTCCTAGCAGAAAAGTATTCAGCCTACATTCTGCTTCTCTTGGTGTGAAGAACCTCAAGGTTGTTAGGTCCTTAAGGGTCACCAATCACCCCTTTCTCTGTTCCTGCCTCCCTCTCTTTTCTTCTCCTTTTCTCTCTTCCTCTATTCTCACCTACACCTCCCAACACACACTCTCTCCCCCTGCCGTGCTCTCTTGTCTTTCCTCTCTCTCTCTCTCCTCTCTCTCTCTCTCTCTCTCTCTCTCTCTCTCTCTCTCTCTCTCTCTCTCTCTGTGTGTGTGTGTGTGTGTGTGTGTGTGTGTGTGTGTGTGTGTGTCAGGAGCTGTAGCATTTCAGAACAGGATCTCTTGGAGTGCCAGCATGTATCATGCAGATGTCTGACCTACCATTTTCACCCCACGAATAAAGCTCAGCATAAGGAGAAGCCTGGAAAACATGGCTTAGGGGTAAAGAAAGGAAAAGCAGAAGCACGCAGAAGCACGCAGAAGCCCACGGCTGAACAGCTCCCCTTCCTTCCACTCACACCTGGAGGGAAGGCTTCACTCTCTTCACTTCTCTGAGTAGGAAGAGCCTGTGTTCAAAGAGCTGAGTGTCCTCTCAGGACCACTTAGCTCGCCTGGCACGGGGCAGGGACTTACTCCACCTTCCCAGTGATTGTGTTCCTGTTCCCGAATGAGAAATGGGGGTGGAAAGATGGCGGTAGCCCATCACCAGTCAGATGTTCTGGGGTCTGTGTAGAGAATGAGCCAGGGCTCTCTCCTCAGAATCCCAGCTGCCTGTGGGCCCGGGAGGCACCATCTGCCCCACACACAACAGGGAGAACTCGCTGTGCTTTCTTTGCAGCTTTTCTATAAATGTGACCTTATTCCAGAATGAAAAGTTTATTTTAAAACGGCACATAATGATGGCGCGCGTGCGCACACACACACACACATACACACACACACACACACACACACACACGTGGTTCTGGTGCTTAAGAGGCTGAAGCAGGAGGAGCACCCTGAATTCCAGACTAGCATGGACTACATGGTAAATACCAGGCCAGCCTGAACCACAGAGCCAGACCCTGTCTCAAAACAAACAAACAAACCAACAAACAAGTCACACAGCATTATACTTCTCAGGACTTTTTGTATATTATAAGTAAGCAAGATAAGATTAATTTGTTAGGGACTGGAGAGATGGCTCAGCAGTTAAGAGTGTATACTGCTCTTGCAAAGACATCAGGCAGCTCACAATCCCCATGTAATTCCAGCTTCAAGGGATCTGATGCTCTCCCCTTGCCTCCTCAAGCTCCCCCATGTACCTGAGCACACTTACACACACACACACACACACACACACACACACACACACACACGAGTAAAAAGTAAAAATAAAATACTTTTTTTTTTAAAAAAAATAAAATACTTTGAAAGATGTTTTTAATGTTGGCCTTTTATCTATGTATTTCAATGTCTTTTTTTCTCATATGTGTGCTTCTTAATGTATATAATATTTCAATCCACTAGCACTTATGAATGTTGTGTTCAGTTCTTAGAGCAGCCATGTAGTCTACATGGCTTAAACAACAAAAATGTACTGTCTCACAGCAGAGGTCAGAAGCCTACAGCCAAGGAACTTGTGGATCGGGGAGCCTGGGTGCTGCTGTCTTAGCTTTGGAGATTGCCAGCAATTCTTGGTATCCCTCAGTTCACGGATACATCACCTTGATCCATGCTCAGCTCACTGGCACCGCTGTGTTTTTGTTTCTCCTTTTCTCACAAGACCAGTTACATTGGACTGAGGGCTTGCCATACCTCGCACATGCCTTAACCACACTTTACTCCCCAAGTAAAATCACATTCCAAGGTCCCAGAAAGACTGTGCATTTGGGGGGAAATACTGGCAAACTCAGAATAGTTGAGTTCCTGGCTCCCCAGGATTCAAGCCTGTGATGGTTATTCTTGGTTGTCAACTTGACTACATCTGGAATTAACTAAAACCCAAGGGCTGGGTACAACTGTGGGGGATTGTTTTCTTAATTAAATAATTTGAAATGGGAAGACCCACCTTTAATCTGGATCTTTTTTAAAAAAAATTATTTATTATTTATACAGTGTTCTGTCTGTATGCCAGAAGAGGGAACCAGATGGAATTACATGTGGTTGTGAGCCACCATGTGGTTGCTGGGAATTGAATTCAGGACCTATGGAAGAGCAGCCAGTGCTCTTAACCTCTGAGCCATCTCTCCAGCTCCAGTCTGAATCTTTTGAGGTGGGAAGATCCACCTTTGGTCAGGGCCACACTTTCTGGTGGCAGTCTAAATAAAGACACGGAAGAAGGGAGCATTTGCTTTTGCCTGCTCACTCTCACTGCTAAGCCCATTCCTTCACTGACATTAGAGAATACTTCCTAGATTCCAGCACAAGCTGAAGACCTGCTGAGACACCCAGCCTTGTGGACTGAACAAATACTGGATGTTTGGATCATCCATTGGTAGACAGCCATTGTGGGACTAACTGGACCACAGCCTGTAAGCCACACCAATAAATCCTCTTGATATATCTAGATAGATATTTACTTCTACCTATCCTTGTATCTATCTATGTGTCTATCTGTATCTATCCATCCGTCCATCTATTTATCAGTTCTGTTCCTCTAGAAAACCTGACTAGCACAGATTTTGGTACTGGAAGTGGGGCTAGAATAAGAGAAGTATAAGGATGAGTCTAAGTATCTGGAATAGGCTTTCCAACCTGCTGACATCTGCAGTTACTAAAGCCTCTCCTACAAACTCGGAGAGTCCTGAAAGCCCGTGGTATAAACTACTTCATAAAATTATTAAGACAAATACATTTGATTATCCTGATTCACCAGTTGTGAGAGGAAAGGAATTTGTTGACTCTGTATATATAACTTTTGACAAATTGGGGAACAATAAGGAAAATAATGATGCTGGTTAGTTGGTCCTAGCATCTCTGGGTAAACTGACAAAGGAAAAGACTAAGCTCAGAATACAGTGAAGGACAAGAGTGAACTCGGTGATAAACTTGGCCACCTCCATATGCACATAAACAGTCTAAACTTCAGACTCTACAGGTTTCTAAGTGCACCCTGAAAAAGAATCTTCTCTCTAGCAGCCACAAGGATCAAGTTGTGAAAAATCAAACAGAAGCCGCCATTATAAGGTTGCCTGGATTACTGCTAAAATTCTAGTCTCAGCCTCAGAGGGTATCAATGGCTAAAGTAAGGGCATTAATTGATAAAGAATGGGATCCTATAACTTGGAATGGGGTTGTGTGGGAGCACCCTGCTGAAGCCGAGAACGTTGAACCCTCAGATACTCAAGGGTTTATCTCGTTGAGGAAGTAGTCTCTTTATCCTCAGCAGAAGGTATAGTTCTACCCCCTAAAATATTGCCTTCCCACCTTTAACAAAAGAAATCAATCCTTCATTGTCTGCTAAACCAGCAATGACTTTCCCTGAAAGGAGATGCTAGACAAGACATTACTGATGTCCCTCAGGGTCCAAGAACAGTTGCCTGTAGATCTATAAGGCTAAGCAGGCTCCTAGAGGGGAGATAGAAAGTGTAATCCACGAGGAGGTGCGTTACACTACTAAAGAGCTTAATGAGCTTGCTAACTCATTCAAACTGAAGTCTGGGGAACGTGTGTGGGAATATATTTTAAGGGTGTAGGATAATGGCAGAAGGAACATAAAACTGGATCAGTCTGAGTATATCCATATGGGCCCACTGAGTGGAGATCTAGGTTTACTATTGTAAGAAGGAAACAAATTGAAGCCATTTTGGATAGAACTTCCATTTTGAATAAAGCTCAAATAAAGTTTAAATTCCCAAGACCTCTCCAGATCTCCCTGTGTAACTGACTTCACTGATATCCTGACTACCAAGGTGAGACTTGAATGGTGGGCAAACCACCCTGACTCACTCAAGTAAACCGACCAATGAAAACAAGATAAGTGGACCACAGAACAGTGTTCCTAGAAAAGTCCCCTGTCCCGGAATCCTGACTGGTAGAAAATGGAACTATAACTTGGCGCAGATGTTTGTGGTTTTCAGACTTTAAAACTGTAACATTCTGGCTCAGGGTCACAGTTCAACCCCCAAGTTCAGATCAGTTCTGCGGCCCTGATCCGTCAGCAGTGGATTGATCACAATAAATTGTTGTCATCTGCTTTGACTTGGCGCATGAGCTGTGCTGGCTCCAAGTGGACGCCATAAAAATATGGAAGCTTGCCAAGTTAAAAACAAGGACGAGGAGATGGAGGAGGAGGAGAAAGAAGAAGAGGGAGAGGGAGAGGTAGAAGAAGAAGAAGAAGAAGAAGAAGAAGAAGAAGAAGAAGAAGAAGAAGAAGAAGAAGAAGAAGAAGAACAAGAAGGTCCAAAAGTTTCTTTGAATGCTTCGCTGAAGCATTTGTCAAAAGATGGCCTACTGAAAGGAGCTGGAGATTCCTGATATCTTTTGGCTTAGGGCTGATGAAGGGTGGTGAAGACTCGGGGAAACTGCGATGTTAGGGTGGTATGATGGGTAAAACCTAATCCTCCACAATGGGAAAGCCCAGAAGATACACCCTTCACTAATGCCAACAGACACAAAACGTTGAGAAGGGCACCAGCACAGCTGAGCTTTGTTGTCGCCCTTTTCTTTGTGCCAGAAAGGAGTTGGAGATGCGCTGCTCAGTTGAATGTATTGAATGCATTGGGCCCTGAAGTAGCAGGGGCCAGCTGGCAGCACTGAATCACCAAAAGCAAGATGATTGTAGCTATTGTGATGGGCAGCACAGACAATTTAATGTCCATAAAGGCCTGACCTGTAATGGTCGGTATAGGCAAAGTGATTTTTATGGTGGCCTGACTCATATGGTATTGGCTAATCAATCATGGTGTTTCCAGACGTGAAATAGATACGAAGTCTACTGCATTTTTATTTGATCTGTGGAAGAAACATTTTCAGACAAATGAAAGAAAGACTATATTGGATTGTTGCAAAGGGGAATCTCAGCTTGTGAATTAATTTCCTGATCTGAGCCAGTGTGCAGAACCAGAACCTCTGGAGTTAAGGGGATGCCAGGTCTCCCTGAGGAAAGACTCTGCTAAATGCCTAAGAGTTTTATTGTTAGCCTTCCTCCTGCCCTTCCCTAGAGAGACCTATGGCCTTCTACAAAGGCAATGGTACACTGGGGGAAAGGAAACAATCAGACTTTCTGAGGTCTGTTGGATACTGGTTCAGAAACGACACTATCACCCCTTACTTTAGTTGGGGAGCCACAGTGATAGAGGTCATGTGATTAATGGAGTTTTGGTTGAAGTTCAATTCACAGTAGATCCAGTGGGACCCCAAACTCATCCTGTAGTCATTTCCCAGTCTGGGGATATATACTTAGAAGTTGGCAGAGATTGAGAGGTAGTGGTGCATACTTTTAAGCCCTGCACTCTGGGGGTAGAGGGAGGTGTGTCTCTGAGTTCAAGGCCAGCCAGGTCTACAGAGTGAGTTCCAGGACAGCTGGGGCTTCACAATAAAACCCTGTCTCGAACCTCCCCCACAAAAACCCAAAAACCACAACACACACACACACACACACACACACAGTGGGAGAATAAATTCTTCTTTCCTAAGAGGAACAGACTCGTTATATAAAAGGACAAACAGATCAAATCGATATCCATCCTGCCAAGCACAGTCCTGCACAGCTGTAATCCCAGCTAGTCTGGAGACTGAGGCAGGGGGATTGGGAATTTAAAGCCAATCTGGCCACACAGTGAATTTGATGCCATCCTGGGAAACTTAAAGAGATTCTACTTCAAACTGAAAATTTAAAAGGTGGGGTGGGGTAAGCTCAGTGGTAGAGCCTTGCCCAGCGTGCATTAAAGCCCTGGGCTCCATTCGCAGTACTGCACAAATAATAAATAAATAACAAAGTAAAATCACTCCAAATTTGATGATCTGGCAGCTTACATCTGATATAGTTCCATATACACGTTGAATTTATTTTTGGTACTTTGCTAATATTCCTCATTCTGTCCATGCTCCTTTTTAGGGAAGAAAGGAATGCACGAAGACACCTAAAGCATTCTCCTGGCTTGGTGCAAGCACTTTCCTGTGCCATGTATTTCTCTGTCTCGCCCAGGAGGCCGCTATAACTCTGTGTGAGCTGAGCACCGGCAGCTGGTTCTGGAATGGGGAAGGGTTTCTAAGAACACAAGGTGGGCTTCTTGGGAGGAACTCCAAGCCTTTCCTGCAGCCACCTTTCCTACTCTCTTTTCTTCTTTGCCTGAGGATGCTGAGCTCTGAAATATATTGTCCCCATTCATGGGAGGCGATCACAACTCTTCGAGCTGAGGACCCCACAGCGATCAGTGTCATTTTTAGCATTACAATCCTACGTGCTGCCCGCAGGGGTGCCCACCTGTAACTGCAGCACTCGGGAGGCAGAGGCAGGTAGATCTCTATGAGTACAAGGCCAGTCTGGTCTCCAGAGCCATTCTAGGCTATCCTGAGAGACATAAGATCCTGTTTCGAAAATCAATCAATAAACAAAATAGAATTTATTTTATTAATGTAATGAATGCCTTTCCCAGATTGATGTAGACATCTAAAATTTTTTTATTTTGTTTTCTGTTTTGAGACAGCTTCATATAACTTAGGCCCCCCTTACACTATGTAGCTGAGGATGGTCTTGAACTCCCAATCTTCCTGCTTCACCCTCCCAGTTGCTGGAATTGTAGGTATGTACCATCACACCTAGTTTCCTGCAATGCTGGAGGTCGACTCCAGGGCCCTGAGCATGCTGGACAGGCATTCCACCAACTGAGCCACATCCCCAGCCCATTAAATATAAGTTTAGTTTTGTTATTTATTATTAGGATATGTATGCATGCCATGGCACATATGTGAAAGGTCAGAGGGCAACATTCAGGAGTCAGTGTACTCCCTCTTGGGATAGGAGGGTCTTCTTTCTATGTGTTGCTTTCATTGGTTGAATAAAGAAAACTGCATTGGCCTTTTGATAGAGCAGCCCTTAGATGGGCGGAGTAGACAGAACAGAATGCTGGGAGAAAAGAGGCAGAGACAGAGAGCTGCCCGCCATGAAGCTGCTAGGTCAGACATGCTGAATCTTTCCCAGTAAGCCATGAGCTCGTGGTGACATACAGATTATTGGAAATGGGTTGAATCAAGATGTGAGAGTTAGCCAATGAGAGGTTAGAACTAATGGGCCAGGCAGTGTTTAAGTGAATACAATTTGTGTGTTGTTATTTTGGGATATAAGCTAGCCAAGCGGCCAGGAGCCGGGCAGCAGGAAGCGGCCCTCCGCTCCTTTTACAACACCCTCCACCATGTGTTTCAGGGATCAGACTCAAGTTACTAGGCCCAAGAAGCAAGCAAGCACTTTTACCAGTTGGGCCATGTTACTGGTCCCAGAAGTATAATTTAAAAATTTTAAAATTTTGTTACCCTGTATTTTATTTATTTTTTTTCCATTTCCCCGGCAATAAAATTAACTGGGTCATTTTATTGCTATTTTTATTTACTCTGTATTTGTTTTATTATAATTTTTTATTTAAGAACTTCATTTATGCATATAATATGTTTTGGATCAAATCCTTTGGTATTGTTCTTTTTGGTGTTATTTTGTTTTGGTTTTTGAGACAGGGTCTCACTGTGTAGCTCTGACTAGCCTGGAACTCACTATGTATGTGAGGCTGGTCTCAAACTCACAAAGAGATCTGCCTGCTTTGCTTCTTGAGTGCTGGGAGTAAAGGTGTTTGCCAGCGGCCTGGGGCTCACACAGATCCTGTCCCAGAATGTGCTGCCCAGCTGCAAGACCACCCTGACTCTGGGCAACAAGAGATGAGTCTCAGAGTTAGTCCAGTACCTACAGTGCTTCAGAAACCTGAACCAGACTCGACACAATAAATATTTGCATGAAAAGCTGTTTGGGGGGAAAAATACACAGTGTGACACACAGAAGTTTGCAGCGCCATTTTAATAAATGAATATTCAATAAAGAGATGGGAAAGATGGTCGAATGGGCCGAGCGGGGCCAGCGAATGGTGTGCAGCAGCCTGGAGCTTGCACACAGGTTCTGCCCCTGAACTCACTGCCCAGCCACAGGATCACCCTGACTCTGAGCAACAACAAAATATCTAAGGTGAAGAATGATTCGTTTTCCAGATTAACCCTCCTAGAAAGACCTCCATGGTCCACGCTGCTGCTGGAGACCATGTTGTATGACCTGTGCAGCCGCCACAGGCTGTACTGATGTCTGTGGTCCATGCCGCTCCCAGAGAACATGTTGGGGTCCATGTTCCACACAACTGCTAGCTGTTATGGGCAAGGAAGCTCATTTTGCATGGTATGGATGACTGCAGATTCATAAATGAGAATAAGAGACATTGAAGTCTTCTGTGACAACCCCCTCCAAAAAGAGAGAGAGAGGGAAAAGAAAAGAAGTAGTCCAGGCAGGAAGCTATTGCAGAGAGACCTTAAAAAGTTGTACTAAAGATGCTGCAGTGTAGTTCTCCACAGTTGATGGCTTCTGGTGGTAGTAGGGGGCACAACTCAGTTCCCATTAAGGGACTGACTGGCTGCTAGGAGTTTGACCATGCTTCAGTGATGATATGGACAACACAAAATGGGTTTGGTGTGGGGCGCAAGGAGGGGAGGGTAGTGTGGGAGGAGTGGGAAGCGAATGTGATCAGAGTGCATTGTATGCAATTCCCAATAAGTAACAAAAATATTATGCCGGGGAGGGGGCGGGAAAGATGTTTGTCATCTCTTGCAGACAAATCCATGTAATTTAAGTTGTGTTCCTCACACTAGGAAGCTGAAGTTAGCACATCCTAAATTTGAGGCCAGGCCAAGGTGCATAGGAAGATATCATCTTAAAAAGAAAGGAAAAAGTCCAGATGTCGTAGTCCATGCCTTTAAGCCCAGCACTCAGGAGGCAGAGGCAGGAGGAGGATGTCTGCAAGTTTAAGACCAACATGGTCTACATAAAGAGTTCCAGATCAGCTAAGGCTGCATAGTGAGACCCTGTCCAAAAAAAAAAAAAAAAAAAAAAAAAAAAAAAAAAAAAAAAAAGTAAGGGAATAAAGGAGAAAAAGAAACATCTCTTTAGTCTTAGTTTGAGTTTCTAATGTTGTGAAGAGACACCATGACCACAACAACTCTTAACGGAAAACATTTAATTGAGGCCAATTTACATTTTCAAAGATTTAGTCCATTATCATCATGGTGGAACATGACGGCATGCAGGCAGACATGGTGCTGGAGAAGGATCTCAGAATTCTACATCCACAGGCAACAGGACTTGAACTGTGTCACTGGGCGTATCTTGAACCTAGGAGACCTCAAAGCCCACCCCCATGGTGACATACTTCCTCCAACCAGGCCACACCTACTCAAACAAAGCCACACCTCCTAATAGTGTCACTCTCTCTGGGGGACATTTTCTTTCAAACCAGTACATCTATTTACAAATAATTAGTTGCGGCTGTTAATAGAATGTTGAAAATTGGGGTGCGGCTGTTGCTCGTTTGGGAGGGTGCCCGCTGAATCCACAATGCCCTAGGCTTGATCCCCAGCACCACATAAACTAGACATGATGGCAATCTTGTGATCCCAGAACTTGAGAGGTAGAGACGGGAGGATGAGACGTTCAGGATCATCCTCCGCTCACAGAGAACTTGAGGCCTGCCTTGGATATGTGAGGCCCTGCCTTACAAAGAGATAGAGTAATTCATTAAAAAAGCCCATCTACATCTTTCCAATATCTTGCACAATAAATAAATTTTTGGAGTTAAAATTTGGTAATAATGTTTAAGTTTAATGATTTAATGAAATGCTTTGTTTTTGAAAAGTCAACTCAAACCACAGTTGGAACAGTAACTGTGGCAACCACCCAGCAGTCAGCTCCCCTCTGGTTGGACCAGCATCCTCTGCACACGACTGATTTATTAACTGGGATGCAGTCCATCTCTGTGTAACTTTATGAAATGTGTTTTGGCTGGGAGCACAGAAAACCCATTTAGACATTAATAGTCTAGTTGCTCATTCATAAGAGTAACAACAGTGTGCTGGGAGTTTTTTCCTCCCAGCATTTCCCCCTTAACTTTATTGGCTAATAAAAATCCCAACACTGAATCTTTTGCCCAGAAAGTGGCACCAAAGGAAAGCAGCTGCCTACCCAGGCCCTAAGGGGCTCTCTTAAAAGGACCAGAGTCCTGGACAAGGCCCAAGCAGAGAGAAGGCCTGTTCTCCACTGTCAGGCTCCCCACAGGGTCAGCCAGCATCTGTCCCCAGTTCCTCCCGACTGGAGGAAGAAAATCCATACCCGTTTCCTCTACTCAGAATTTCTATTTGAAATTCAAAATGATGGCATCAAACTGTACAATGGTCCCTGGGAAAAAAATCAGTTACAGGAAGAAGACTCATAATCTCACTTACCTTATAATCTCAAAATGATGAGCCCATAAATCCAAGGAAGAGTGTGGCTATGGCCAAAGGCTAGAGGCGGGCAGGGTAAGGGGCTAGAGATTGATCTGCCCCTCGCAGACAGATCCAAGTGTCCCTTTCTGGCATAGGGGATGATGCAGTTTTGAGCTCCCATGCACAGCTAGGTGACTCTGTTAAGTGGCAATGTGTTATTGGTTTTATTTTTTTTAGTGTGTTTGTGTGTGGTGGGCAGTGGTATATGCATGTGGCGTGCAGGTGCCTGTGGAAGCCAGAGGCATCAGATTTTTCCTGGAGCTGGAGTTATAGGTAGTTGTGAGCTACCCAATGTACCCACATATGGGAATTGAACTTGGGTCCTCTGGAAGAGCAAGAAGCTGTCTCTCCAGCCCTAGTCAGTATTTGTTGTTGTTTCTGCTTTCAGTTTTTGGTTTTTTGAGACAGGGTTTCTCTGTGTAGCCCTGTCTATACTGGAACTCGCCCTGTAAACCAGGCTGGAATTAAAGGTGTGTGCTACCATGCCCAGCCTGATACTCAGTATATTTTAAAGTTGCTAAGAGAAAAAAAAAAAAAAACCTCAGCACACACACAAATAAAAGGGGTGATAAATATGTTAATTACATTGTTCAAATTGTTCTACAATGAATACACATACTAAAACACCGGGCTAGAGGAATAGCTCAATCAATGAAGTGCTTGCCACAACGAGCAAGAGGATTCCTGATCCCCAGAACGAACTGGTGGGGGGGGGGCGGGGGGCGGCGCAGAGGCAGAGGATTCCTGGGTGCTACAGCCCAGCCTGTCTAGCCAATCAGAAGGCTCTAAGTTCCATGAGACTTGTCTAAAAAAAGATGGGGGATGGAAATACCTTAAGGCAAGCTGTCTGTTCGGGAACTATAGGAAATAGTACAGGCGCAGTAGAGCTGGTACAGCCGTCAAGAGCAGCTGCTGCTTTTCCAGAAGATCCGAGCCTGGTTCCCAGCACTTATATTCACTTACACACATACACACAACTGAAATAAAATACAATCTTTTATTTCTTTTAATCTAGGCAAGGTGGTACCCACCTTGAACTGTTAACACTCAGGAGGCAGAGGGAGGCAGGTCTCCCTGAGTTCCAGGCCGTCCTGGTCTACATAACATGTTCTAAAACAGAGGCATCCGGTTCTCCAGAAGTTGTAGGACAATACAGGCGTTTGAGCTACATGACTACATGTGTGTGAGCTGCATGGCTGGAAAGCAAAACACAGCAAGCGTCTCTACCCACCGAGCCGCCTCTCCACCTCGACAGCAAGTTTGAGAGGCATCTTTGGGATCTCTGGGCTCATCACTCTACAATCAGCTCCTCCTCTTTCTCGGTCTGCTTTAAGTTCTTTGGGACGGCCGCAATAGGTCAGCTGTGGCGTGCTCATCCAGCAGGCGAAGCCTCTGGTGTGCTATCCAGCAGGTCTCAGACCCTTTCCTCCTCAACCACCGTCTTCACCCCCGCCCCAGTAAAAACTGTATTGTTGTGGAATATTAGCTTAAGATGTGTGACATTTGTTTATGCTGTGGAACATTTGTTTAATGATGCAAAGATGTGTTGCGTTCTTTTGTGTTGCATTTGTTTAACTCTGTGACACTGTGTTACATTTTGCCTGTTGAAAACACCTGATTGGTGCTGAAGAGACAGCTTAGCGGTTAAGAGCTCTGGCTGCTCTTCCAGAGACCCCAGGTTCAATTCCCAGCACCCACATGGCAGCTCACAACTGTCTGAAACTCCAGCTCCAGGGGGTCTGACACCTTTGTACCAATGCACATAAAATAAGGTTAAATAAATTAAAAAAACTTTAAAAATGTTTAAAAAAACAAAGAAAACACCCAATTGAGCTAATAAAGAGCTGAATGGTCAATAGGTAAGCAGGAGAGAGGAACAGGCTGGGCTGGCAGGCAGAGAGAATAAATAGAAGAAATCTAGGCTAGAAAAAAGAGAGAGAAGGAGTGAGGAAAGGAGGAGAGGATACCAGGTGCAGCCACCCAGCCACAGAGTAAAAAGGAAAGAAAGAGATATAGAATAAGGAAGGTAAAAAGCTCAGAGGGAAAGCGTAAAGAGAAATGGGATAACTTAAGTTAGAAAAGCTGGCTAGAAACAAGCCAAGCTAAGGCCAGGCATTCATCCAGAAGAATAGCTCTCCGTGTGTTTATTTTGGAGCTGGGTAGTGGGCGCCAAAGAGTTAAAAAAACAAAAACAAAAAAACAAAACCACAAAAAGTACACTATATCCTACCCACTTTTGTGACATGAGAAATGTTTTTTCTATCAAAGGCAGTCGGCCCTCCAACAGCCAACATTCCACAAGCCCCCAACACCGCAGCAGCCACGTGCAGCGATGGCTAAGAACCACAGACCTGAGCCGTCTGTTTGTAACTACGCTGTTGGACAAGCACTGGAATAGACTTGATTAGGAAGCTCGATCTTTTGATGTGCCTGTTTCCCCAGATCTGCCATACCCTTCCCCTGTGCCACGTGTCAGACTATGCGATCAAGCGCCCACCAACAGAATGAGACTCAGTCACCATCTGTGCTAGAAAAAAAGTCAGAGGCCTTCTTGGCCTTGTGTGTTGAATGGCCTGCGTTGGGGAACAACACACTTTTTTTTCCCAAAAAGAAATTACCTTTCAGTTTATTTCTGCTTTGTTTGTGTGGAATTTTTATTGTTGCTTTGCTTTTGTGTGTGCGTGCAGGAGAGAGTGTGTATGTGTGTGTATGTGTGTGTGTAAGAGAGAGAAAGAGAGACAGACAGACAGACAATTTTGCGGCATGACCATACTCCTTTACCAATCTTTAACAAATTCAGTAATGTTATGACTTACTTTATTTCATGTAAAACAGGCCAAGAGAAGGCCTCTGAAGAAACAATCGTCTTAGAAGATTGTTAGGATGGAGAGAACGTTTTTATTTCCTCTTCCGTTTGTTCTGTGACTTTAAAAGAGTAAAACTAAAACCTGCTTAAAATTTCACAGTGGATACATGAAGTCATTCTCTGGGCATTCGTATTCTATGTAAGGCAGAGGTAGAGGGTTTAATCCTATGGATGCTATCATAGGTTTAGCATAGAATTACAGGATGTTGCTTTCAAAACTGCAGCAGTCTTGTGTGAGAAAGAAGCCACAGATCTAGACACCTATCTGTAACTGCGCTGTGGGCCAGCCTCTGGAATAGGCCTGACTTGGCACACAGAATGAGACAGTATATCGGCCCCCCACACGCTTTCATTGTGAGCAATCAGGAATCTGAAGGGCCACACTTGGCAGAAGAATACAAGACTCACCTTGGACTTGACCCAAATTCATCTGAGACTTTATTTTTTCCTGCTGTCAATAATTCCCCCAAAATGTTCCAGTTTTATGATATGTTTTTTAGAGGAATTAAATCTGAATGGCACGAAATTGTATAATTACATTGCAACTCCATGGCAATTATCGGCAGATTCAAGACTGCTCCACCATTATTAGGTAATAATGATGATGATGATAATGACAGCTAGCAACCATAGTCGGCTCAGCGTGGGCCAGACAGTGCTAAGCAACAGCAGAGGCCACCGGTCCACTAGCCGGATGCTTCATATGTCTCACTTATTCAGCATTAAAACATTTCCAAGAATTTCAGAACTACAGAGTCCAGAGGGAATGAGGCACGGTTAGCTTCTAGACTATATATCCTGATGAATAGGCTCACATGCCGCGTGGCAGCCTCAGGCAGAAGCCCTTAAACAGGGCACTTCTCCATCCACCAAGGTCTACCTGCTCCCTATTGCGTGTGTAGCCAGTCGGATGTCATTCCTTCGCTTCTATGCATTCAGATATCCAGCCCCCACACCTGACATTATGCCTATGAGTCAGGCATCTGCCATTACATGTCACAGTGCCCGACGGAGAGTTATCAGAGAATGGCTGCCGGCGGCGGCGAAGTCCTTTTTCTTTGAAGATGTGGTCACTGGTAGGGTCACTGGTAGAGATGTGGGTAGCTCTAATTGGAGGATTAGGGGAGGAGGAGATCAAGATGAGAGAGACGAGGCATCTGTTTGGTGGGGGGGAGGTGGTCCAAACAGAGTGGAGGGGGTCTGAGGAGTGGACATAATCAAGACGCATTGTATATAAGCATGAAATTGTCAAAGAATATATTTACATTTTAAATAAGAAGAAAGGAAGGAGAGCGGGAGGAAGGAGAAGAGGGAGGGAGGAAGGAAGGAAGGAAGGAAGGAAGGAAGGAAGGAAGGAAGGAAGGAAGGAAGGAAGGAAGGTTGGTTGGTTGCAGGGATACTGGTAATCATTTAGCCTAAGTTTCACCATTTACTTAATGTCAATGAAATCTTACCTCTAGTTAAACCCTACACAAAGGCCCATTTCTAAACACAGAAGAGGAGCTCATCTGGCTGAGGGTGGGGAACCTCCCAGGAAGTACCGCTTGGTTCTCCTCTGTAGCCTGTGGCACATGAGGGAGGCTGGCGACACAACTGTGGCCCTCAGTGCAAAGCGCAAGGCACAGACAAGTAAAAAGAAAATCCAGCCTAGTCACACGGCCATTTTTAAGGTGGAGCACCAAGTCTGTGATAATAGCTCTAGGTTTGGCATTTCCCTCCACTGAAAAAAATTGGAGCTAGGGCGATAGCTTGGTTGGTAAAGTATTCTCCTTCAAACATGAGTTCAATCCCCAGAATATACCAAAAAAAAAATTTAAAAAAGAAAGAGAGAGAGAGAGAGGGAGGGAGGGAAGGAGGGAGGTAGGGAGGGAGGGGGGGGAGGAGGGAGGGAGGGAAGGAGGAGTGGTGGTGTGCACCTAAAGCTCCCGAGCTGGGAAAGCAGAAGCAGCCAGACCCCTGTGGCTCACTGGGGAACCAGCGGAAATTACTTGTAGACAATACCCTAGGTTGTCCTCTGGTCTTCACAAGCAAATACTCATGCACACACACATACATATATACATGCACACATGAACACGTGTGAGCACACACATATGCCTGCATGTACACTGAACATATAGAAAGCAAAATTAACACTGGCAAATAATGCAGCCACCATCTGTTTCAAAACCCTTTGTTATTCTGTGCCGTCCAGCAGCAAGTACAAAAATTTAAGAACCAAAGTACAAACCCAGATTTTGTTATTAGCTCCTAAGTGGAGAATTATTCTATCCCAGTTGCTGTGACAGTTTCTAAAGGCTATTTCCTGTTTCTTTTTTCTTTCTTTCTTTCTCTTCTTCTTCTTCTTCTTATTTTTGGGGGGGGTTGGTTTTGGGTTTTTGTTTATTGTTTTTTTTGTTTTGTTTTGAGACAGGGTTTCTCTTCCTGGAACTTGCTCTGTAGGTCAAACAGGCCTCAAACTCACAGATATCTGCCTTCCCCTGTCTCCCCAGGCCTAGAATTAAAGGCATGCGCTACCACCTGGCACTATTTATTATTTTCATATTTGTCCCATCTTGTACCAGTAGCAAAACCTTCAGAGACCAAGCCAGAGTTAGACAAAATACCACTCTGATGACCACCCTTCAGCAATGGCAGGCATATTAATGAAGTCGCTTGTGGAATTAGATTCTATTTCCCATCATTTAACCCTGGTCTCAGTCAACAATTTTGAATACGTGGCTGTCGTGTCCAAAGTCTTGGGGCAAGCAAGCCTCCTGACAGTGTGCCACCACTCAGGTCAGAGCGGGACAGCCGGGGCTGGAGACATGACTCAGTAGTTCAACGCACTGGCTGCTCTCTGGGAGGACCATGGTTGGATTCCCAGCACTCACAGAGTGGCACAAAACCATCTGCAGCTCCAGTCTCAGGGGGTCTGACACCCTCTGCTAGCCTCTGTGGGCACCAGACATGCATGTCCCCAGACATACGTGCAGGCCAAACACCCGTAAGAAAGAAACGTTTAAGACCAACGTGGGGTTCAGAGGATACAGGGTCAGCAAGAAGGACTTGGAAGTTGGGAACTACATCCAGGAAGCAAAGAGAAGTTGTAAAAAAAAAAAAAAGACAAAATGTTGATTTATATTTAAAACTTAGAACCATAGATCCACCTGCAGCGTGAAGTACAGTTTAGAAGGAAATCTGATCCACAGGAGTTTGACTGCTATCCTTCGGAAGAGGGTAGGGTTTGAACTTGGGTGGTAGAAGCGCAGATGAAGGGGATGAAATGAATCTCTAGAGCAATGGTGGGGAACTGGTTAGGAAAGAGCGGGGAGGCACTGACAGTGATTCCCACGCCTGGGTTTTGTCTGGAAAAATCGAGATAGCTGGTATTGCTGTTTACTGAGGAGGTGGGCTAGGATGCGGGAGCTGAAGACAATGAGTTTGAGCCTGAAAGGCCGCGCGTGAGCCCTCCGGGCCTGCCGCAGCACGGGCTCTGTGGGGGGGTCTCTAAAGTAGATGGCTCTATCCGAACGTTCATCCATCAAAACCCAACGCTAAAAGGGCTTGGCAAATATAAAAGGATTTATTGAGAACTTTAAAGCAACATAGGAAAAACATACTAGGTAAAGTAATAAAAATGCAAATTAAAATGAATAAAAATCTATGCTTATTAAGTTGGCAGAAATTTTTAATTAAACTCCCTAAACTTGCCAAGGATGTGGGAAAGCTGGCATCTTCACACATCGCTGGTGGCAATATAAACCGGCACAAAACTTTTTGGAAGAAATTTGGCAAAATGTATTGGGAATCATAAACCAATTTGTATCCGGTGACCCTGAAATTCCACTTCTGGAAATCAAGGCTAAGGGTTTAACTTAGAACAAGGGGGAAAGCACCTCACAAGCAAAGATGTTCATCACTACAGACATTAGAAGGAGTAGGAGATAAGACACTGGCTAAATAAACCATGGAGGGTTTATTTATTAGCCTCTTGTATATAGCTACAAATACTGCTCAACAATGAGGACTATTCGTGCTAGCATGCTAACTCTATATGTACAATACATGTCTACTGCTATACCAATTATGTCACTGATTTCCAAGAGAAAAAGATTAGAAGGCAATAGCAATTATGGGTTAAGATAATAAATCCACAGATAACTTCAAAGAATTCCTGAATAAATTTCCCAAATTTTATTCCAAATGTTTAAAAAGTTTATGTAATAGCTGGGCATGGTGGCATATATCTTTGATACCAGCCCTCAGGAGGTAGAGGCAGGTAGATCCCTGAGGCCATTTTGGTCTACAGAGAAAATTCCAGGCCAGCCAAGGCTAACATAGTGATGAGTGAAATCCTGTCTCAGAAAACAAAAACCAAACCAAAGTAGAAAAACTCTTTGTTAGTTACAAATAAGTGTGTATATGGACTCAGGAGCCAAAGATGGAAAGGAAATAAGTAAAAGAGGCAATTAATTTGCCTGTGTAAAGAATTTTCAAAATTTTCCTCCTTGGAGTTGGAATATTATTTATGAAATTGCATTTGCTTCAATCCATTTGCTTCATTTTCCAGAGTCCTCACAAAGCCATGCTCATTTCCTAAGACTTTCCTCGTTCCTGACCAAATACTGCAGCGGCCTCGGAGAGCCACCATAGCGTTTGGCTTTAGTCCCCAACACTGGGGGTGACCCCTGGAGTGCACCTGTGTGGGCTCCAGGGCTCTAGGGTAGAGGCGGAAAATTTGCATTTCCAACAACTTTCCTCATGATGTAGCCACTGCTGTTCTAGGGACCTTGGTTCTTTGTTACTGTTCATTTTGTTTTGCTTTGTTTTGTTGTTGGTTTGCTTTTAAGGAGGGTTAGTGCTTAAGAATGTCATATACACATATAGCATGTGTTTTGATCAACTCCAACCCCTTGTTCCCTTCCTTCCAATTCCTTTCCTATTCTGGCCACTTCTTCCAACTTC
Source organism: Microtus pennsylvanicus (assembly GCF_037038515.1). Lineage (NCBI taxonomy): Eukaryota > Metazoa > Chordata > Mammalia > Rodentia > Cricetidae > Microtus > Microtus pennsylvanicus. The sequence continues at coordinate 72,141,822 of NC_134579.1, forward strand.
ATGCAGTTTTTTTTTAACCCACTGAGGCAATGCAGGGTGGCCCGTATGAATATGATGTGGGACAATCTACTGGAGCATGGCCTGCATCCTTAAAAAAAAAAAAGTGGCCTCTTGGCCTCTCAGCCAGAGGTGGGACTTCCCTGATCCATGCCGAGACTGCAGCTGGCTTGTGCAGATCTTGTGTAGGCAGCCCCAGGTGCTCTGAGTTCACATGTGCAACCGCCCTGTCGAGTTCAGCAAATACTGCTGCTACCCTGCGGGTCTCTATTCTCTCTGGCTTTTAGGATCATTACTCTTCCACAGGGATCCCCGAGCCTTAAGCAGGGGGTGGAAAGGGCGGTGGGGGAACATTGTGATATAAATGTCCCACTTAGTGCTGGCAGACCCACAGTCTCTTAGTCTCTACATGTTGACATTTGTGGTTCTCTGTATTAGTTACCATCTTCTGCCAAAAGAAACTTCACTCATCAGAGTAGATAAATGGGCTAATCTGTGGTATAAACATAAGAACGTATGTCATTTATTACTGTGTCTATTTAGTAGAACAAAAGTGTCCGTTTCTCCTCTGGAGCCTCTGACCTAGACAGCCATGAGTTTTTGATCCAATTAAGGGCACTGGGTAGCAGTTTTGTCTTGTGGAGGGGACTTAAAATCTAATAAGAAAGTGGTTGGTTGTCCCCACAGTACTTGTGCCACTGTTGCACCAGTGAACATATATTGGCAAGCTAGTTGTTACTATAGATCACAGGCTTTACAGTGGGTAGAATGCCCGTAGCAGCATGCATGGAAACTTGAAACACTATATCTAGTAATGATACTTCTTCAAGTTAGCTTGATTTCTGCCTGTTCTATGGCTTAAATATGGGGTAAGCAACAGAAGCTTACCATCAAATTCTGGAGGGTAAGCAAAAGCAAAGGCAGTAACCTGCAATATTATTGTTTGATGGGGGCACTACAGAATCACACTCACCAACAACTTGAAAAGAGGTCATTCATACTTGGCGCTGGGCTTTTTATCTGATAGTCTATAGTATCTGGGGAGAGGCAATGTCTCCCATTATAGAGTAGCTACGTGTAAACCCCTTTTATATGTGTGTATGCATCTGTTTAAGGAAACTTCTACAGTAATGGTGTTTTCAAAGGTATTTAGTGCTGGTTAGCCCTCCTCCACCCTGCCCTTCCACCCCCACCCACCCTTCCTGTGCTGTTATGCCCTTCCCTCTACCTTCATCCTAGACCCCATTCCCTTGAAACTCCCCCATGGCTATCCTTCCTGTTATCTGGGTATTCCAACTTAAAACAGAGTGTTTCAAAGCTAGCATCTGGGCTGAAGAGATGGCTCAGCAGTCATGAACTCCGACTGCTCTTCCGGAAGATCAGGGATCAAATCCCAGCACCCACATGACGGCTAACAACTCTATAATTCAAGTTCTAGGGGATATAACCACTTCTTCTTGCCTCTGGGGTACTGCATGTATGTGGTGCACAGACAAAACACACGACCACATAGAAGAAAAAGAAAAATCTCAAAAAGTGAAAACTGACATTCACATCAAAAAGAACATAGAGTGTGGTCTTTTGGGGTCTAGGTTACCTCGCTCAAAATGATCAATCCAGTTTCATCCATTTACCTGCAAATTTCAGGACTTTGTTTTTCTTTACAGCTAAATAATATTTCATAGTGTAAGTGGACTTTCTTTTTATTATCCATTCATTCATTGATGGACATCTAGGCTGTTTCCATTCCCTAGCTATAGTGAACACAACAGAAGAGAGCACGGATGGAGTGAGTATCCCTAGTAGGATACAGAATCCTTTGGGAATGTGCCCAGAAGTGACATATATGGTAGTGGATCACGTGGTAGATCTGGTTAGAGCTTGTGTCATATATGAGAGTGGATCACTGGAGATCTAGTTAGAGCTTGTGACATATATGAGAGTGGATCATGTGGTAGATCTAGTTAGAGCTTGTGACATATATGGTAGTGGATCACTGGAGATCTAGTTAGAGCTCGTGACATATATGAGAGTGGATCACGTGGTAGATCTGGTTAGAGCTTGTGTCATATATGAGAGTGGATCACTGGAGATCTAGTTAGAGCTTGTGACATATATGAGAGTGGATCATGTGGTAGATCTAGTTAGAGCTCGTGACATATATGAGAGTGGATCACTGGAGATCTAGTTAGAGCTCGTGACATATATGAGAGTGGATCACGTGGTAGATCTGGTTAGAGCTTGTGACATATATGAGAGTGGATCACGTGGTAGATCTGGTTAGAGCTTGTGACATATATGAGAGTGGATCACGTGGTAGATCTGGTTAGAGATTGTGTCATATATGAGAGTGGATCACTGGAGATCTAGTTAGAGCTCGTGACATATATGAGAGTGGATCACTGGAGATCTAGTTAGAGCTTGTGACATATATGAGAGTGGATCACGTGGTAGATCTGGTTAGAGATTGTGTCATATATGAGAGTGGATCATTGGAGATCTAGTTAGAGCTTGTGACATATATGAGAGTGGATCACGTGGTAGATCTGGTTAGAGATTGTGTCATATATGAGAGTGGATCACTGGAGATCTAGTTAGAGCTCGTGACATATATGAGAGTGGATCACGTGGTAGATCTAGTTAGAGCTTGTGTCATATATGAGAGTGGATCACATGGTAGATCTGGTTAGAGATTGTGTCATATATGAGAGTGGATCATGTGGTAGATCTAGTTAGAGCTTGTGACATATATGAGAGTGGATCACGTGGAGATCTAGTTAGAGCTTGTGACATATATGAGAGTGGATCACATGGTAGATCTGGTTAGAGCTTGTGACATATATGAGAGTGGATCACGTGGTAGATCTAGTTAGAGCTTGTGACATATATGAGAGTGGATCACGTGGTAGATCTAGTTAGAGCTTGTGTCATATATGAGAGTGGATCACGTGGAGATCTAGTTAGAGCTTGTGACATATATGAGAGTGGATCACGTGGTAGATCTGGTTAGAGCTTGTGTCATATATGAGAGTGGATCACTGGAGATCTAGTTAGAGCTTGTAACATATATGAGAGTGGATCACGTGGTAGATCTGGTTAGAGCTTGTGACATATATGAGAGTGGATCACATGGAGATCTGGTTAGAGCTTGTGACATATATGAGAGTGGATCACTGGAGATCTAGTTAGAGCTCGTGACATATATGAGAGTGGATCACGTGGAGATCTGGTTAGAGCTTGTGTCATATATGAGAGTGGATCACGTGGTAGATCTGGTTAGAGCTTGTGTCATATATGAGAGTGGATCACGTGGTAGATCTGGTTAGAGCTTGTGACATATATGAGAGTGGATCACGTGGTAGATCTGGTTAGAGCTTGTGTCATATATGAGAGTGGATCACTGGATATCTAGTTAGAGCTTGTAACATATATGAGAGTGGATCACGTGGTAGATCTGGTTAGAGCTTGTGACATATATGAGAGTGGATCACATGGAGATCTGGTTAGAGCTTGTGACATATATGAGAGTGGATCACTGGAGATCTAGTTAGAGCTCGTGACATATATGAGAGTGGATCACGTGGAGATCTGGTTAGAGCTTGTGTCATATATGAGAGTGGATCACGTGGTAGATCTGGTTAGAGCTTGTAACATATATGAGAGTGGATCACGTGGTAGATCTGGTTAGAGATTGTGTCATATATGAGAGTGGATCACGTGGTAGATCTGGTTAGAGATTATGTCATATATGAGAGTGGATCATGTGATAGATCTAGTTAGAGCTGCGGGCAGGCCTGTTTTTCGTCCTGCCCAGCTCCCACATGGTTAGCTTTACACCCGAAGTAACAACACACAAACTGTATTCATATAAACACTGCTTGGCCCATTAGCTCCAGCCTCCTACTGGCCAACTCTCACATCCTTATCAACCCACCTCCATTAATGTGTGTAGCACCACGAGGTAGTGACCCACCAGGAAAATTCTGGCGTATGTCCATCTTGGGCTGGAGCTTCATGGCGTCTGTCTGAGGCATCTTACCTCACTGCCTTCTTCCCAGCATTCTATTCTGTCTACTCCACCTACCTAATTTTCTGACCTATCAGGCCAAGCAGTTTTCTTTATTGATTAACCAATGAAACAGCAGATTGACAAATGACCTTCCCACATCATGTGGGAACGTTAAGTGCCTACAGAGGTCTGATGTGTCAAATCCCCCAGGAGCTGGGCAGTTGTAAGCCATCTGATGTGGTGCTGGGAATAGAACTCAGGTCCTCAGAAAGAGCAGTATGTGCTCTTATCCACTAAGCCATCTCTGCAGCTTATAACATCATACTTTTTAATGAAGTTGGGTACATTTGTGTTTGGTAAGTATGTGTTTAGAACTGTGATGTTCTCTTGGTGGAGTGTTCCTTTAAGGAGTATGAAGTGGCCTTCCTTATCTCTTCTGATTAGTTTTGTTTTGAAGTCTGTTTTCTTAAGACATTAGAATAACTATGTCTGTTTGCTTCTGAGTTCTATTCCCTTGGAATCCCTTTTCCATCCTTTGATCCTAAGATCGTGTCTATGTTTCTTTCCTTTTCTTTTCTCTTCTTTTCTTCAGAGTTTCTTAGCCCTGACTGTCCTGAAACTCACTCTGTAGACCAGGCTGGCCTCAAACTCAGACATCCCCCTGCCTCTGCCTTCCGAGTTTAAAGGAATTAAAAGTATATGTCACCACACCTGGGAGTGAGGTATGTTTCTTGGTGGCAGCAAAAGATGGATTCTGCTTTCTAATTCAACTTGCTAGTCTGTGTCTTTTTATTAAGTGTAACATGAGGGCCTGGTTTCTGTTCTGCCCAGTTCCCACAGCCGGTAAGCTTCAAAGAAATTACACAGAGGTCTATATTAATGATAAACTGATTGGCCCATTAGCTCAGGCTTCTTATTAACTCTTATAACTTATATTAACCTATTATTCTTATCTATGTTAGCCACATGGCTCAGTACCTTTTTCAGTAGGGCAGGTCACATCCTGCTTCTTCGGTGTCTGGACAGAACAGGGAAGGAATGGGCTTCCTCCTTCCCAGAATTCTCCTGTTCTCTTTTACCCACCTCTACTTCCTGTCTGGTTATCTCACCTATACTTCCTGCCTGGCTACTGTCCAATCAGCATTTATTTAAAACATAATTGACAGAATACAGATTTGTCCCACACCAATTGAGGAATTAAATCCATTAATATTAAGAGTTGTTGTTGGGAAATATGCATTCCTGTCATTTTGTTGCTTTTGTGGTTATTTTCATAGACCTCTCTTATTTAACTGTACTGTATTGTAACTTCTTGGGTGTATTTATTTTTCTCTTCAAATTGAACTAATCTTTCCAATAGCCTCTGTAGAGATTGTTGAGTGGTCATGAATTCTTTGAGTTTATTTTTTTCAACTTTTATTTTATATATGTGGGTGTTTGCCTACATGCATGTCTGTGTATCACACGTGTGCCTAGTGCCTGCAGGGGCCAGAAGGAGACATCAGATTCCCTGGAACGGGAGTTACAGATGGTTGTGAGCCACCATGTGCACACAGGGAACCAAATCTGGGTCCTCTAGAAGAGCAGCCGGTGCTCTTAACCAGTGAGCCACCCAGCTCCTTTAATCTGTTATTGAGAAATCTTTTTCCTTCGATTTTGCCTGTGTTGACAGTTGGAGAACAGGGAATAAATCTAAGATTTGTACATTTCATGGATGTAAGTCTTATTTGATTATTCTAATGGTGATTTAGAAATTAATTTTACATGGGTCATATGGTGAAACACCAAAAAACATGTAACCTTCAGAAGACTGCCACATCCTTCTGGCTTTAAAAGTTCTGTCCAAAAGACAGGCAGTCATGGCACACACCTTTAATCCCGGTGCTTGGGTAGGCAGATCTGAGTTTGAGTCCAGCCTGGTCTCCAGGGTGAGTTCCAGGACAGTCAAGGCTACACAGAGAAACCCTGTCTCAAAACCAAACCAAAACAACAAACTAGGTGTGGTTCTGGTGGGCCTGCCTTTCTTTCAGCTTTCAAAATCCTTTCTTTCTTCTGTGTCTTCAGTGTTTTAAGTATAGTATGCTGAAGGAAATTACTTTCGGGCCCTCTCTATTTGGGTTTCTGTAGGCCTTTTGGACCTGGGGGAAATCTTTGTTTAGTTGTGAGAATTTTTCTCCTATGACTTAACTGAAAATAAGGCCTATCTCTTTGAGAAGGTCTTCTCCTTCTGTGCCCATAATCTGAAGATCAGGTCTTTTCACAGTGTCCCGAAGCTCTCGTGTCCTCTGTTCATGGATTTGTATAACCTTTTTATTAACTTTTGCTGTGTGATTTCTTTCCCTTTCATATTTTTTATTCGAGAATTTACTTTTCATTTTACATACCAACCCCAGTTCCCCCACTGCGTGATTTCTTTACCTTGTCAACCAGCCCTGATTTTTTTTTCCTGCATTATCCACTCTTGAGCTTTTAACTGAGGGTTTTGTTTTTGTTTGTTTGTCTATAACTCATTTTGTAGGTCAACTTGGCCTTGAACTCACAAGAGAGCTGCCTGCTTGTGCCACGACACCCAGCTTCACCGAACTTTTCATTTGGCTTGTTGGGTGTCAGTATCAGTTCAGTTAGGTTTTTCTTCAGCAATTCACTCTCTCACTCTTTCTCTCTCCGTTTTTCAACACAGGGTTTCTCGGTGTAGCCCTGGCTGTCCTGGACCTCACTCTATAGATCACGCTGGCCTCAAACTCACAGGTTCTCCTGACTCTGCCGCCCAAGAGCTGGGGTTAAATGTGTGCCACCACTGTCTGACCAGTAATTCTTTTTATTTTAATTTTCCTAGCTTGGATTGACTTCCACATTTCTTTCAGCTCTTTGTTTTTGTCTTCTTTTAGTTATATAAACAAAGTTATAATCATTCTTTTGAATTCTTTGTCTGGAAGGCTTTCCAGGCTGTTCTTCCTGGGGTTCATTACCATGGGATTAGTAACTTTGGGGGTGAATATGTGATCTTGGTTCTTCGTGTTACTTTTATTTCTTCTCTGGGACTTGGGCATCTGAAGTAGTTTGTTAATCGTATCTTTCTTTCTATGTAAACGTACAATATTTAGGAGCAGATTAAGCTGTAAAGGGGTAGGACCTTGTGTTCCTTGGTGGAAATTGGACTGAAGGCTACAGGTCCTACCTCCAGGCTCTGAGACTCTGCCACTATTTGCACAGTCAGACGCTATCCAAGGGTCAATCCAACCCTTGCCGGTCCTCTTCCCTGCTGCCCTCTGGTGTGGTTCTCCATGTCCACTTGAGTAAGTTCCAGTCGACTGAAAGATAGGGGTTGGTGTGTTAGTTCAAGAGGCCTGTAGGAGGTATGTGGTTCTACTTGGCCTTCAGGTGGGAAATTGGGTTCAGTGGCGGGGTTACCTGTGGGAGGTGTGCTGGACTCCTTGAGGTCCTCAAGGTAGCCAGGACTAAGGACTTTATTTCAAAAGGCATTGTGGTAGTAAGCAAAAATGCAAAGAGGACACACAGGCACACACACTGCCAGGAGCAATGTTTATTCCCTTCCTCTGTCAACACTGTCCCCTGGCTGTTTAATCCCAGAGAAGAGATAATTAGCCCATAACTAATTCAGAACCTAGCGTGACCATAAGCAAACACACTCTTCACAGTAGATCAATGAAGCCATTCGCCCTGACCTTTCGGAGCCATGAACGATGTGGAGTCTTCCGGTTGTGACCCCTTAGTGCTGTGACGCTGTACAGAGAAAACCGAATTAAACACAGACTCTGAAGGTGTCTGAGTCTGTAACAATCTGGGTTCTTTCAGATTAAAGTAACCGGCCCTGAGCCAAAAGCATGAACAAAAACAAAATTTAAAAAGAAATAGCTGGGCTGTGGTGGTGCACAACTTTAATCCCAGCACTCAGAGGCAGAGGCAGGCGGATCTCTGTGAGTTCGAGACCAGCCTGATCTACAGAGCTAGTTCCAGGACAAAGTTATACACAGAGAAACCCTGTCTTGAAAAATCAAACAAACAGAAATATAAATTTATTTTGACAAAACAAATAGAGAGAGAGCCCCATATTTAAGAGATCTTGCTATTCTTACGAAGACCAGAGTTCTGAAAGACAGTGGTGCATTGTGAGGCTTTTGCTAACGGTCCTGAGAAAGAAATCATTTCTCATTTCTCATCAGACACAAACTAAATGCATAGCCTTGTGGAGCTGGGACAACTTATAATCGCAAACTTAAGACTGACTGAAAGTGGAGCCAACCCAGAAAGGGAAGACGTGGCTCCAGGGCCCTTCTTGTGTATCTTTCATGGGACCCTGATATTAAGCCTGAGGCCAAGATCCCCAGGATTGATGTATTCCCCAGCCGGGTCAAGAGTCCCACATTCTGGCAGACCCTCATCCCTGCAAAGCCTGGGACTAAGGAGCAGCGAGACAATGACTGGACCAACCTCTGAGCTCAGGTGGAGGCTAACAGGCAATACCACAGTTCTCTCCTGCGGACTATAGCATAGGACTCCAGCTAATCTGGGGGAGGCCCAGAGCCTCTCAAATCCCACCATGCCCCTAGCCCATCTAAACGGTCCTATGTGCAGAGTTTCTCTTTCACACGGGAAGGGAGCGCTCGGGAAAACGCTCTTCATTCTTGGGCACATTCTGCCTTCACTCCTCCCTTTGCTACCAGGTGAGTCGGCTTGACCACACCAGCGTGGACACAGAAAGGAAAGAAGCGAGCTGCCTGCTGAGTTTCTCTAGGGAATACAGAGGTCAGCAGGAGTCCCTGTCTCTGGGTCTGCAGAGTTCACTGATGGTGAAGATCATGGGAACCTGGCCAAAGTGCAGGTCTTTCCATGCCATTCTAAAGTAGCTCTCGGGAGACACTGAGACCCTCCACGGCCCAGAGCACTGGCCCTCTCCAGGCCCCTCCTCCCACAGTCTACTCTTAACAGACTGGAGACGACGGTTACAGCAAGCTGGCTACTTTTCCGTGCATTTTCTCACACTGTTCCTCTGCCCAGATGTTTCTCCAGACTGTGTTCTCTTGCTGTGTCTAACGTCCCAAAGCCATCTTACATGCCAGCATCTTCCCCACTGACAGATGCCTCCTCCCGGCTCCACCAATGAGCTTCCAGTTCTGAGTGCCCATCATCCTTACATCTGCCACCTTTACACATCCTTCAATGGTTAGTTCCTCGGTCACCTCCTCCAGGAAGCCTACCTTAATGCTCCCAGGCTTACCAGAATGTATCAAGCTTCATGACTTGAGTTTGAATCTCACCCACTAAGACCTCCTTGTCCAGTTCAGTATCCCACTGAGGATGTCCCCCGAGTCCGCAGAGGCTCTGCCACGCGATGAAGATAACTTTTGTGAGTGTCATGGTCAATCTTCAGTGTCAACCTGACTAGATTTAGGATCTTGTCACATTTCTGGGAGTGGTTGTGAAGGTGTTTCCAGCGAGCTTGACTGATGTGGGAAGGCTCACCCTGAATGTAGGTGGCACCACCCCATGGTCTGGGGTCCTGGAATGAATAAAAAGAAGACATCAGCTGGCGGATACCATTCTTGACTGTGGACACGATGTGACCAGGAAAGTGACTAATACAGTAAACCTAGTTGGGTTAAAAGCTTGCCCCTGGGACACTCTCTTAGAGACAGATACACTCATAATGAGCAGTTACCCATGATGAACGCTGCGGCAGAGCCCGTACCCTGTGCAGACAGAGTCGGTGAGCCTGACACAGTCATCCACTCAACCTACCACTCCGGCTCTTCCCGGGCATCATGGGAGTTACTCTCATCAGTTTGCAAATAAATAAATATATATATAAACAAATAAATGAATGAATAAAATAACATGCTGAACCAGACAGTTGGCACAAAGTCGAAGGTGTATAATTACGAACAAGGCATAGTCTTGTCCCCAAGGTCCCTTACTGGCACACACAAGTGCAGTACATGAGTCTGCAGTGTAAACCAATGGGGTGTGAGCTTTGCCCAGAGGAGGTGAGGAGAGCTCTGCAGAAGAGGCAACGTTTGAACCATGTCCTCAAGGATGATAGGAAGCCTACGGGACAAAGACAGACAGGAGGCGATCTGGGCAGAGGAACCAGAGTAGGCCAGCTAGGCTGGGCATGCCATGTCACGTCTGGAGGACAGCACGGATCTAGCTGGCACTAGAGTCTCTGGAGGAAAGAAAGGACGCCGTGAGGAAAGATGTGTGGTTCCTGGGGGAGGGGCTTGAACGCGGTGCTCAAAGGTGATGACTTGACAAACACCGAGGAGACTTGAGCAGGCTTCATAAAAACAGGGATCGGGGTTTAGAACAGACAAGGGACAAGGAGATGCATCAGAAATTATAGCTTTAGTTGGTGAGGATGACGAGGACCTGGACAAGGTTCTGGGCTAGAAGGGAGAGAGATGGCTTGAGAGACATCATGGGGGCGGGAGTGCCAGGAGCCAAGCCTGTTCAGCATCCCGAATCCTTCCAAATTCCTTTTACACACTACCCACATGGTCGCCTGCTCCCCAGCAGACTCTTCTCCCCCACCTTGGCTGTCAAATTCTAAGGCAAGGCGGTTCCAAATGCTGACTGCATCTCCCTTGGCCCATCTCAGCTTTTGGCACATGAACCGGTGCCGGTCCCCAGAAAGCTTTTCTTGAACTTCATATAGCTAGCAAAGAGAGAAGTGTTAACGCTATGATCTGTTCTAATCCCAGCCCTAACACTAACCCAGCTTTTTTGCTCCCTCGTGCACTGCCAAAGTCAAAAGGGAAGGCCTGTGCCAGACGCGGTAATTTCAGCTGAACAAGCACTCCAAGGGTCATGGAGCTGCTAAGCTTGCAGAATGCCCTGCCGCTTCGGAACTGGCTTGGGGCTGTTGGTGGAAGGCCACGTGGGTGCCACAAAGGAACCTGCACAGTGTTTTTCTTTGGTAAACAAATAACACACTGTGGATGCAGAATTAAGCCAGGAGACAAATGTCCGTCATTCAGAGAATGGGGGAAGTGGGAAGGTGTGGTCTTGGACTATTCCCCTGCGAACAAGAGACAGAAATAATGTTTCAGCAGCAGCTGAAGAAAGATCAAGGGCCGAAGAGCACACAACGTGCATTTTTGGTCCTCTTCTTAGAAGAGGAAGCTGAAGTTTAAAAGACGGATCCTTGCTTTAAGACACCAAAGGGGTTTGCATCTGGAGAGCTTACCGAGGACATGCAGGCATCTGTGCTCAGTCAGAAAGGCTGTGAGGGAGACAGCGACGCGCCACCGAGACACGGGGGAACTGAGAGTCGACAGGGGGTTTGACAGATGGAAAGTGAGATGGAAATAGAGAACTAAGTCCAGATCCAGTTTCCTTCTCGTGGGGGGAGGGAGCCGCTGTAAAAAACAAGGGTGACATAAGAAAAAGAAAGGCATCCCCAAGGAAAAGATCCTGAGTGGGGGTGCTTGGGGCGTGTGGCAAAGTGACTAAGGCCGCACCAACGTGCAAGGAACACAGGTGCTGGTTCCAGAGTCACAACACTCAGATTCAACCCAGATTCTGCCCTTCAGCCCCCCATGCCTCAGTTCGTTCTTCGACATGTGGGAACATACACAGTACTTCCTTCAGGTTCAAGTCATAAGAAAAGGTAAAAGGCTTTGCGATGAAAGACATGAAAATAACAGAAGAATCAGTATTGACTCCACGCCTGTGCTCAGGCAAAGTCCTCGTTAAAACTGATATGAGTCAGGCGGTGGTAGCACACGCCTGTAATCCCAGCACCCCGGAGGCAGAGGCAGGAGGATCTCTGTGAGTTCCAGGCCATCCTGGTCTACAGAGCAAGTTCCAGGACAGCCAGGGCTACACACAGAGAAACACTGTTTAGAAAAGAAAAGAGAGAGAGGACAGAGTGCTGCGCTCACGAACTCCTAGCAGCTGTAACTGTCTGCTCAAGATCTGCAAGAGATCAAGCCAGTCAGTACTCTAGCATGGAGTAGAAGCAAGTTCATGAGCTCCCAACCGAGAAGCTATGGCCAATAGATGGCTTTGAGGAAGGGAGAGTCAGTTCTCTTGAATGTTGCGGCGATGAGTGGGTTGGCCATGCTCCAGGGAATGGCACCACATCCAGGAGCATGTGAGCATCAGCAACGGAGTCAATGGGTTACTAAAAGTGAGGAGGACAGGAAGTTAGGGGGAGAGATAGGCAGAGTGGGCCGGGAAGGAATAGGGTATAAATGTGGCCAAAATAATTGTATGAAATTTTCATACAATGGCTACATAGTGAGACACTCTCTAAAGAGGACAGAAAGAGGAGGGGGAGGAGAAGCCAACAAAGAGAAAACAGAAGTTGCGGTGTGAGGGTGTGGCCTTGACTTCACCCTTGCTGAGGTTGACAGGAGCTGCTAGGGATGAAAATGGGGGAATGTGGGGTCCGTGGAGGAAGTGCTGCTTGTATTAATTACAAATGCTCAGTCAATAGCTCAGGCTTGTCACTAGCTAACATTTAATTTTAAATTAAGCCATATTCCTTATGTATGCTCTGCCAAGAGGCAGCACCTTTTTTTTCCTTTTTTTTTTTTTTTTTTGGTTTTTTGAGACAAGGTTTCTCTGTGCAGCTTTGGAGCCTGTCCTGGAATGAACGCTGTAGAGCAGGCTGGCCTCGAACTCACAGAAATCTGCCTGCCTCTGTCTCCTGAGTGCTGGGATTAAGGGTGTGTGCCACCACTGCCCCGGCAGTACCTATTTTAGCATGGCACATTCATCTTCTGCTCCCCTGCATCTGCTGGTGACTCCTCTGACTCCACCCTTCTTCCTCCCAGCATTCTTAGTTTGGCTCTCTTGCCTAATGTCATCCTCTTCAGCTATTGGCCAGCCAACTTCTTTTTTTTTTTCCAAGACAGTGTTTCTCTGTGTAACAACCCTAGCTGTCCTGGAACTAGTTCTTGTAGACCAGGCTGGCCTTGAACTCACAGAGACCCACCTGCCTCTGCCTCCCAAGTGCTGGAATTAAAGTCGTGGGCCACCACCGCCTGACTTCCAACTTCTTTATTAACCAATGAGAGTAATACATATTCACAGTGTACACAAGGACTATTCCATCTCTCCATCCAGAAAAAGAGCAGGATGATGGTGACCTGGCCACTCAGAGGACCGCAGAGCTCCTGAAGGGCAGAGATGACGGCCAAAGGGTCCAGTTCCCAGACTGTCTGTGCCACCACAGGCTGCCCTCCCCATCTGGGAGAGCTCGGCAGCCCTGCCCGACACAGCTGTTCTTTTTCAATCTACCTCCTCCCCCCACCCTTCCCTTCAGTACCCCATCCTTTCCACGTTTCTATTAAAGACACAAAATGCGAGGAAGACAGAGCACATTCACCAGGTGAAGAAGAAAGGCCGCTTTCTCTCCTCCCCTTTCTCCTCCCCTCTCTCTCAGGCCGAGCTTGCCAGAGCAAGAACGGAAAGAAAGGACGGAAAAATCACTTCCAATCAGAAGGCCAATTTAGTTTTCAGTCCAAAAAGAAGAACACACCATTCTTTTTATCATTACTAGCAATTGTTTTGTTTCCTGGAAACATTTTATTGCAGTTATGGCACCATGAACCTGTAACTTCTCATTTGAAGATCCAGATAGGAAAAATGCAGCGATGGTTTCTGGGAGAAAGCCAGCTCTAGACCCTCTCTCACTTCCCACCCACCCACCGCAAATACAGCACAATCAGAGAAAAGAAGATGAATGGTCAGGGGGCTGGAGAGATGGCTCTGAGGTTAAGAGCACTGGCTGCTCTTCCAGAGGTCCTGAGTTCAATTCCCAGCAACCACATGACTGCTCACAACCATCAACAGTGGGTCTGATGCCCTCTTCTGGCATAAAGGCGTACATGCAGATAGACATTCATAAATAAATCTTAGAAAAGAAAATGAGCATTCATATACACACCACAGGACGATGGACAGTCAATAAGCTTTTGAGCGGTGTTACACTCTGCCACTGTGGAACAGCTCTGAGCTGATTCTCTCCCTGACCAAGCATGGCTACTGCTGAGTCACTGGGGTGAGCAAAAGAGGGCTAAGTCCTTGGCAGATAAGTTACCTGCAGCAGCTCCCAGGCATCCCAATTGCTGTGCACGCACACCCCAGGCCAACCTGTGGGCTTCCACGGGGCCCAAGAGAAGACTAAGGCCAAGGAGCCGGCTAAGAGTTTCAAGGAATGGTCTTTTTTGTCTTTTTGCGTTTTGTTTGATTGGTTGATTTGCTTTTGTACTTTTGTACGTTTCTAAGCAGAATACACTTAAATGTACAACCCTCTTGCCTCAGCCTCCCGATTGTGACGAAAGTCACATGCCCTTGTGCCCAACAAATGGCCTCTTCATTTTCATTACACATTTGTGTTCAGGGGTCAGTCTGATTTGATTGAAATGTAAAGAAATGGTATCTATGGGGGAGGGGGGGTGGCCTGCGCAGCCTGGTTTCCTAAACTGATAACACCAAAGAGTACAAGCTCAACTCCCACTCCAAACAAAAGTAAAAGGTATGTATGTATGTATGTATGTATGTATGTATGTATGTATGTATTTTTAAGCTAGGTCCCCCAGAACCGAGTCTGGCCAAGGATGATATTAAATTACAGGCATGGCCAACCACGTGCTCTAACAACTGAGCTACATTCCCAGCTCCCTGTCTACCCCACCCCTCCCCCAGCCCTAGCCCCTGGAAAGGACCCAAGCACACTGGCGTCCCGGCCAGCCAAAAGCGCCCCTTTTGGAAGGCGAGAGCCGCAAAGCTCTGATTTTCATGTTAAATCCCCATTCGGCCTCAGAAATGTTAAAAATAAACCTTCACCTGCATCTGATTTTCTTTTGTTACCACAGCCGTTGTCCCTGAACAAAGAGATAGCAGGGACCTCTTTGGACAGTTCACAGAGTTCACCTCTGAGCCCAGATTGGAGGGACACAGATGACAATGGACAGAGGACCAGCCTGAGTGTCACCAAGGGATCAAAAACTCTTCAGCGCTGCCAGGCTCCTGGAGGGGGCAGGGTGGGGAGGTGGGGGTGGATGAGAGGGCTGGGTGCGGAGGCTGCAGCTTGCTGGGGGGAGAGGGGGCACAGCAGTGTGTTGCTCAGATTTCTCCCTAAGCAGCTTGGTATAGATCGGGTGGGGTCCTGGATCCTTTCCTCTCTCTGGCTTGCAACTGAGGCTTCCATTACACGGAGAGGTGACTTACAATAGGCAGAGAAATCACAGCCTAGGCACCGCAGAACTGATCCCTCACGCTGGACACGACGTTGCTATGGGCAGGATTTGGGCTTGAGAGCTGGACAATTAGGTTCATTCAAGTGAGTTCCTTTCAGTTGTGTGTCCTTATGCAAATTACTTGACCCGCCTGAACCCACTTCCCTCTTTGTAACCCGGACATGAGAACCACTGGTAATACAGAAAGCACCAAGCAAATTGCCTTTTAGCACTATGGAAATTTATTTCTGGATCAAATAAAGTTCTGAGTGGATATCTCTAATCTGCAGGATTTCGTTTTTGTTTTCTATTTTCAGTTGTCCGTGTGTACACGAAACACCCGAGGACAAGTGCCAGAAGCACTGGGACATCCTGGAGCTGGGGTCACAGGTGGCTGTAAGCTGCCTGATGAAGGTGCCGGGAACCCAACTCGAGTCCTCTGGAAGAACAGCGCACGTTCTTAACTGATGACCCATTGCTTCAGCCCCTTAAAGAGATGTCTTGTGGGGTGGGGGCTGTCCTTTCAGATGGGATTTAGGTAGCTGGGGCCACCATTTCCTAATGTAACTTCCTGTACGCATCAGTCCAGCGCCCGGGAAGACCGTGGAGCTTTACCACAGGGTTAAGCGCTGTGCACAGGCCCACAAGCGTCCCGCAGCGTTTCTGATCCGCGGAGCATCTGTAAGTCAGTCACACAGCTGCAATTCACTGCAGACTGCACTAGAAAATGAGCCCCAGCTGTGTACCAGGAAACATGGGCGCTGTCTCCTGAGTCTTTGCCACAGTAAGGCTGAGAGAGAAGAGGCTGACCCGAAATGCAGACCACAAATGTGTAGCTGTCACGTGGCTCCTCCTCTTCCACTGTGGCCAAGAGCTTTGTCCTTTGTAATGACACAGACAGGAACTGCAGCTGCCCAGCGCCTGCTGGTCCTAGGCCCACACTTCCCTATTTCCAAAGAGCAGGATCTGCCATCCTGTCGTGACTCCTCCCCGTGATGGGGCCACTTCCCATATGGTACCCACAGTGTCAGGTCACCAAGTCCTTCCTCGGCCACCAAATCAGCAAGCTCAAGGAGACAGGCCCCAATGTCAGGAAACACCATTTCTGGAATTGCTGGCTGCCAGTGTTGCCACTAAAATGTGTTGCTCGTGCCTCATGGTGTGTGACCCAGGCACCCATGGCATAATTCCCTCCCCTCCCTTCTGTCTTGCATCCTTTATTTGCCTGTGTGGCTCTCAGGAACATACGATATACTCTCAGCACTGAGGGAGACTTCAATGTAGGAATCCACACGGTTCTATGAATTCCACCCTAAACCTTGTCTTGCCCACTGGTCGGACATTTGACCCCATGGCTTTGCCTGAACCTTCAGGTGCCCTATGTCTCCGCTTTCTATTTCTTTACACATAAAAGAATAATTTTGTTTGTTTGGGTTTTGTGTTTGGTTTAGCAGGGCTGTGCTAGGCTGGGCCTCGCATCCTTTACCTCAGCCTTCTGAAGGCTGACGCACTAGGCGTGCTGACAACACTGGCTTTGTGTGTGTATGTGTTCATTTTTGCTCTATTTAGATCGGTACTCCCTATATTTCCAGACTGCCCCTGCCCTCCTGGGCTCGAATGACCCTCCCACTTGGTCTCCCCTGTAGCTAAAACTAAAGGCCTGTACCGCTGCTCTGGCTCCATATAAGACCCTTGGCCTCTATCCCCTGGCTCCATATAAGACCCTTGGCCTCCATCCCCAGCTACGTCTTTGTGCCGTCCGAGCGTTAGTTTCCTTATTCTCCCTTGTGTCCATGTGGGAGAAAGGGCTACCGACACTCTAGAGATAACTGGTTTATCAGCCGTAAGTGGGTGTGGTTTCACTAGCTATGGGGAGAGTTGCCGGCAGATTAGAACTCATGGAGTTGCTAAACTGTGTCCAAATTCCAAACTTCTGAACTCCAGATAGGATGACCCAATCCTTTTCTAACCTGACAGCTCTGATTCTTGGCAGACAGACCCTCTCCAACAGCTGTATGACTTGGATTAGCCACCAAAACTCTCTAAAGTGTGTTTATCTTAAAATGAGATAATCTTGAGTAAGGTGCTAGTATAGAGATTTAAAAGCTAGAGAGCTGCTCTTCCTGAGGACCCAGGTTCAATTCCTAGCACCCGCATGGCAGCTCACAATTGTCTTTAATGCCCGTTTCAGAGGATCTGATGCTCTCTTCTGGCCTCCACAGGCACTGCATGCACAGACTTCTGTGCAAGCAAAATACCCATTCACATAATTTTTTTTTAAAAAAAAACACCAAAAACCTCATGTTATTAATTGGATGTGGTGAATCACATTTGTTAATTCCAGCATGTGCAAGGTTGATGCAGGTGGATTGCCATGAGTTTGAAACCAGCCTGGGATAGAGAGTTCCAAGGCCAATCCTAAAAGCTCATTATTGCCTATTTGTTTCTTTAAGAAGCCTCATGCTCCCAGAGCAAGCACAAGGTGGAGGGCTACTCAGCTGATTTCTCTCTAAAAGTGCCCTGTGCAGCCTCTAGCAAATTCAGAGTTACAAGGATACCTGGGGTGGGAGAAGATGGTGGAGGGTGAAGTTAGTAGCTGCAGCAGGCCCCACAACCAACAAAGCAAAGAGCCCAGCTCCCAGGCTCTGTGCTCTGAGCGCATGAGGCAGGGCCATGCAGCCGTCTGTCCACACTGAAGGCTTGTCCTCCTGAGGGCTCCTTCTGTGTGGACTGAGACAGTGCTGATTCGAGACTGCAATCGGCTCTTGCATCTCTACTTCCCGGAGTTCCACATCAGCCACAGACACAGCTCTAATGCCAGACCCAGAGAAGAGTCCGGGCCTTGGAGGTGACTGAGAGCCTAGAAACAAGGGACCCAAAGGTCTATAATATGCTCTACATATTTCCTTTGACTCCGTTCCCCAAAAAAGCCTTTAAAAATAAAATCTACCTGGAATGAGGCTCTGGCGAGTCTTTCTCAGCCTGGCCTGGCCTGCCATCTAGTGGCGAGCACCGGGAATGGTATAGACTAGACACAGGTGGTTGGGGAGGTCAAGATTGGTAGGCAGGTAGAGGTCACAGGGCTCACTAGAACTCAGGGTGGGCTGGGGCGTTATGAAGGAGTCTGGGGCAAGAATGATCCTGTTTCCCCATCACTTCCTTCTGACAAGTACCACACACAGGACTTTCTGTGATCTCTGCCTTTTGGTTCTCCCTGCAGTCCTTGTGAGGAGGCAGAACAGAGCCCAGGGGTCAAAGAACTTGACCAGGTTCACTTAGCTTGTCAATTAAATCGGGATTATATGACTTCGTAGCTGGGGATTCTGGGAAGGGTCTTAGAGTATCCAGTGGCACTCTTAGCAGAGATTAGTGGCGCATACCTAAAATCCCAGCACTAGGGAAATAGACATAAGGATTGCCTCAAGTTTGAGTCTCCAGAGAAAATTCTAGGACAACCATGGGTAAGCAGCAAAACCCCCTTCCTTCTGTCCCTTCCTCCACCCATGACCAAACACGACAGGTTATCTTTCATGTTCACTGTGTGGCATGGCTCCATTCCACCTGTAAAGCCTCTCAGGTCCTCAAGTCTGCAGCCCAAGCATCTCCTGTAACAGCCCCAGACCTCAGCACAACTGACTCCATGATAAACGTACCACTCAGGTCATAAAGCTCAGCCTGTGGACAGCTCCACCTGCCAGGACAAAAACAAAGGCTTAAACCCGCCAAAGTCCACAGTTATGGACTAACCTTGCTTTTTGGGTTCTGTTGTTCCATCTCAACTGAAGTGTGTCAACCCAGGTCGTGGTTTTTGTGCGTAAAAGCTCACCCTGAGAAAGAGCTGGTGCTGCACTGGGATCCCAAACACCCAGTGTAGTCACTATAGTCACCAGCCAGCTAGTAAAGACTTTCAGTTGTCTTAAACCCATGTCCTAGCAGTCTGCTCCAGTAGATGGATAACCCACCGTGCTCCCCAAAGAGACGGCTTTGTCTCTAGTCTCTGGAGACTAATGGAGTCTCTCTCTCTCTCTCTCTCTCTCTCTCTCTCTCTCTCTCTCTCTCTCCCTCCCTCCCTCCCTCCCTCTCTCCCTCTCTTTCTCTCTCTCTCAATGGAGACAGGTCTCCCTCCGTGGCTCTGTGGCCTGGGGCCTTACACTCACTGCCTTGACCAGGCTAGCCTGGAATTCCCAGAGTGCAGCCCTGAGAATAGAAGCATCACCCTACCTGGCCATCCTCACAAGTCTTAGATTAATGTGTGAGGTTCTTTTCCCTCCTGCTGTGTGAGACGGAGGTCCCTAAAGGGAGTGATCTCACCGGTGGCCTCTGTAAAGCTTGGATGAACATTCTAAAAGCACTTACACTCTTACAGAGCAGTGGAAGTTGGCCTATGGCTGCCCCGTCTTGTCCGGGAGAGGGAGAAGCCACACACCATCCTGCTGAACACAGAGTTATATAAGACTAGCCGCCATTTTTCCCACATGGCCCACCCAGATGAGTAACAAATCATCGATTTTTAGTTTAGTTTGGGTTTCCTTTTCCAATCTCGACCACACGTCAAGACCTAATTCCTGCTCTGACTGCTTACAGTGGCACCAAGAAGGACGACAGTCTTCAGTGTGATTTCTCCAGAGCTGAGATCTCTGCAGAAAGGTGGCTTGCCATCCTGAAGGCCTCTTACTGGGTCAGATTCCCTACCCATGATCTCCTCCCAACTGTAATGGTTGTTCTGTCTCTTTAAGAAACAAGCCACGCCCACTCCCTCCCCCATCTGCTGAGGCAGGCAGGTCTTCCTTCCTGCTTGCCACCTTAGTCTCTATATTCTGGCTCGCTCTCTCTGAGAGGCAGTTTCGGCCTCTCCTCCCTCTCCCTCCCTCTCCCCCTCCCCCTTTCTGCCCTTCTCCCTCTTCCTCTCCCCCTTTCTGCCCTTCTCCCTCTCCCCCTCCCTCTTTCTGCCCTTTTCCCTCTGCCTCTCTCTCCCCTCCCCCTTTCTGTCCTTCTCCCTTCCCTTCCATAACCCCTAAATAAATTCCAACTTCACTCTGTATGGTGTGCCTATCCATCTCTCTCTTGCCTGCCCCCACCGCCACATGGAGATATGCTGCATGGTCTCATGCACTGTCCCTGCCTGGCCAGGGACCAGACACCTTTGGAGACCTCCGGCATGGCCTCAGGCGCAGTCCCTGCCTAGGACCAGCTGCTTCCACTGCCCACTGCCAGGGACTTGCACCGTCCAGGGATCCACTGTCTGCTGCCGCAGGGATCCCGCAGCAAGCTGCTGGGAATTCACATCAAATCCATTACACCAAGCATCTTTGTTCCTTCTTAAACCCAGAAGCATGCACCACATGCCTTAGGGAAGTCAGGGTCCCCTGCCTCTGCAGAAGTAGGCACCCCTGACCCTTAAAGTTTCAGTGGCTAGTTTTAACCATTCCTACAATCCCAACCTTTGTTTCTCTTCATTTTTTTGTGACGTTTAGAAACAGTCTTATGTGAAGGAGAGCCCCGTACAGCAACTGGACCCTGGGTCAGGCACAAATCACATCCAAACACCTGTTTTCACAGAGAGATCCTATGTTAAGCAGGGAAGAAAAGTTGAAGCAGCTGCTTTCTGACTCAGGCAGCAAATGACCTCGCAGGTGTAACTTATAATAAAGGGAGGAAAGGGGAGGTCTGTGTTAGAATGGGCTAGGATGCAGGGAGGAAAGGGGAGGTCTGTGTTAGAATAAAGATAAGGGATGAAAGAGAAGGGGAAGACAAATAGGGAAAGGGGGAAGGGCTATTTGCCCCAGAGGGACAAAGAGCTGCCTCTGGATAGAGGGGAGACAAGACGTGGCAGAGGGACTGGGGACACGACCTGCCAGTGTCACATGTTCCAATGAGCCAGTGTCCCTGCATTTTGTATTCAAGGCCCCCTCAAACTTGCTATGTAGCCAATAACAACCTTGGACTTCTGATCTTGCTGCCTCTACCTCCTGAGTACTGGGATTACAGAGGTGCACCACCATGTCGGGTTTATGCGGTGCTGGGGATTGAAACCTAATAAATCTATTTACCTTGCTCAACTAACATTTATTGATCGCTTACTTGCCAACTTGTGTGTGTGTGTGTGTGTGTGTGTGTGTGTGTGTGTGTGTGTGTGTGTGTGTGTGTAAAAAGACAGGCCTACTGAGCAGGTGCGGTGCTGTAACAGTTTCTTCCAGATTGAAACATTCCATCCTAGACAGAAGCTCCTTGAGCCGAAAGGTAAACAACTCATAACAACTTCAGGAAATCCCTGAAACTGACCAGACTCACTAGGCCCCTCCTTGCCAGATTAAAGAATAAACACTAAGCTTCCCTCTCAGAGAGAGCACAGCTGAGCTGCAAATAGGACTCTCAGACAAGCCAAGCTGCGTGCAAGAGGTCACTTGGAAGGGACACTCTTCAACCTGGTGAGCTGCCTGCAGGCTGTGCAATGAGTTCCAGGTTCCTGGCTTTTATGAGCTGTCTCCCATGCTGAGGTGAGCTTTAGCAATGCAGCTGTCTTTGAGCCATCTCTCCTCCTGTAAGTAACTCCTCATCCATACTCCTGTAAGTAACCCCAATAAAATTTATGGTTCACCAAGTTGGACTTTGGTGGTATTCATACTTAGGTCTGGCTTGAGCTCCCTATCTAGGGTGAGTGGACCTGTGTTTCGCATCTTCTCAGGGAAAGCTCTGACATACAACATCTGCAATCCCAGCACTCAGGGAAGCAGAGGTTAGAGGATCCGGTGTTGAAGGTCATCTTTGATACCCAAGAAGTTTAAGGTCAGCCTGGGCTCCTGTCTCAAAAGAACAAAATAAATACAAGTTGCTCATAGCCAGAAGAATAGCAACTGGGACAACCAAGTTGTGGGATGGTTTCTCCCTGCCCTGGCCAGGCCACACCTCCAGCTCCCTGCCCTCTCATCCTTGGCAGATGCTCTGAATTCCACTGGGAGCCTGGTGGTTAGATGGCCACCTCACGTCTGGCTTGTCATAAATGTAGCCGAAAACTGAGACGGCTTCCTATCATCCTTAGTCAATGGACCACCGCAGTAAGAACACACACAAGGGAAGGGAGAAGTCCACGTGTACACCCCTCCCCCAACCAATGCTAAAACACGGACTGCAGAATTGAACGCAGGGCAACGGCTGAGCGAATGGTGATTATAATGGATGCGTAGATGTGTTAATGAGTGAATCAGAGGGATCGCTCAGTCTTGAAGCAAAGCTTGAACTGGCTGTAGAGGTGTTTAATGTTTTGTTACGGTTCAGGTCTTGCTCATTTGAGGCAGGGCCTCACACTGTAGCCCAGGCTATGTAACTCAGACTGATCTTGAACTCTAGGCAGTCCTTCCACTTTAATGTGGAGATAACAGGTGTATGTCCCTATACTTAGCTGAATTTCAGGACTAATACTTTATGCTTGTTCATTGAATACAACATTCTCCAGAGAGTTCTATATAATTTTTTTGTTTTGTTTTTGTTTCTGTTTTTTGAGACACGGTTTCTCTGTAGCTTTGGAGCCTGTCCTAGAACTAGCTCTTTTAGACCAGGCTGTCCTGTAACTCACAGAGATTCACCTGCCTATGCTTCCCGTGTGCTGGTATTAAAGGCATGTGCCAGCCAGGCGGTAGTGGTGCACACCTTTAATCCCAGCATTTGTGAGGCAGAGGTAGGCGGATCTCTGTGAGTTCAAAGCCAGCCTGGTCTAAAGAGTAAATTTCAGGACAACCAGGGCTACAGAGAAACCCTGCCTTTAAAAAAGAAAACAAACAAAAACCTTGTACCTTTTAACATCTATTTCTCCTCCCAAGGAATATATTGTGTAGAGCCACTCACTTGAATTTATTAGTCTATGTATGCTTTCTGTATACAAGGGCGTTCATTTTAAATAAAACACGAGAGGTTGCAAAACTCCTAAATGTCCTGCAACCATACTGCTACTGGTGAAATAAGGGGGAGGGGCAGTGTCCTGGGCGCCATGAAGGCTTTCCTGCCTCAGCCTCAGGTGTGCACAGCCACACCAAGCCAGTGACTTCCAGGTCCCATCTCTCAAACCTGAAGAATGACAGCAACAGTGATTAAGAGCACTGGCTGCTCTTTCAGGGGTCCTGAGTTTAATTCCTAGCAACCACATGGTTGTTGTGATCTGGCTGCACCCAGATGGCCTGGCCACCACCACTCCCCCTGACCGACAGCTGAACTTCCTTGTACCCTGTATTTGACAAGGATGTTTGTGTTCTGGTGTGTGGTGTTTTGCAGAAGTGTTCTTCCTACACGATGCCCTAACCTTGACCTCAGGTTCTGGCTGCCCAGCATGCCTCAGTCCAGCTGCCTAAAGGTATAAAAGGCTCTAGATGGGGCAAAATAAAGTCTTCCTCTTCCACAAGCAACTGCCTCCATGTTTGAATCCCCACACCCTCTGCCAGTTCTCAACTGCTTGTTTCCCAAGCAGAGGCAACCACCCTCTTGTATCTTTCCCAACAAATACCTTGTATGAAGTTTGTTAGGTTGTGTGACTTTGTGATATTCTTTGGCTCCTAGCTGTGAGGATATCTTTCCCTTCAGAGCTGTAACACTTATATTTTGGAAAAATTTTTATTGTGGCATAATAAGTATATGCAATTATATATTCACAATTTACCATTTCAAGCATACAATTCATTGGCAGTAACTGCATTCACAATATAGTGTAGCTGTGGCCCCTGTTGTCCACACTTTCATCAGCTTTAATAGAAGCCCTGTAACCACTGAGCAGTGACTCACTTCCTCCTTGCCCCAGTCATAAACCTTTTCTATCTCAGTGAAGTTGCCCATCTAGATATTTCTCATAATTGGAATCATTCGATATTTATCTTGCTCTATCTGACTTTTTTTCAATTAGTTCAGTGTTTTCAAAACTCGGCATGTTGTAGTATACATCAGTAGTTCATTCCTTTTTTAGGATCAAATAATACTTCACTATACCTAAAACATTGTGTTGTCTATCCATCTTTTGATGGTCACTTAGGTTGGTTTTAATTTGCTGAAAGTTTTGAGATACATCAGAGAAAACAGATGCTAGGGAAATTTCAGAAGGGGATCCCTCGTTCAGAAGAAAGATAAGTGACCTCCCACTTATATTAAGGGAGGTGCTCTGAGTTCATCACACCAGCCTTTTGAGACAACTTGGATCTTGGAGAGAAAGATCTGGAGAAGGCAATGTATTCTGGGACTTCTCAATTTACCAAGCAGCTCTACCACCATGGATTACTAGCTGGAAAGTTTGAAGAGAATCAAACTGCTGTGTTGGATCCCCAGTACAGTGTATCCCCCAGAAAGAAGGCAGGGGGAACCCCCGGGTGGTGCAGATAATTGCCTCCCCGGCCTAGCTGCTCTGTAAAGGGGAGTGTTGTGTTGCAAGGACAGCATGACCTGAGGGGCAGGAGGTCATGCTGCCTCAACAGCTGAAGGTCTTCACAAGTCTTTAAAGGCTTCCTGGTTGTCTGAGATGAACTGGCTGAAGCTTCTGACTTTGGGGTTTAGACGGTGGGTAAGCTTGATGTCACGGTTGGGCTTCATGTGATAGAAACGAAACATGTTGGCCAATTCGTCCGCTCCAGGGAATCCCAGCTTCTCATAAGCTTCTGGGGTGATCTTGTAAGAAGAAAGAAGAAAGCAGTAAGTGGTATGGTTTGCAATAGGTTTACGTATTCATCTCAGTATTGACGCAGGCCCTCATTCTTTAGCTCCAGGATCTAAGGATCTGAAGAACCTCTCACACCGTTTGTCCGGAAGCTGACTGATGAGCTGATTGGATGGAAAATTCTGATCCAAACTATGTGAAACTCTTTATAGTCTTTAAGTGTGGTACTCAGTGGAAATCGTTATTGATGTATTTGATCAGTGTTTGATCACAGGTTCCAGTTGCAGCCGCTGGTGGTGACGTTACACCCATGTGCCAGCCGATGATGCTGAAGGCACAGCTGTCTTAGGTCCTGGCATCTGGATAAGGTAAATCTGAGCACTGCATCTCTCCCGGATTGCCCCAGCAGGCTCCAGGATGGTCTGCCCTCCCGGCTACATGGGCATTATTCCCCATCACACCGACTCTTTACTCAGTGATATCCCATCTATTTCCTCCCCCTTCTTGGCTAGAGATCTGGGGTTTTTCCCCCTTCAATCATTCTAGTCTCTGCCAGAACCATGCGGCCCAGCAGCAATGGAGCACATCCCATGCTTACTGAGATGTCTTTTGTCCCTGACTCGTGCCTGACACTAAATAGATGCATAACTTCCTCTACTGAAGAAATGGGTATCATCTTAATAGCTGGTCAATATCATCTGTCCTCAGCCGGGCAGTGGTGGCGCACACCTTTAATCCCAGCACTCGGGAGGCAGAGGCAGGTGGATCTCTGTGAGTTCGAGGCCAGCCTGGTCTACAAGAGCTAGTTCCAGGACAGGCACCAAAAAAAAAAAAAAAAAAACTACAGAGAAACCCTGTCTCTAAAATCAAATATATATATATATTTATATATATAAATTATATATATAATATATAATTTATATATATAAATATATATAATATAAATATATAATCTGTCCTCCCTGCAGAGATGAACTGTGGCCTTACAGCTCCAGCTGGGTTTTATTCCATTTAAACAACTAGCATGTATTTATGTATGTATGTACATATGTATATATGAGTACACACACATGTGAACGCATGTGCAACAGCAGTGTGGGAGACAACAGTCAGCTCTCTCCCGCCCCCTGAGAATCCAGGGGATCAAACTCAGGTCCTGAGGTACAACCTGCCAGAGTCAGCTCTCTCTCGCCCCCTGAGAATCCAGGGGATCAAACTCAGGTCCTGGGGTTGTTATCAGCACCCTCCCCTGCAAAGCCATCTCATTGGCCCTTCACACACTTGTTCTTAGGAAAATATGTGCGAGACTGGGCGGTAGTGGTGTTCACTGTTAATCCCAGCACTTGGGAGGCAGGTGAATCTTTGTGAGTTCGAGGCCAGCCTGGTCTACAGACAGAGTTCCAGGGTAGCCAGGGTTGTTACACAGAGAAACCCTGTCTCTAAAAAGCAGAAAAGAAAAATATGTGTGAGAAATAAAAATGCATGGACAATCACAGTTGTGTGGCTTCTGTGTCCTGAGAAGACTGCACTTGTCTCTTGGTGTGTACCTCGACCCGGTAATAAGCTTCCTCCATATTTGAAACAAATCAATAGATTCATGATTATTGCATGGCATTTTTAATAATGAAAGTCCCCATTCTGGCTCTTGGAGGACCGCTGTGAGGCTGAGGCTAGTCTGTGTTACAGAGTGAGTCCCAGGCAAGCTTGTCTCAAAGAAATAAAAATCAGGAAAGGGGAAAAGAAAGAAGATGCAGGAGCAACGGAACAATAAAAACATATTATCATATTAATATATTTGAAGAAGTTTAGCAAAATAGGGAAGTGTTCATAACATTGAGTGAAATGGGACTTGAGTGCTACTTTAAGTACAGATATATATGTTACATATACCGGGAAAGGATTGGGATAAAGCAGCAGATCTACTTTAAGTACAGATATATATGTTACATATACCGGGAAAGGCTTGGGATAAAGCAGCAGATCTACTTTAAGTACAGATATATATGTTACATATACCGGGAAAGGATTGGGATAAAGCAGCAGATCTACTTTAAGTACAGATATATATGTTACATATACCGGGAAAGGCTTGGGATAAAGCAGCAGATCTACTTTAAGTACAGATATATATGTTACATATACCGGGAAAGGCTTGGGATAAAGCAGCAGATCTACTTTAAGTACAGATATATATGTTACATATACCGGGAAAGGATTGGGATAAAGCAGCAGATCTACTTTAAGTACAGATATATATGTTACATATACCGGGAAAGGATTGGGAAAAAGCAGCAGATCTTACTTGTTATCACTCAGAGATTAAACAGGATGGGTTTTATTATCTTTTTCTTATTTTTTGACTTTTGTTTGTTTGTTTGTTTGTTTGTTTTTTATTTTTCGAGACAGGGTTTCTCCGTAGCTTTTGGTTCCTGTCCTGGAACTAGCTCTTGTAGACCAGGCTGGCCTCGAACTCACAGAGATCCGCCTGCCTCTGCCTCCCGAGTGCTGGGATTAAAGGCGTGCGCCACCACTGCCCGGCTGTTTTTTTTCAGATAGGGTTTCTCTGTGTGACAGCTCTGGCTGTCCTGGAACTCTCTTTGTAGGCCAGGATTCAAACTCACAGAGATCCTCCTGCCTCTGCCTCCTGAGTGCTGGGATTAAAGGCAGGCACCACCACTGCCTGACTATTTTCTTTTTCATAATTGCTTCAGCCACTGTAATAAGCATTTGGTGTTTGTGAAATTAGAAAGACAAGGGCTAGAGAGATGGCTCAGTGGTTAAGAATGGATACTTCTCTTGAGAAACCTGAGGCTCGTTCAGCTTTCACAGTGAGCCGTCCTTCTGTCTTCCCAGAACATCTGCGTGTGTGTGAACGCACAAATACACGACACACACATAAACAAAAATGTTGAAAGAAACATATTTTTAATTAGAAAAATGTTTAAAACTTTGAGTTTGGAAACAGAATAGTATTTGTTAGGAGCATGGAACTCTGTCTCTTTAAATCACACTGTCGTCTTGTAACTATGACAACTAACAAACCTCATAAAATAGGGATCTGTTCCTGCGGATTTTTAAAGATTTTTGAGATCTGTTCTCTTGCAACTCACTTTCTGAGGGATCCGTGTTTCCCCGAGGGTTGGACAGACAGTTCAGGCAGTCCTGAACAATTAGAGAGAGAGTGGTAGGCTTTGCTTGCCCTGAATCTGTCCGGCCGACAGGTGCCTCTCTTTAGAGAGGTTGGGCCGGGGAGTACCAAATTGGGAGGGCTGGAGCGCCACCTTGTGGCCAGATGCATCCTTCTCAAAATCAACATAATGCCTAACCATTTTGCTACCTGAGAGCAAATGTGGACTTGACTTCAGGACAGACTGGTAGTAACCATCAAGAGAAAACAGTATTAACCATCCTATAAAACAGATAAATGTTCCAAGAACATCCAGGGACCAGGTATCCGTCTAAAATGCTAGGAAGATCTGGAGCCACCCAAAACTGTGTTTACTAAGCCCCATAAGAATGAATATAACCACGCATCCTTTTACCCATATTCTTTGCCCATATACCCCTTTTCCCTGTTTTTCCATATACAGGTCAAACCATCAAGACAAAAAAAACAAAACCAAGAACCAATGTGAATGTCCCAGGAGATGGACTACTGGGAAATATATTTATGGACAAAACCCTGTAAGACGTCTCAGGAACCTGCCTTTGAGTGGAAGACTGCCTTCTTCTTTTTTTTTTTTTAAATCATTCTTTTATGTCACTCTTTTTTTTTATATTTATTTATTGTACAGTATTCTGTCTGCATGTATGCCTGCAGGCCAGAAGAGGGCACCAGACCTCGTTACAGATGGTTGTAAACCACCATGTGGTTGCTGGGAATTGAACTCAGGACCTTTGGAAGAGCAGGCAATGCTCTTAACCACTGAGCCATCTCTCCAGCCCCCAGGAAGACTGCCTTCTTAAGCTTGGAAGAACTTAGCTTCCTCTATGAAATTCCGTGTGACTTCAGAGATACCCTAGTTCAAAGATATAGCTGTTCTGTTTATTTTGGTTTTGTTTCTTTGTCTGTTTTTCAAGACAGGGTTTTCTCTGTGTAGCCTTGGCAGTTCTGGAACACACTCTGTAGTCCAGGCTGGCCTTGAACTCACAGAGCTCACCAGCTCCTGGCTCCTGAGTGTTGGGATTAAAAGTGTGTGCCCCCACCGTGCCTTGCTAAAGATAACAGACGTTTTATGTCTTGATTGACACCTACCATGGTTTTCCAGAATAAAAAAAAAATCTATTAGTGTCCTCACAATTTTAACACCCAAATTGAATTGGAAGTCCAAGCAACTAACACCCCTCCCTGTGAGTGGCTGGTAGGGAGACCGTGATGGGGGTATAAAAGCCCTGTGCAACTCCCCTGTCCAGTGATTCATTATACCAAGAGCCGATGCAAGCAAGAAGATACCCTCCATTTCTGAGGGGAATGGGGATATTCAAGAACTGGGGTCAGTAAACTTTTTTTTTTTTATGTTGTTTTGTTTTTCAAGACAAGATTTCTCCGTGTATCCCTGACTGTCCTGGAACTTGCTCTGTAGATCTGACTGGCCTGGAACTCACAGAGATTTGACTGCCTCTGCCTCCCAAGTGCTGGGATTAAAGTCGTGGGCCACCACTGTCCAACTTCAATAAACTCTCTTTTGGGTTGTTGAGATGTGGAGACACATTCTCACCCTACAGCTCAGGTTGCAACTCACAAAAGTCTTTCTCGACCCACATGACCCACATCCCATGTGCTGGGATTACAGGTATATGAGCCACCTTGCTGGTGTGGTTAGTTTAACTGTCTAGAATCACCCAGGAAGTTCCTCTCAGTGATGGATTGTCTGGATTAGCTTGCCCTGTGGGCGTGCCTGTGAAGGATTACTTTAACTGGGTCAATTTAGAAGGCTCACCCTGAAGGAAGGAAGGCAGCCATTTCATTGGCTGGGTCCTGCACAGAATGAAAAGGGAAAAAACAAGCTGGGCACTAACGTGCGTGAGTTAATTTGTTGCTCTGTGCTCTTGACTGTGGATAGAATGTGACCAGCTGCTTGGAGTTCCTGTCCCTGTGACTTCCCAGCAAGGCTGGGCTGTAACCTGGAGCTGTGAGCCGGATAAGCCCTTGGCCCCCCGTAGGTTGCTTTTTGTCAGAGCACTTTTACCACAGCAGCAGAAAACAAGACACCCAGAATAGATCAACTTTCCCTTCGAGGGCCGCACATAAATAAATACTCGAGGCTTTGGCGGGCAGTATGTTTTCTGTCGCAACTATCTGGCTCAGTCACTGCACCATCTGAAAAGTCTCTTCCATCCCCCACCCCATCAACACCTGTGCGGGGGAAATGGTACCAAGCCTCCCCACCTGTCTGTAAAGAGAGCTGTCCTTGCCACACTTCGGACCAGACGCCTCCTATGGGGCTCATTGTTAGCACTCAGGCACCTGTACCGGTCTGCCCCTGGGGTACGCGTCCCCAGCTGTGGCCACTAAGGGCACCTCCTATGCACATTCACTGCGTTCCCTGTACTGGTCTGCCCCTGGGGTACGCGTCCCCAGCTGTAGCCACTAAGGGCACCCCCTGTGCACATCTGCGTTCCCTTTTAAACCCCCCCCCCCCCCGTCTCTTTCTCTCCGTCTGTCTCTTCTCCTCGTGTCCCCAGAGGCTGGCCTCCCCTCCCCCCTTTCGCATTCACTTTTCTCCAGTAAAAAAATCCATCTGCACTTGAGCTCTGTCACATGACATCTTCCTCGCTGCGCGCTGCTTTTTTTTTTTAAATTTATTTGTATACAGTGTTTTGTCTGTATGCTTGCTGGCCAGAAGAGGGCACCAGATCTTATTACAGATGGCTGTGAGCCACCAAGTCGTTGCTGGGAATTGAATTCAGGACCTCTGGAAGAGCAGTCAGTGCTCTTAACCTCTGAGCCATCTCTCCAGCCCCCTGCTTTTTTTTTTTTTTTTTATTACAACACCCATGGCACTGTCAGTTACTGAGGGCTCACTAAGTGTCCTCAAGAGCACAAGCAAGGAACTCAGGACCTAGAGGGGTGCACCCACACACTGAGACAATGGGCATGTTCTATCGGGAACTCACCAAGGCCAGCTGGCCTGGGTCTGAAAAAGCCTAGGATAAAACCGAACTCGCTGAACATAGTGAACAATGAGGACTACTGAGAACTCAAGAACAATGGCAATGGGTTTTTGATCCTACTGCACGTACTGGCTTTGGGGGAGCCTAGGCAGTTTGGATGCTCACCTTACTAGACCTGGATGGAGGTGGGTGGTCCTTGGACTTCCCACAGGGCAGGGAACCCTGATTGCTCTTTGGGCTGATGAGGGAGGGGGACTTGATTGGGGGAGGGGGAGGGAAATGAGAGGCGGTGGCGGGGAAGAGACAGAAATCTTTAATAAATAAATAAACGGAAAAAAAGAACTTAAAAAAAAGAGTCCCTTCAAACCCATCCCCTTTTTAAAAAGATTTATTTTAGTATGAATGTGTATGTATGTGCTCTGGGGTACCCAAGGAGGACGGAAGGGAATGGCAGAACCCCCCAGAGCTGTGTGAATATATGTTGCTAGGACTGGTTTAATAAAGAGCTGACTGGCTAGTAGCCGAACAGGATAAAGTTAGGTGGGAAAGCCAAACTGAGAGCGATGGATGAGGAAGGGTGGGTCAGAGGAGCCGCCAGCCAGAGAGAGAACAAGTTGGACGCACAAAATCGGATAGAAGTAAAGCCCACGAGCCTAGGGGCAGCACGCAGATGAATAGAAATGGGTTAACTTGTCAGAGCTAGTTCCTGACAGGTCTGAGCTATCGGCCAAGCATTTGTAATTAATATTAAGACTCTGGATGGCTATTTGGGAAGTGGCTGCTGAGACAGAAAGACTCCACCTACGCTGGAGTTACAGGTGACTGTGAGCCTCCCATTGTGGAGACTAGGAGACACGCTCCGCTCCGGCTCTCTGGAAGAACAGCAGCAAGCCTCTGACCACTGAGCCACCCCTGCGGCCCTAGAACCCATTCTTTACATGAAGTGTCCTCTTGGCCTCCACAGAGCATAGTCAGGATGACACGGTTAGTCACCTGGAGGGATGATCATTGTGCCGCTCTGTGTCCCAACATCCTCACACTGCTTGCCCTATAAATTCCTCCACGTTAGCACTGGGCACACAGGACTTGATGTTGTCCTGCTGTGTGCTGATCGCCAAGGTAGACTCTAACTATATCCTGTCTGGTTTTCACCAGGACACTCTGAGGTGGGCCCCCATAGTGCCGATCTACAAGTGAGGAAGCTGAGGCTGAGAGACTAAAATACCTTTCGTTCCCGGCTCCCACCTGCACCCGCTTCTCCCATCTGCAGTGAGGGTTGCTGGAACAGCACAGGTGAGAAAGTTGCACCTTGGTCTTCAGATTCTAAACCCTTTCCACGCAAAAGCACTTTAGTTTATGTAACAAGCCGATGACTCTAAAGCTGGGGAAATAAAGCCATACAGGCGTGAAGGTCTGTTAGCATAGAGCCATATAGGAGTGAGGGTCTGTAAGCCTAGCACTCTCTCGGCTTCTGACGGTACAGCCTGGGTTCACCCTCTAAAACCCACCAATAAACCTAATGAATGTATACATCAGTAAGATGCTAGCTGAGGGAGCCTCCTGTGGGCACACTGATCACCAAAGACTTCGCCTTTGGAACCAGCACGATTGTGCCCACTGTCCCGCCAACACGAGGGAGTCTGAGGCAGGGTGTTTTACTTCAAGCTTGAGGACACCTGCACTACTTAAGCCCTGCCTTGGGCCCATGAGATGACTCAGGAAGAAAAGACTCTTGCCACCAAGCCTAACAACCTGAGCTTAACCTGTGGGCCACGTGTGGTAGAAGGTGAGAACTCGCTGCGGAATAACCATGCTGTACACTGTAAACACAGACTGCTCTCATTGGTTAGTAAAGAGCAGGCTGGCTGGTGGCTAGGCAGGATTTGTGGGGCAGAGAGAATCCTGAGAGGAAAAAAGACAGAAGTCAGGGAGACGTGGGCTAGACGCAGAGGAAACAGGATGTGTCCTAAATGAAGTGATGAGCCACGTGGCAGCAAGTAAATAAATAGAAATGGGCTAATTTAAGTTACAAGAGCTAGCTAGAAACAAGTCTAAGCTATCGACCAAGCATTTATCATTCATAATTTTTTCTTTTCTAAGCCAACGTTTCTCTGTATAACTTTGGAGCCTGTCCTGGAACTTGCTCTGTAGACCAAGCCGGACTCTGCCAGCCTGCCTTTGCCTCCCGAGTGCTGGGATTAAGGTGTGCGCCACCACCGCCCGGCAAGCATTTATAATTAATATTAAGTCTCTTTGTTATTTGGGAGCAGGCTGGCAGGACAGAGCTAACAGGCAAAAACTCCACCTACAAGAACCGACTTCTGGAGGCTGGAGAGATGGTACAGCAGTTAAGAGCACTGGTTGCTCTTCCATAGAACCCAGGTTCAATTCCCAGCACCCACGTGGCAGCTTGTAGCTGCCGTAACTGCAGTTTCAGGCAAGCCAACACCTTCACACAGACATACATGCAGGCAAAACACGAAAGCACATGAAATAAGAATAAGTTATTTTAAAAAAAAGAAGGCCTGACTTCTATGGGTTGTCCTCTGACATCCACACACACAATATGGCATAGATAGATAAATAAATAAATTTTAAAAAAGAAAAAGAAACAACCCCTGTCACAAACAACATAAGGACGTACCTTTGCATCGCGGATGTCCTTCCCCAGAATTCTGGACAAAACGTCAGCATACTGCTGTATTGTTAGGGCCTCTGCGCTGAGGCCCACGGCCTTGCCAACGAACTCCTCTGGAGAAGCGAAAATGCTAGAGACAACAGCTCCAACATCGGCAACGGAGATCCCGTCCATTGGCACATCCCCCATGGGCAGTGCTAGTTTCAAAAAAACAAACAAATAAAAAATAAATCATAGTATCACATCCTTGGCAGGTCCTCCACCCTGAGCTAGTTGCTTCATCAACTCTAACCCCTTAAACTAGAGGTGTGAAAAGCAGGGGCTACGGGAAGAGGTCACTGCGGGAGCGGAGCTCAGAAGGTCATAGAACCATGAAGGTCACAGGATCATGAAGGTCACAGAACCATGAAGGTCACAGGATCATGAAGGTCACAGAATCATGAAGTTAACAGAACCACACAGTCACTAGTTCTCACAGGGTTGCACAAGCTGGGGGTTCCTTAGGGAGTGTCAGCTATTCCCACAGCAGGGACACCCAGTGCTGCAGCCTGCATCTGTGGGATCCTTAGGGAAGTGGTCATTCCCTCTTTGCCCAGGGCTACTCCAAGCTACACATTATAGATCTATGCAGTCTGTGCTGGAGCAGGCTGGGGACCCATCTCCTGAGACTACCTCTGAGGACGGGATCTTGCTCTCGCCTGCTGCCGAAGGGCAGATGGACCAGCGAGGACTCTTAGTGACCATCTTGTTCAGCCTTTCCAGGAAGCTGAGGCTTGCGGACAGAGTTAACTACACACACAGCGAGTGTCAGCATGATGGGCTGGAAAGATAACCTGTGTGCCTCCTGCCAGGTCCAGTCTTGGTCCCTGGGGGTGTGACTGCCGTGGGGAAGTCTAGGGCTGTTCAGTGGCCTCTAAACAGGTCACACAGAGCCAAGAGCACCAGTGTGTCCAGTGAAGAGGGGCAGGAAATGGGGGATGGAGGGAAAACAGGAGGCAAGGGAGGAGGCAGGCGCCCAGCTGTGGGTGCACCTTCACGGCAACCTGGCATTTACCTAGGGTGTAGTAGCCATCAGGGCTTTTCACCGGCTTCCACATGGTGAGGAAGTTTTCAAAGTAAGCTGCCAGGCGGACGCTGGTCATGGGAACACCAATGGACCAGAAATACTCCTCCACTTCCCCCTTCCCGTCGAAGTGCAGCACCTTCAGCTTGCCCCCGCTCAACTGGTCCACGTTCTCCAAACTGCTGTACACCACGTGTTTCAGGCCCAGGCGCTTGGCGATATCTGCCACCAGCTTCCCCTGAGGGGCAAAATGCAAGCCTTTGCACGCAAATATACATTTATATTTTCTTTCTGGTGTCTGCACACCAGTTGGATTTTGTGGGCCAAGTGGAGGGATATATACACACATAAATGTCTAATTTCTCGCTCTCCTCTCCCTCCCTTTCCCCTCCCCACACCTGGCTTATGGATTCTCTTTTTTGTTTTTAGTTCTAAATTTCTAGCTCTCCCTTCCCTCCTCCCTCCCCCTTCCTCCCTCTCTCCTCTCTCTCTTTCCCTCCCTCCCTCATTATTGTAGTCTCACCTTTACCTATAAAACCTCCCCTAGCAGTCAGGAGAAGTGAAGCTAAGAAATGACAAGCAACCTCTGGTTCAGGTTTCGTGTGTGTGTGTGTGTGTAGGTGTGTGTGTGAGTGTGTGTGTGTGTGTGTGTGTGTGTGAGAGAGAGAGAGAGAGAGAGAGAGTGTGTGTGTGTGTGAGTAGGTGGGTGGGTGTATGCACATGAGTATGTGTGAGTGAATGTCAGAATTAGAATTCAAGAAATATACCAGGCAGTGATGGTGCACGCCTTTAATCTCAGCACTCAGGAGGCAGAGGCAGGTGGATCTCTGAGTTTGAGCCCAGACTGATCTACAGAGTTAATTCCAGGACAGCCAGGGCAACACAGAGAAAAACCCTGTCTTGAAAAAAAAAAAAGTAAAGAAAAATTCAATAAATACTTTTAAGGGGCAAGCAGGGAAACGGGTCTGGTGGTACAGCCCTGAAATCCCAACCACTTGGGTGCCTGTGGCAGGACGATCATAAATCAAAATCTCAAAATAAAAAGTTAAAAAAAAGAAAGTCGAGGATGGAGTTCAGTGGCAAAGCACATGCACACTCCTGCCCAGAGCATAACACTAGGGCATCCCAAAGTTAATCCGGTAAACATTAAGTGGCAAGAGCAATTCAGTAAACACTTCTCTGCCCCGTATCTGTTTTTCTGAAATTTGTCATTTCTGTGAGTCGCTGAGGTGTCCGTATATAGTGTTTCTGATGGTAAGGATGTGGCGTTGTCTCTTCTCCCCTTGTGTACACACAGACCTGCACATAGAGCTCTGTTCCGCTACAGTGCAAAGGCCCCATCCCTTTACCCTCATCCCACTGCCGTGGCTGGGCTGTGATCTCTGCTCAGTGTAATCACTGAGTCACAGCACACATCACCGGTGCATGCACTTCCCACACAATCCTTCTCTCCCTGGATTCTACTCAATTTCCCTGCTTGCTAACTCATCCCCATATTCTCTGATTGAAGTATAAATATATTTCATATATATTTATAAATGTTTGTTTAAAGATTATTTATTTATTTATTTATTACACATACAATATTCTGTTAACATGTACACACCAGAAGAGGGCACCAGATCTCATTATCAATGGTTGTGAGCCACCATGTGGTTGCTGGGAATTGAACTCAAGACCTCTGGAAGAGCAGCTCTTAATCTCTGAGCCATCTCTCCAGCCCTAAATGTTTTATTTTATAGGCATATTTTATCTTCCCATTTGCTGTCAAAGTAACCTCAATGTGGGACATCCCTGCCCTCCACCTAGAAACTAATAAATGGAGGACTTAATGACTGGCTCTATGAAGCAATACAGTGGTATATATTTGTGTTTTAATAAATAAAGCTTGCCTGAAGATCAGCAAAGCAACCAGACCAGTCAGCCATGCAGGCCAGGCAGTGGTGGCACACACCTTTATTCCCAGCAGCTGCACTAGTTAGCCATAGAGGCTGGGCGGTGGTGGTGCTCGCCTTTAATCCCAGCACTAGACAGGAATACAAAGTGGGATGAGACAGGAACTCTTTCTCTTTCATTCTGAAGATTTCATAGAGGTAAGAGCTCTCCAGGGGCTTGGTTGTTTTTCTTTTTCTGATCTTCAAGTTGAACAGCAATATCTGTCTCTGGGGGTTTTGTTGTTGTTGTTGTTTTGTTGTTGTTGTTGTTTGGGGATTTTTTTTTGGTTTTTGTTTTTTGTTTTTTTGATTTTCGAGACAGGGTTTTTCCGTAGCTTTTTGGTTCCTGTCCTGAAACTAGCTCTAGTAGACCAGGCTGGCCTCGAACTCACAGAGATCCGCCTGCCCCTGCCTCCCGAGTTCTGGGGTTAAAGGCGTGAGCCACCACCGCCCGGCTCCTGTCTCTGGGTTTTTATTATTTGTGCTACAAAGCAGCTCTCCTCCAATGCGCAAAGTCTTCAGCTTTCAACAGGTGCCATATAACATCACATTTACCAGCCTTTAGCAAGTACCTATCGTGGACTTATTTCCTAAGTGCCAAGGGGAATGTGGCCAAGCGAGGCTTACTTTGGGGCTCAAACTGAGACTAGCACAGACAGAAGCGGGTGGGCGAAGACGAAGGGCCTTAAAAGGGAGAGAAGGATGTTTCAGCTCCCACCTGACACACTTCCTTCTCTTTGCTGAGATGTTCCCAGAAGTTGGTCACCACAAAGGCTCCATGGACTCCTTTTAAGGCCTCTTCCACAGACGCAGCATCATCCAGGTCACACCTGACCACCTCGGCACCAAGGTCCCTAAGCGCAAGGGCGTTTTTCTGACTCACATCCCTGGTCAGCGCTCTCAATGCGAAATGTTTGTTCTCCAGAATGGACCTGGCCACAGAGCCACCCTGAGCCCCTGCAAGGTCAGAGAAGAAAAAGCACAAGATCAGGAACAAACACACAAACAAAAATGCTCACTAGAAGATCCCAGCTGCACGTGGAACTATTACTGAAGGACCCCCTTCTGGAGGAACCACGGGGAACTTTAGGCATCCTATGGTTTTCAAATTATCCAGGCGGTAAGAGGCAGAGGGCCAGGAGAGGCTGGAGGGGAAAAAAAAAACAAGCCACATGGCCAGGTACAGATTCCAGTTAAGCAATTAAGAACAATTATGCAGATATAGATACTATAGGTTGGGTTTGTTTTTTTTTTTTTTTAGTTTTTAGTTCCCACACCTTGAATGATTCATTCTCTCTCTCTCTCTCTCTCTCTCTCTCTCTCTCTCTCTCTCTCTCTCTCCAGTTATATTTATTTATGTCTATTCAGATTTTTCCAGTGCTGAGGATTAACCCAGGGCTTCAGATATACTTAGCAAATGCTTTTCTACTGAGCTGTGTCTCTCCAAGCTTAGTCTATATTCATAAAGCATTATCAAAACTTTCATAAGTTTTACCCTTTGCTGTTGCTTTGTCATCCATGGTCAATTGTACTAGGATCTTCTAATCATCTAATCTGTTTGTTTTGCGATATGGTTTCTCTGTCCTAGAACTCACTCTATAGACCAGGCTGGCCCTGAATTCATAGAAATCTGCCTGCCTCTGCCCCCTGAGTGCTGGATTAAAGGTGTGCGCTAGCACTGCCCAGCAGCATCTTGCAATCTCATTCGTTGATCCTTAGGATGAGTTGCTACGCTCCTGCATCCTTTGTAGAAAGAGTCTAGCCTTGAATTTATCAAATGCTGGGGCATAGGCAAGCGCCACTATGCCTGACTTATAAAATTGTTCTCAGTTGTCTTCTTGTGGGACCTACCTGATGTATCACTGATCTGACCCTAGATAAAGAACTACCGTTTCACAAGCTGGCTTTGCCCATGAGCCTCGGGTGGTGACCAGTAGCAAATTGGCTAGGGGTGAATGAATAGGTAGCCCAAATTTACCAGATGTTTGAGAAAAACCTCCCCATGGAAATTAAAACTAAAATAAATAGATAAAAAGAAAACAGAATCAGCAAAGGGGAGGGAATAGTTGGGAGGAAAAAACACCCAAGGTGGGAGAATTTGCATCCCAAATATATCTAGGCTGTGGCGTAGTTTATTGGTAGACTATTCAAGTCTCAGCATCAGCAGGGTGTGGTAACAAACACCTGAAATACCAATACTAGGGAAGGTAGAGGAAAGAGGGTCTGGAGCTCAAGATTAGCTTTGATACATTGTGAGTTCAAGGCTACTCTGGACTACTTGCGACCCTGCTCAACAACAACAAAATAAGTAACTAAAAAAAAATACAAAATTCCCAAGGAAACAAACAAGCTGAACATGGTGACACTGGCCTTAATTCCAGCATGAACTACTCAGCAGGGGGCTGAGACAAGAGGATTGCTAGAAATCCAGAATCAGCCTGGGCACAGTGATTGTTAGGCCAATGTAGCAAGATCTTCTGGGGGTGGGGGGTGGGGAAGGTGGGTGTTGCCTGTCCTTAATCCCAGCACTTGAAAGGCAGAAACAGGTTGATCTTGAGTTTAAGGCAAGCCTGGTCTACAAAGCTAGTCCCCGTGACAGGCGGGGACACCTCTGGACTGGTTGTCCGGGTTCTATAAGAAAGCAGACTGAGCAAGGCATGGGAAGCAAGCCAGTAAGCAGCATCCCTCCATGGCCTCTGCATCAGCTCCTGCCTCCAGGTTCCTGCGCTGTTTGAGTTCCACTCCTGCCTGCCTCCAATGATGAATGCTAAATCAGATAAACCCTGTCCTCCCAAATTGTTTTTGGTCACGGTTTCATCACAGCAATGATAACCCCAACTAAGCCTGCACTAAAAGCCCTGGGTTCCGTTTCCAGCACCACATAAAACTGGGAATGGAAAGCTCCCGTCTGTAATCCCAGCACCAACAACACTGAATCAGGAGAGAGACTCAGAGTAAAGTCGTCTTTAAAGAGTTAGTTTCAGGTCAGCTGGGCTGCAAGAGATCATGTCTCAAAAACTTATGCACGAGGGGGAAGGGTGGGAAGTGTTTTCAGGAAGAATCTCTGAGAAATTAAACGTATTGTAATAGGAATAAAGTTGGAAGTCAGGCGTGGTGGTGCACACCTGCGTGACTCAGAACTCAGAACGCAACCACAGGAGGTCAGAAGTTCGTGCCACCTAAGCCACATTGCAAGTCTGGGGCTAGTATAGACTGTGAGACCCTATCTCAAAAAAACCCTGAAGAGACAGCCAATGCCTATGCCCCCGCATTTGGGGTGGGTGGGGGAGACAGACAGAGGGATAGAAAATAATAAAATAAAAAGATAAAGAGACTGAGCCCAGAGAAATTTCAGAAAGAAAGTGTGGAATTTTTTTTTTTTTAGAAAATAATTCTTTAGGGTCCAAGGATACTGACTGAGTTTCCAGAGCTCTGAGCTCAACACAGTAACAAATTAAATCTCCCGAACACTGTATCTCCAGTGGTGGCGCACATGCGCCTTTAGTCCCAGCACTCGGAAGGCAGAGGCAGGCGGATCTCTGTGAGTTTAAGGCCAGCCTGGTCTATAGAGTGAATTTCAAGATAGCCAGGGTTACATAGAGAAACCCTGCCTTGAAAAACCACCTTCTGTCCCCCCACCAAAAAAAACCAAACAAACAAAAACCCAACAGCAACAACAAAAAACTACATCCGATTTCTTTCTCTCTCTCTTTGGTTTAATTGGTGTTCTGCTTTTGTTTTCATTAAGATAGGGTTTGGTTTACTGTA
Organism: Microtus pennsylvanicus; assembly: GCF_037038515.1. Classification (NCBI taxonomy): domain Eukaryota; kingdom Metazoa; phylum Chordata; class Mammalia; order Rodentia; family Cricetidae; genus Microtus; species Microtus pennsylvanicus. The sequence goes on from NC_134579.1 coordinate 72,182,180, forward strand.
ACCCCACAGTGTCCTTGAACTTCTGCCTCTGCCTTCCAAATGCAGGAGTGTCTGGAGCATGTTACCACAACACCCAACGGATTTTCTTTTCCTTTCTTTCTTTCTTTCTTTCTTTCTTTCTTTCTTTCTTTCTTTCTTTCTTTCTTTCTCTCTTTCTTGTGGGGTGGCTTTGTTTTAAACAAGTTTATTTTAAAAACCAGAATGATTTGAAAGGAGGACTAGGATTTCTTTTAAGAGTAATGCACCACTGGGCAGTGGTGGCACACACTTTTAATCCCAAAGGCGGGTGGATCACTAATAGTTCCAGGCCAGCCTGGTCTACAGAGCCAGTTCCAGGGCAGCCAGGGCAACACAGAGAAACCCTGTCTCAAAAAACAAAAACCAAACCAAAACAACAAAAATTTTCTCCAATGGGACAAGATTTGTGTGTTGTAAAAGCAGTGGGAACATAGAAGCAAGCTGAATAAGAACAGCACCCACTCAGGACCGTGGGTTTGCACGGAGACCAGCACCTCCCACAGCAGAGGAGCAGAACAGATGTGAGAGATCTCAGCGGACCAGAACCCACAGGCACTGGTCCACCCCTGCGAAGATTCCCAGAGCTCTTGGCCTACCAGAGTCCTTCCTGGGCTCCCCAGGAAACTTATGTCAATTCCTCTGCTCAAAACCTTTCTGTGACTTCTGTCTTTTCAGAAAATCAATCTCACCATACTCGGCTTTTGCGTTTGCACTCTATTGTAGACCAGGCTGACCTTGAATTTACAGAGACGCCTGCCTCACAAGTGCTGGGATTAAAGGTTTGTGCCACCTCAAAAGTCACCAGTCTCCTTTTCTTTTCTTTTTGTTTTCTTTCCTTTGGGCACGTCAATAACTTGCCTCCCTGGCCGTGTGGAACTTGTTTTCCAGTGTGGAAAGACGTGAAAGACGGGTCAGGTAGGGAGGGGTCCAGATGGTGACTTGGCTAGAACAAAATCTCATGTTTCAAATGGAGGTATGGAAACACCCTCTGGAGACCCTGGGAAGTCTAAATGGAGGGTATCTCCATGGTATCTGTGAGGGAGAAAACAGAGTGACAGGAAAGATCTTTCTAGGCTCGGGGAGCAGGGGGGCAAAGGCTCTAAAGGGACGTGCATTTGAAAAACAGCAAGGAAAAGCCAGCAGAGTGGCTCTGTGGATAAAGTGCATGCTGCACAGCTGCACAGTTCTCTAGTGCACACACACATCCACACACACACACACACACACACACACACACACACACACTGTACTACAAAAAACATTTTAAAGGAAAAAGGCAAGCAGCAAGGGAAGCCAGTGTACTCTCATGGGGGAGGGAGGTTTTTGGAGGACGTGAACCAAGACCGTACTTTCCTTTGAGTGAGACACCATTTACTCACAGTTTCAAAGGGATCACTAAGAGCCTGGGGGTATAGGTCTACACTGATTTGACTATCAGTTTGCAAAGATAGCTCAAGCTGTTGGGGCAGAGTGGAGAGCGGAGGTTAGTTAAAGACTCAGACTTCTCATCACCACCTCACATCACCTGAGTGCCCGCCAGGCACGCACAAGGTCCCTGCTCCCTGCTTGCTTCTGCAGCTTATCAGACAATGAGTGGGAAAGGAGATCAGGTTCCAGAGAGACTTCCACCAAGAAGTTAGCTGGTGATGAGGGGGACATACCGTCAGCAAGTTTCTAAGACAGTTTGTTTTTTACAAATAAGTCAAGTTAACCTGCTCACATCAAAACCACTAAGCACAAGATGACGTTCAGTTTACTCCTAAAGGCTGTTCGTTCTGCTCACTCTCTGGGCTCCAAATCTAAAACCAGGAAGTCAGAAAAACGAGCAAAGTTAGCATGCATTTTATGCCAGGGTTACACAGAGGAACCCTGTCTCCAAAAACAAAAACAAAACAACAACTAATATATATATATATATACATACATACATACATATACATATATATACATATATTATATATATTTACCTGTTGCTCCAAATACTGCGATTATTTTCCTGTTGGCCATGTTCCCAGGCTAAGAACGAGGTGATGGAGAGCAGCCGAGCAGAGACAAACCGGGAAATGCCGTTTCTTTCCTGGCGCAACTTTTATAGGTAGGAGCACCACGCCCCTGTAGTGCCCCTCCCTTGGAAGCGTTCTTGTTTCCACTAACTCCTTCACTCACTGTGTCTCTGCCGTTTTCCAGTGATGATTCATGTGGAGCAGGGGTGGTGGTGGCTATCCCATGCTCTAAAAAGAGATCTGCACACATATAACTGATTGGCCTGTTTGTTCTGAGCTAATGTTTCTGCCCAACTGGAACCCGAAGGAATGCCCAGGGAGGTCATAACCAGGCAGACAAGCAAGGGGCCTACAATAACTGAGGTACAGACATCAGTAATTTCCCAAGAGTGATCGCCACCTGCTGAGGGTGGGATCAGTTACTCTCAAAGAAGAAAGCGCTGTGAGGGCAATTTCTCTAAGATGTGTGGTCAATTTCTCTAAGATGTGTGGTGATACTTGGTTTGTGATCTAACAAATAAAGCTTGCCTGAAGATCAGAGTGCAGAGCTAAGCCACTAGTTAGCCATAGAAGCCGGGCAGTGGTGGCACACACTTTTAGTCCCAGCACTCTGGAGACAGGGGCAGATGGATCTCTGTTGACTTCAAGGCTGTCCTGGGCTTCATGAGATTGAATCTGTCTAAAAGAGAAAGAGCCAAGTTGTGGTGGCTGGCATCTTTAATTCCAGCACTAGGGAAGTGAAGACAGAAAATGATATAGCTGCAAGGTGGGAAAGGAATATAAGGAGGGAGGAGATAGGAGCTCAGGATTCAGTCTGCTGAGGACTTGTAGAGACGGGATACCCCATTGGGTCTAAGGGTTTTGTAGAACTAAGAACTAGTGGCTGGCTGCTCTGCTTCTCTGATCTTCCAGCTTTCACCCCTAATATCTAACTCCGGGTTTTATTATTAAGACCAATTAGAAATTGCATTACAAAGATATCAGCCTGCTGCCTTTTCTTCTCACCCTTTGAATAAAGCTCACCCTAGACTTGATTTATCCCTAAGCTGACATCACTGCTATTCTGCTCCTCTCCCTCGCTATTGCTTCTCACAAGCGATACAGTGAATTACAGGTCCCAGTGGGCTGGATCTAGTGAAGGGTCTACTCTATAAAAAAATTTTTTTACAAGTGCTGGAGAGCTGCCTTAGCCAGTAAGAGCACCAGCACCTGGAGACTCTGACTCAAAACAAACAAAACCACCAACACCAACAAAACCCCTGCCGTCCAGGGAAAGGCTAAGAGAAGCTGAGTCCCTAGGGAGAGGCACAAAGGCCAGACTGGGACATTTGGGAAGGGTTGGAGGCAGGCAGTGCTAGAGGTGACCTGACGAGGATGGTGATGGGCCAGGGCCACTTTCCTCTGAGCGGCCCAACAATAAATAACGAGTTTCCTGTTCCTGTGAGACTTAAGCCAGCCTTAAGGGATGACCGTAGCCCTGAGTAGCCTCTCTCCCTCTCTTCTAAGGTTTCCCTGGTAACTGTCACTTACTTGACGCATTCGAATTCCTCAATTTTCTTTGTGGAACTTACTATGTAGACCAGACTGGCTTTGAACTCACAGAAACCTGTTTCTGCTTCCTGAATGCTGAGATTAAAGGTGTGAGCCATCTTGCCCAAAAGTTAAGTTGTTTTTAGACAAGGGCTCATAGCCCAGGCTGGCCTGGAGCTTGATACATAGTTGAAAATGACCTTGAATTTACGATCTTGTCCTCCTATTTCTGCCTCCCAAGTGGTGGAATTATAGCCATGCTTATCATGAGTGGACTGTGGTTATAATATGAAACGTAAATAAAAGATGTCTCTTTTTATACCTTATATTTTGCTTCCTTTTTCTTTATAATCCTGTATTGCCAGATATGTGATAAGCATGTATAGTTACTTCTATATTTACTTTATGCCTCCTCCCTCTCTAGAGCATATGTTTCATTTTCTTATGTATCCCTAGTGTCCAAAGCGTCCAGCTGTATCAACACATAGTAAATTCACAGTAAATCTTTGTTGGAACAATGAATATTTAATGGGTGGATAGTATTGCAAGAGTCAGAGTTAACCTGTGAGCCTCCTCCCGCCCAAGGACCAAGTAACTTCCTGAGATGCTGGGCGTTGTTCCTGGGAAATGCAGTGGCTGTATGGTCTCGTCCTTAAAAGGCCCCTGCAGACATGACTCATGGCTGCTCACTGGGATTCTAGAGAGTGGACCTGATCAGGATTCATCCTGGTCAGTATTTAATTAAAGCTTGCTTCAAACTGGGCTCAAAATTGTGGAAGTGGTCTTTCTTTGGTGAATCTCACAAGTCTCAGTATTAACATTTGGAGGCCCACAGCAGTGTCCCCTCCATTTCCGGGTTCCTTCTAGATAGTAACTCTGATGTCAGCCATCACAGGGCCTTTGGTCATTCTGCTTCTGCTAATTACTTCTGACTCCTACATCCCTGATATAATAACTAAATGGTAATTCCTATCTGGCTACCATTAAGATGATGGTCAGTAGATCTCAATATAAACAAGTACACTTCAAAGAGTCAAGGATTTGACCCAGGATACAAATCAAGAGGGGAATGTTAAAACCAAAAGTCAGCCTGTAAACCCCACTTGCCCAAGGCCCAGGTAACTTCCTGGAATGCAGGGTGTTATAGTTCTCAGAAAATAACAACGCCACATGGGAAACATGGTGGCCTAATGGTTTTGTCCTTAAGAAATCCCCTACAACAAGCAACTCATGGCCTCTTGCTGTGATTCCAAAGAGTGGACTTGGCCAGAGTCCATCCTAGTCAGGACATGGCTCAAAACTGTGTAACTGGTTTTTCTCTCTTGAATCCCATGAATCTCAGGATTAATACTACCTAAGAGAGCCAGAAGGAATGGCTCTGGGTACTAATGAAGGAGCGCTAAAAGGTAGCTGGCCTCCTTGCCAAATAGAAATAAAGGTAGGTCCAAGACAGAAGACAAATCAAGCCCCTGGCCTTCCGCTGGTCTCTCCCATTGATATCCCTGCTCCTGCCTGCTTATCCTTGCAAAAGAAAGTAGTTTTCCTGGCATCTCATTCCGTAGTCTGTCATGATGCAATTGAGAGGCAAGTTTGGAAAAATGGAAGTTGGTCATTGTAATGCTTAGTCTTGATTGTCAACTTGATGAGAGTTAGAATCAACCACCAAGAATCAAACATCTGTGTGTGTCTAACAAGGGTTTTCTAGACTGAGTTGAGGTGGAAAGGCCCACACTAAACCCAAGAGCTCAGGTTCTAGAGTGCATTAAAATGAGAAAACGACCTGAGCATTCGTCTGTCTTAACTTCCTGACAAGGAGGATGTGACCAGGCCTCTTCAACTCCTGCCTCCACAACATCCACAGCATGACAAACTATTAGCCGTGACAAAGTTACCTTTCCTCTCTTAAGCAACTTTTGTCCCAGCAAGGATAAAGTCCTTAAAAATAGCGTTGTATACACATTTATTTATTTACTTATTGTTAAATCTTTGTGTGTGAGTGTTTTGCCCCTTATATACATCTTCACTACGTGCACGCAGCGCCAGAGTCTGGAAGAGGGCATCAATCTCCCAGAACTGGAGCTGCGAGCTGTTGCAAGCTGCCATGGTGGGACTGGGAACCAAACCTGGGTCCCCTGGAAGAACAAACACTCTCAAGCAATGAGCCATCTCTCCAGTCCCCTCTAATACAACATTTTAAAAAAAATAATCCACATTAAAAATAGGGCATGATGAGGGCTCTTACTCTCAGGGCTGGAGTTTCCAGGCAGCCAGCCTAGCCCGACCAGCAAGCCCAGAGCCCAGGGAGAGACTCTGTCTCAAAAACCAAGTGGATGGCTCATGAGCAGTGACATCCAACATTGTTCTCTGGCCTCTGCATTCAGGCACACACACTTACACCCATACATACTTACAAAAAAAAACAGAGATTCATGCCCCAAATACTGAAAGGTTATCAAAGGTCTAAAATGGAAGGACAAGGGACCAACATTAAAGAGAAAGAAGTGAAGTTGAGTCCGGCTGCATAACTCAGTACAGGAAGAAACTCAGCCTGCCTCCTTCTCCCAGATGTTGACGTTACAAGTGTGTGCCACCAAGCCTGCTTTCTGTAACTTTCTTTTAAACTAAAACATACTATTTCTGTAAGAACCTGGAATAGCTTCCTACCTTTTTGCTTTGACCCAGGCAGGGTCTTGGTATTACCTCCCTTTCTCAAAGAAACTGTGGCAGGAGTGAGGGAGCATGCATGGACAAGCAGGCAGGCATTTTCTGGGGTGGGAAGGTGGCTAACCTGATTATATAAAGTAGCCACCCATGATGTACTAGGCTGAGATTATGTAGAGCTCTCTCTAGCATTTTTTTTTTTTTATGGAGTGGGTGCTTTCGAGACAGGGTTTCTCTACTAGGCTGAGATTATGTAGAGCTCTCTCTCGCTTTTTTTTTTTTTTATGGAGTGGGTGCTTTCGAGACAGGGTTTCTCTGTGTAGTCCTGGCTGTCCCGGAACTCACTCTGTAGATCAGGCTGACCTTGAACTCAGGCATCCTCCTGCCTCTATTTCCCAAGTGCTGGCACTAAAGGTATGTGCCATAACCTGGATTCTAGTTTGTTTGTTTGCTTGTTGTTTACATTTATTTACTTGCTATGTATGTGTGTGTAGATATGAATATGCTACATGCATGCCAATGTTGATGCCAGAGGGGCAACTTGAGTCTGTTCCCTCCTCCACCACATGGGTTCTAGCGGTCAAACTTGAGTGCCCAGTCTTGGTGGCAGATGCCTTTATCCCGTGAGCTATCTCTGTTTCATCAGACTTTGCTATCATTAGATCTCTCGATCTTTCTTTTGTTTCTTTCTCTGTTTCCTGAGACAGGGTCCCATGTGGATCCAGTCTCAAGATTATCATGTTCCTGAGACTGGCCTTGCCGTACCCGGCTTGAACTTCCTTATTCTACCTTCTGAAAGCCGGCGCACTATCGAACCTATTCTGTCCTAGTCACTATTGTAAGTGAACTAATAGTAACGAAAACGCCTATCCAGGCTGGGCACGTAGCTTTGCTAACAGAATGGTTGCCGAGGGTGAATGAGTGCCTGGGTATCATGACATATATTTTTAGTTCCAGCACTTAAGAGGAAGAGGCGGGAGGCTCAGGAGTTCAAAGCCAACCTGGGTTTCACAAGACTCTGTCTATAAAAAACAAAGAGAAAAATCTCTTAATCTTGGGCTGAGGCTACAGCTCGGTGATAGAGCACTTGCCTAGCATGCAACAAGACCCCAAGGTCCATTCAAAATATTGCCCAAAAAATATTACAATAACCCTGCAATTTAGACATCATTACCTTCATCCTTCAGATGAGGAAATACAGAGAGATTAGGTGGACTTTATGTAAATCCGTACAAGGAAATAGTGGCAGAACCACTTGCAACCCAGTTCTTTCCACCTCCCTGGAAATCCTCTGCCTTCTCCATTGGGGATGTCAGCTTCTCCCCTGGTTTTGCTCATTTGTTTGAGCCAGGACTCATTGTGTAGAGCGGGCTGGCTTCCACCTTGTGGTGCTCCTCCCAAGTGTGGGATTTTTGTGTGTGCACTGCCACACCCAGCTACCAACTTCTCTTAATTATAAAAGGGCCTAGGGGTGTTAGGGAGATGGCTCAGCTTCCCAAGCACGAGGTCCTGAGCTGGGATCCCCAGAACCCAAGTAGAAAGCCAAGTGTGGTGGCGTGCACTGGAGAGATAGGCAGAGAGAGAGCTTTGGGTCTTGCTGGCCAGCCAGGGTAGCTAAAGTGCTGAGCTTCAGCAGGTTCTGTGAAAAACCCCATGTGAGAAAAAAATAAGGGAGAGTAACTAAGAAAGACTCTAATTGATGACCTCTGGTGACCATACATGTACACACACATACATGCACACATGTATGCACACACACACCACATATGCAGACTTTTTTCCCATTATACTTCCTTTTTAAAACAACATGATACAACTACTTTCTATATCTTCTCCAATTAAACCAAGTCTCATCAATTACTACCCCTAAAATTCAGATCTGTAGATGATGTTTACACCTTCTCTAGTTTTCTTAAATTTCATATCAGAAATGTGTCCACCAATCCACAACAAAACTTGCAAACATAGTTTTGTACATAAACTGATAAAGGAAAGAGAAGACAGATGAATCTAGTGAATATAAATATGAGTCTAAAATCCTAAGTAGCTATTATCCCCGAATGATTTAAAGAGAGAGGAAAGTAAGGGGCTGCTCCTAGGTAGGGGGGAGGAGAAAGAAGGTTTACTGTAGATACACGGGAGAGCATAGCCAGAGGCAGGGACCGCTGGGGAGTCCAGAGCGGACATGGTTGTAGAGCAGTCTTCTGTACACTGTGAAAATGTATTGCTCTCGCTGGTTTAATAAAGAGCTAAATAGCTAATAGCTAGGCAGGGAGAGGTTAGGCAGCACTTGCGGATGGGGAGAGAGCTCTGGGATGAAGAAGCGCAGAGTCACCAAGAGACTTGGGGAGAAGCAAGATGAACATGCTGTGCGGACGGAAGGTACTGAGCCACACGGTAGAACGTAGATAAGAAATATGGGTTAATTTAAATTGTAAGAGCTAGTTAGTATCTTAAAGCATGTGATGTCTGACACAGGCAACCGGATGCACATCCGTTACCAGTCTAAGTTGCAGGCCCAGAAAGCCTTAAGCAAAGATGGGAGAATGTTCGGAGAATCCATCATGATCGGTGTCAAGCCGTGTATAGGTCCACAAGTGTCATGGTGACGGAGGAGCCTTGTCATCTCCGTCTGTAGCCTTTACAACACCCATCAGGACCGTAGGCACCCCAACACAGCCCAGAAGCACTCCTAGGATCTCTACCATGAGGCCTCTTGCTACAGCATACCTCCATGAGTGACTACCAGGTTATTTCTGATAGACAAACATCATAAACAGATGAAAGCCTTGTATCGAGCGCGATGGAGTACGTGTTCCACTTGGTAGTGCAGGGAGAGCTGGACTGAGCCACGGTGGAGAACTGCTGGCTCCCTTGGGTTAGTTGTATAACCCCTTACGGCGGTGTTGGATAGCTGTCCTAGATAGGTCTTTTACCTCCTTTGTCTAGGAAACAGACCGTTTGCAGCTTGCACTTTAAAGATGGCTGAGAAACACCTGAAGAAAAGATTGTGCAGATAGCATCTCGTGCTCTCTGTGATACAGGGCATGGTGACTCCGTGTGCTTGGCGTTGGCTGCAGTAAACTAAAGGATTGAGCTGGAAGTGCGTCTCTTTGGAAGATGGATGAATTTCATGGAGAGCGACAGCTGCTTCACCAGGCACCTGATTATAATTAGCGATTGGAATTACGGTCTTTAATTTAGGTAGTATTTAATATCTTGATTATCTTTTTTATGTCTGTGGATTGTTAACTTTGTTTGTTCTTTTTAAAATCCACCTACTACTACTGTTTCTTAATAAACTGTCAATTTTTATGTGCTGAAAAAAAGAGCTAGTTAGTAATAAGGCTAAGCTATTTGTCATGCATTTATATTTAATAATAAGTCTGTGTGTGATTATTTGGGAGTTGGCTAGGCAAAACAGAAAATTTTGCCTACAGGACATGACCAGACCAAGCTGGGCCATATGGGAGATGGGGAGGGGAAGGTGGAGGGAAGAGAGGGGAACCAAGTGCAATAGCCAGAAGGCCACAGGCACACAAAAGAAGGAGCAGATAGCCAAGATGCCTGGATTATATAGGGAAGAGCTTCTGGGGAAAAGGCAGTCCAGCCCCTGGGCTGGAGAGTTCATGGTAGAGGGTGGGGCATTCCAGTCATACCCTTTAATGGGTAGGGACTAAGGGATGCTGGGAGAACTTAGTGACCAGGTCCACTCTGATATATAGGCACCTCAGCCATTTGTCTCAGGCTTGAAACTTAACACCCTGACCTTTTTGTAGGTAATAAGTGAATAATAAAGTATGATGTAATCATCTATGACTGGTTCCTGCTAACACTGGGGTGTCATTGCTGGGAACCCAAAAAGCTGGGATGTTGGTCAAGTCCAGGAGAAGCAGGCTTTTCACTTACTTTCAAGGCTCTGCAGGACCTTCTGGGGCTAGGAAAGTGCAGGTGCAGTTGGGGCAGTTTGCAGCCTTTAAAAAGAGGAAAAGGGAGAGTATATGGAGTTTTTTAGCACAGGAGAGTTGAGTATGGTGATGAGACTTTTATTTTTCTGGAACTGGAGAAAAAGTGGCTGATCTTGGTGTCCTCTGGAACTTAAGGGAACAGGGACCTGTTTGAGTTATCATTTTCAAGGGAGTATCTTGAGCTGGAAGAGTAAAGGTTTAAGGTGAGACAAATGGATGCAATGAGGAAGTCCCTCGAGCTTGGCAGCTGTGGGGGTTACAAGAATTATTTTAAAGGGGCCCTGCCATTTAGGGGAAAGGGATGAGGGGCATTGATCTGGGGGAGAGAATAGTACCTGGTCCCCTATTTTAATCGGTGGTGGGCATGAATTGGCACATGGTTGAGGTAATGAGTAGTCGGTAAAACCCCATAATAGGGAGCATAGATATGATAACAGTGGAGTAAGCAGGTGATCAGGAAGGGGAGAGGTTTTAGGTGAGCGGCCTGGGGTTAAAACTGGCAGCCCATACATGAGTTCAAAGGGCGAGATGGAAAAGGGGCTTTTGGGGAGAGTCCTAAGCCTAAGAAGGGCCAGAGGCAAAAGTTTAATGCAGTCAAGGTAAAGCTCCTGTGACATCTTAACAAGAACATTTTTTGAGGAACGGTTAGTTTTTTCTACCTTCCCTGAAGACTGAGGATAGTATGGGATATGCAAATGTCAGGGAATGTTAAGAGCCTTAGATAAAGTTTGAGAGGTCTGGGAAGTAAACTCTGGGCGACGGAAGAGAGGTTGGGATTCCAAACCGGGGGATAATTTCTCAGAGAAGAACACTGGATACTGTCTGGGCCCTCTTGTTAGTGGTGGGAAATGCTTCAATCCACCCAGACACGGTGTCCACCAAGACAAGGAGCTATTTAACTCTTCTGACTGTGGGAATATGAGTAAAATCAAGCTGCCAGTCAGTTCCTGGAAGAGAGCCCCTGGCCTAGTGGGTGGGAAAAGTGAAGCTATAATATTTGGTCTTGGAATCTGACTTTTGAGAGATTTTATAAGAGGCAGTGATAGCTTTTAAGAACTCTAAGTCCTCAGGGGTGGGTTAGAGGTGAGCCTTGACGAAATGAACCAGAGCTTTGCTATTAGGATGAAAGAGCTGATGTAGGTAGGACAGAATTTGCCAGGTGTCAGGGGGTGTCTGTGAGAATGTGGGCTGTACTGTATGAACCCCCTGAGGTGACTAAGGTAGGTTTGTGCTCTAGAAAGCTGTTGTTCTAGTTGCTTGGTCAGCCTGGTTATTTCCCTTGGAAATAATGGAACTGTCGGTCTGATGAGACCGACAGTGAATAATTTCTATAGCATCGGGGAGATTGAAGGCTTTTAACAGGGTCATAATGTAACCTGAGTTAGTTATGGATTCTCCTTTCATCATAAGAAGCCCACACTCCTTCCAGATAGCTGCGTGGGACAGGAGGATATGAAAGGCATATTTGTAGTCTGTGTAAAGATTTAAAGATTGTCCCTGTGGTAACTGGAAGGCACGGGTAAGGACTATTAATTCAGCCTGCTGATTAGTGGTATGAACAGGGAGTGCCTGTGACTCCACCACCCCAGTATCTGACACTTCAGCATAGCCTGCTCTATGGGTCCCTTCACATAAAAAGGAGCTGCCATCTGTGTACCAGGTATAAGTGGCCTGAGACAGTTTTCCCTCCTGTATATGTGGGGAGTGGAGCAGTAGATCCTCTAAGGTTTCTATGCAGGAATGAGATAGGGAATAATTAATGTTAGGCTGAGGTAGGAGATTTGATATATCAAGGGGTGGGCAGTGTTGGAAAGTGAGTGTGGCATCTTCTACTAGCGCCACCTGGAGGGAAAAAGTTCAGGAAGGGGGTAAGATTTGTAAGCCTTTTTAAGTTAAGAGATGGGACAGATTGTGGTGGGAGAAGACAGTGGTGGGTGACCCAAAGGTTAGCTTTTTTGACTCACGAATAAGAAGCTCAGTGGCTGCTAAAGTGTGTATGCAGGTTGCACAGTCCTGAGTGCTGAGGTCCAGCTTCTTTGACAGGTATGCTACAGGTGCAAAGGAAGGTCCCAGATGATGTCCTAGGACCCCAAAAGCATATCCCTCATTTTCTGTTACATAGAGGGAGAAGAAACTAGTTAAATCTGGGAGATAAAGAGCTGGGGCCTGGATAAGGACTTGCTGGAGTCTCTGGAAGGAGTTAGTAATGGGATAGAGAAGGGGCTCATGCATAGAGCTGAGAGTTGCCTCGTGTATAGGGTGGGCGAGGAGAGAAAAAGAGGGGATTCAGGAATGTAGGAAGCCAGTTATTCCTAAAAACAATAAAACCTCTTCTTTTGTAGAAGGAACTGCAAGGGACTGAATTAGCCTTTTTCTGTCTAGGGTAATAGCTTTTGGGGATGGGGTAGTAGTTAATCCCAAGTAAATGACCTGAGAGTTAGACAGATGGACCTCAGGAGGTGAGACTCTACAGCCCTTTTTGGACAGGAAATTTAAAAGAACAGAGGTATAAGTTTTGCTGATTTCTAAGGATGGACTGCAAAGTAAAATATCATCTACATATTATATGAGTGTAGACTTAGGGAGAGACAGTGAGAGTAGATCAGAAGCTAAAGCCTGATCTACTAGGTGTGGGCTGTCCTGGAATCCCTGGGGAAGGACGATCCAGGCTTGAGATTGAGAGTTGAGAGGAATAGAGAAAAAAGCATCCTTAAGATCTAGAACTGAGAAGTGGGAAGTTCCTGGAGGATAGTGGAAAGAAGTGTGTAAGGGTTAGGCACTACAGGATGAAGAGGGACTACTGTGGAGTTAATGAGCCTGAGGTCTTGAACCAGGCAATAGATTCTGTTAGGTTCTTTTTTTTAACAGCAAGTATAGGGGTGCTAAAGGGAGAAAAGGTGGGGCAAAGCAGTTTTTTTCTTAGAAGGTCAGAGATAATAGGCTTAAGTCCCCTAAGGCTCTGGAGAGAGAGGGAGTACTGAGCTTGGGTAATGTACTTAGTTGGATCTTATAATTGGATAACAATGGGGGAATGGTGTTTAACAACAGAGGGGTTTTGGGTGCCCCAGACTTGGGGGTCCACATGAGAGGCTGGTAGAGGAAAAGACACATAGGAGCTGGGAAGTTGGGAGGCTAGAAGGAGGAGGAGGAGGGGAGCTGTTGGCAAGTCTGGGGTAAGGTGAATGGAAGGAGCAAATGAAATGGAAGCTCCTACTTTTGCTAAAAAAAAATCTCTTCCTGTAAGAGGTACTGGACAGGTTGGCATGACTAAAAATAAATGAGTGAGATAAATACCCCTAAAAACACAATTAAGTGGTGGGGTCTGCTGAAGTAGATAAGGCTTACCCCGGCAATAGGGAAACTAGAAGGAGAGGTAGGCCCCCAGAATTCACTCAGTACCGAGTATGTGGCTCTGGTGTTAAGAGAAAGGAGATGGGCCATCCCGATACCACAATGATTACCCGTGGCTCCCTGTTACAGATGACGGTTGAGGTTGGGTCAAAGGAGCCCAGGCAGCCTCACTCATCCATGGCCAGACCTAGAAGGTCAACGTGGGAATTTTCTGGGTTTGATGTCTCCATGCTACAATGTGCATGTGGACAATCGACTGCCCAATGTCCTTCCCTATGGCATCTTGGACAAGGTCTCACAGGACCAAGATGAGGATTAGGGCATGCTCAGGTCGAGTGACCAGTTCTACCACATTTGAAACACGGGCCTGGCGGTTCTCAAGTCCCAGAGGGCAAGGGAGCAGCATGGACAGCACGGCCTGTCACCTCGCTGGTCAGAGGGCAGTGGCTAGCATGTGACAGTGGTGGTTGCGGGCTTTGTCATTCCTTGCTTGGTACACCAAGCAAGAAGTCTAAGACTTCTACCTGTGGGGTCAAGGGGCCTTTCTCCAAATATCAAAGTTTAGCCTTAATGTCAGGGTAGCACTGAGAAAAAAAAATGAGTCATGAGGACCTGTCTGCCTTCCATGGTTTCTGGATCTAAGTTAGTATATTGTAACAGGGTTTTAGTGAGGTGTTCCCAAAATGCAGAAGGATTTTCCTCCATGTCTTGAATGACCTCTGAGAGCTTATTATAGTTTACTGGTGTGAGGGCAGCCTTACGGATACCTGCCAGGAGGCAAGTCAAAATCTGGTTCCTAGCTAAAATTCCACCTGGGGTGTTATAATCCCAGTGTGGTTCTTGCTCGGGGATCACCTCTGCTCCCCCAGGAGTGTGTTGCATGTGTTTGGTGAACCATGTCTGCATGTAGTTTGGCCTGCTCCCAAACTCGCCTGCGCTCTTCAGGAAGTAGGTTATTAGAAAGGATCATATAGATATCATGAAAGGTGAGATTCTAAGACTGAGTAATATATTGGATTTGCTTTATGAAAGAGGTAGAGCTTAGATAGTAAAAGGCTTGGATATAAGGAAACTTTCCATTTGCCTGTGCACTGACAGTAGTTAGAAAGCTCCCGTAAATTATCGGGATCAAAGGTGCCATTAGGTAGCCACTATAAATTGTTATCTAAATTGTAATGAGGCCATTTTTTTTAACAAAGATGGACAAGTGTGGGACTCTGTAAGCAGAGCATGAAAACCTGGGTTTCAGGACCTCTAAAAGGCATCTGGGGGGGGGGGCTGGATTGAGGGTCTTAGATGGCTTGCTACCCATAGGCAAAACCATGAAAACCTGTGAGAACAGTGACACCACAAGGCATATAGGAGGACGTCTCCCCTCTATAATCTGGGTGTGAAATGGCAGTGAACACTGCGGGACTTGTAGAAGAGCGCCCTCTATCTACAGGTGGGGTGTTAAGCCTGATTGGCTCCGGTCTGGGTGACTCAGAAGCCAGAGAGGCTTAGTGGCCACTCCGAGCAGTCTCTCATGGTGGGAACCACTGACAAGTGGTCTAAAAGAAGAGAAGAGAAAAGAAAAAGAAAAATCAGAGACAGGCAGGCCAACCCTGGGTTGTTCAATCATGATTTTAGCTAAGGGAAGCAATCCAGAGATAAATGTCAGTGAAGGGCTCAACCGTAGCAGTGAAGGCCATAGTTGGGGGCTTCCCCCCCTCCCCGTTTCTAGGAACACTAGAAGACTGTTTTTCTAAACAAGCGTTGAATCTAAGTTATATATACAGTATATTCTAGATAAGAACTGAATCACATATATCAGCTGTCATAGCAAATTAAAATTTCTATGTACAGGTTTTAATTATAAGCCTTCTGTTAAGTTTAATGCTAGTTTTGTTCCAGATTTTACAGATTCTTTAACCATTCCTAATGAAATTACAAGTCAATCCTGAGGTAAAGACTACTTACACAATAGTCTTAATAGTCTTAAAAGATTTCTTGAGAGCAGAGCTCAAGAGAAATAAATCTTAGGGATAGAAGATTTACGAGTGGAAAATTGTAAGACCTTGGAGATAAGAGAGTCTGCAATCATTTGTTTATGCAGTAGCAAGACTTGTAACCATCTGTGAGAATTTGGAATATGTTTGGCCGTCAAGCTAAAGTGTCTTCATTAAAACAGAAAGGTAGCACTCAGGAGGCAGAGGCAGGTGGATCTCTGTGAATTTTAGGCCAGCCTGGTCTACAAGAGCTAGTTCCAGGACAGGTTCCAAAGCTACAGAGAAAACCTGCCTCAAAAACAAATGAACAAATAAGAAAACAAATAAATAAATAATAAAAATAAATAAAGACAAAAAGGCTTTAAGAAAATCTGTGTCCTTGAAAGGAATTGATTCCAAACAGACAAGGAGGAAGAGTCACACAAAGAACTCTGCTATAAGGAGGGTCAGACAGCTAAGAGACACAGAATAGTGTAGCCAGAAGGGACAAGGAGGAATCAGCAGGGCCTCCTCCTGAAGGAGGGTTCCAGTATTGCAGAAGCCACAAGAATGTAGAGAAACTTTGGGACTTAGCATTTAGCTCCTATGAGGAGGCAAGGAAACTCAAAATGTCCTGGTCCAGGAGGGCATTAGGAGAGATAGAACAGGCAATTCAAGTGAAACAGGGTAGGTAAATGGTCAAAGGCCCAAGGGCATTAAGTAGTTCCTATGGGGAGGTGAGGAAGATCCCTGGAGGAGCTGAGGAGCCATGAGGGAGCAGAGGTACAAATCGTGGTAACAAGAATTTCAATCCAGGGTGTCCCCAAGTGGACTGAGAGACTTGTCAGAGAGAAATATCCCACATCACAGAGGAGAGGCATCCCTTTCTACCTGTTGGAGACCCTGTGTGGCTTTTTGTTACTCTGGTGTGGCTTTTGTAGTAAAAGGAGACAAAGCAGGGAGCTCCGTAGTAACACTTACCTAGTAGAAGGGGAGAGACAAGTGGTTAGAGCAGGCAGAGGAGAAAACAGCCAGAGAATACAAGTGTTGTAGTAAGTAGAATTGTCCATGCTGTGGGTGAAAGATTCATGGCGGTGGTGCCAACCTGGCAAGTCCCCTGATGGGTGGGGGACCGCAGCAGGTGGGAGACAGACAGATATGCCACACAGAGAGAGCCGAGATGTAGAGTTTATTTAATGGGTAAGGGGATTATGGAGTGAAGAGATAAATACAGAGAGACACACAGAGAGAGACAGATAGAGAGGGAGAGAGAGAGAGAGAGAGAGAGAGAGAGAGAGAGAGAGAGAGAGAGAGAGGAGGGAATGGGAAGAGGGGGGAAGCAGTAGTTACCTCCTCAGAAGAGGAGGAAGGGAGGGAGAAGGAGAGAAGGCAAGGGATCAGCTTGCCTCAGCGGGAAGTGAGGGGGGGAGTTTGGGGGTGGGCAGGGCTTGTCTCCTAAAGGAACAGGGTACTCAGGTGACCATAAAGGTCAGCAAAATGATATCAGTAGGACTCCTGAAGGGCATTGCAGGAAAATGCCCTTGCTGCAGCAGCAACCCAAAAGGGATTAATAGGGAGGTGCCCATGTGGGGGTGGCCCAGAAGGGTGTAGCAGAGAAAGAGGACACTTTCTGAGTAGGTGAGGAGAGGTGGATAGATAAGGTGGAGGGAAGAAGCAGTTGAAGAGGCAGGCTCTAGCAGCTGGGTTCAGAGGGGCCAAGTTCCTCAGTGTAAAGGTCTGTCCTACCCTTTAAGCCCCTCCCATTCCCCCACTCCCCCCCCATCCACCAATGAGACAGGCAGATCTTCCTTCTTGCCTGCAGCCCAAGTCCTTTCTTCCTCTCTCTCTCTCTCTCTCTCTCTCTCTCTCTCTCTCTCTCTCTCTCTCTCTCTCTCTAAGGCAGCTTCTGTCTCACTCCCTTCTCCCCACTTCTCCTCTATCCCACCTCTCTCTCTCTCTCTCTCTCTCTCTCTCTCTCTCTCTCTCTCTCTCTCTCTCTTTCTGCTCTTTCCCCATCTCCCCTTCTCCCCTTTTCCCTTACCCCTCCATAACCCACTAAATAAATACCCACTTCCTCTGCATGACGTGCCTACCCATCTTGGTCTCTTACCCACCATGCGGTTCCGTACCTAGGACCCTGTTGCCTTCGTGGTGTGCTGTGGTCTTGGGGCCTGCTGCTACCTCTTGCCACTCAGGGAACTGTGGCATGGTCTCATGGCCCAGCTGCCCACTGCTGTCACTTGGGGACCTGCGACCCTCAGGGTGCCTGCAGCATTTTACTTTTACCATAACACTTGGGGAGGGAATTCATTTAAACCATTCCCAACTTTTGGCAGCAGATAAATGAAAAAAAAAAGAAAGAAAAAAGGAAAGGAAAAGAAAGGGTATGACTGCTCCTGGGTGAAATTGCCTGACGCGAGTGAGAAGGAAGCACAGAACACACAACAAACCTGCTTAGGAGTTTATTAGAGGGGGCATGTACAGGCCTGGGAAGTCAGTGTGCAGAGAGAGAGAGAGAGAGAGAGAGAGAGAGAGAGAGAGAGAGAGAGAGAGGAAGATGGCACATACAGCTTTTAAAAGCTGCCCAGTACATGTGTACAAGGGGTTGATGTGGCTACATCACACATAGATGATGAGGCTCACGCATGTGTGCAAGGGCTTAGCTGAGTCATACGTAGATGATGTAATCCACGCCACATGTGGGTCATGCAGGGCCCTTTAACATCCCCGGAGGCCATTAGGCACTTCTGCCTGAGGGCTTGTCTGCACAGGCATGGCCCCTAGAACCAGGAAGTATCAGCCTTATTGTGGCTGAAATCATTACACTGGATATGGTAGAGAAGAAAGTTTCTTGTAGATGTGTGGGAGAGCATAGTCAGAGGAGGGGATATCTGGGAGAGTCCAGAGAGGACAAGAGGAGGAGGGAGAGGGGAAACAGGTGAAACAGCCAAGAGGCCAAAGGTATGAGAGGGGCGTAACCAAAATGGCTGGTTGTAATGGAGGTAGGGGAAGGGAGGGTTCAGGGTAGAGGGTGGGGTATTCCAGCCACACCCTTAGCAGGTAGGGACTAAGGGATGCTGGGTAAACCAGGAGGCCAGGTCTGCTTTGAGATGTTAAATAGACACCTCAACTGTTTGTCTTGGCTTTGAAATTTAACAATCCCCACCTGCGCAACTGGTTCCAAGCCCTTCTTCATATTTGTGAATCGGCATCTGTATAATACATTGCTGTCTTTGGCAGTCATTTCCTCGTATTCTTGTTCATGTTTAGAAGTACCTCATCTGATAAAATTTATGTTCGTGAAGGATTTGAATTCTTAGCAGAACTCAATTATTCTTAGAATTACATCTACCTGGCCGAATGTGATGGCACAGGCCTGTCATTCCAGCAAGAGGATCGGAACTCAAGGTCATCGTTAACCTTTTATTACCTGTGGTGGTTTGAAGGAGAAATGGCTCCTCTTAACTTAGGCTTTGGAACACTTGGTCCCCAGTGTTTGGTGCTTGTTATGGAACAGGGCAGAGTCACCAGGAGAAGCAGGGAGAAGCAAGATGAACAGGGCAGTGTTAAAGGTACCAAGCCAAATGTTACAATGTAGATAAGAAATATGGGTTAAGTTGTAAGGGGTAGTAACAAGCCTGAGCTATCGGCTGAGAATTTGTAATTAATAATAAGTCTCTGTGTGGTTGTTTGTGAGCTGGATGGCAAAACAAAAAACATTCACCTACAGGTGGTTTTGGGGGAGATTTAGGCAGTGCAAACTTGCTGGAGGAAGTCCAGCACTGGGCTGGACTCAGAGTTTGTAGCCACTTGGGGCTGAAGAGATGGTGTACAACTCTAGGATAACTCTGAAGCCATTTCTGACAACTCTGAGGCCTCTCAGCGTTAGTGTCCCCCCCCTCCCCTGGGAACCAGGACTCTAACAATTACCCACACACGTACTAGAATAGATAGAGACTTTCTATCTCCCTGTGCCCTTGTGAATGTTCTCCAAATAGAGCTCTGTTCCTGGAATCAGGACAAGATAACCCACAAATATTGACTCAGTTCCTCTGCCTTGGTCAGGGGATATTGACTCAGTTCCTCAGATATGGTTAGGATGAAAAACAACCCCCAAACTCCCCCCTTGTTTCTGTGGCTTTTTGCTTTAAAAGTAGCCTGTACCAGCTACCTTGGCTTCTCGAATGCTGAGTGACCCTGTTGTAACAGAATTAAAATACTCATGCTTTTACATCAACTGTGGTGTGAGTGTGTTCTCTTGGGGTGACTCCTCGTCGGTAATTGGACTCTAGGGTCCAACAATGGCTCAGTGGTTAAGAGCACTGGCTGCTCTTCCAGAGGACCCAGGTTCAGTTTCCTGCACCCACATGGCAGCTCACAACTGTCTGTAGCTCCAGTTTTAGGGAATCTGACACCTTCACACTGATGAACATAAAATAATTTTTTTGTTTTTTTTTTCAAGACAGGGTTTCTCTGTGAAACAGTCCTGACTATCCTAGAACTCACTCTGTAGACCAGGTTGACCTCAAACTCACAGAGATCCTCCTGCCTCTGCCTCCTAAGAGCTGGGATTAAAGTCATAAAATAAATTTAAATAAATTATTTTAAAAAATAAAACAAGTTTGTAGCCCCTAGCCAGGCATGGTAGTACACACCTTTAATCCCAGCTCTTGATCTATGTGAGTTTGAGGCCAGCCTGGTTTACATAGGGAGACTCTTTCTCAAGAAACAAACAAAAAGTCCCACTCGCTTCCAGTTTGTCTCTCTGCTTCCTGACTTCCCAATTGTAAGTGAAATTGTGACTGCTCAGTTTCCTGTGGCAGCCAAGTTTGCTACTTGATGCTATGCCCATTACCATAATGGACTCTTCCTCTGGAACCATAGACAAAATAAAAACTTCCATAACTTGCTTTGTGTCATGGTATTTTATCACAGCAACAGAAAACAACAAATACAGCACCAGACACAACAATGATAACTTTGAAACTCACCAAGAAGCTGGGTGATAATGGCACATGCCTTTAATCCCAGCTTTTGGGAGGCAGAGGCAGGCAAGTCTCTGAGTTGGAAGCCAGCCTGCTCTAAAGAGTGAGTTCCAGGACAGCCAGAGCTGCTCAGAGAAACCCTGTCTAGGAAAACAAACAAGGGGGGGGGAGAAACCCCACCAATAAATTATACCTCTCTGTCAGTGACTCAACAATTAGTCCACCCCCTTATAATTTAATGGCATTCTTCCTCTACCTCCTTCCACATACCTGTATTAACCAAGGCATGAAAGGTAGGTACCTATGTTCTTATGTGTAGGATTCTGCTCAATAAACCCATTAGTGTAACAGACTAGTGAGGGGTACCCTGTGGATAAAAGTTCCTGTCACACAGACCCAGAGATTTGGTGTAACCTCAATAAGAGAACAAAGAAGGATAGAGAGATCCATTCTAAGACTGGAATCAAGAGTAAAAATAGCTGGGCATAGCAGCAACACATATCTTTAATTTTGGGGGGGGGGTGTTTGTTTGATTGTTTTTGAGGCAGGGTTTTTCTGTGTAGCCCTGGCTGTCCTGGAACTCACTCTGTGGACCATTAGACTGGCCTCGAATCCAGAGATCTGCCTGCCTCTGCCGCTGCCTCCTGAGTGCTGGGATTAAAGGCGTGCACCACCACGGCCTGGTTTGGCAGCATGGTTCTTTAATACCAGCTCTCAAGAGGCAGATAGATCTCTGTGAGTTCAAGTCCAACCTGGTCTACATTGCAAGTTCCAGGTCAGCCAAAGTTACACAAAGAGACCCTGTCTTCTTTTCCTCCTTGTCACCAATGGAGCTAAAGAAATTTCTCAGCAGTTAAGAACACTGTTTCTCTTTCAGAGGCTGAGGACCCAGGTTCAATTTCTAGCACACACGAAGTTGTACTCAACTATTGGCAAACCCAGATTTGGAATTCTATGTCCTCTTCGGGCCTCCATGGACACCAGATGCTTGAGTGGTGCACATACATATGTGCAGGAAAAATATTCATATACGTAAAATAAAAGCAAAACAAGTATATCTAAAATAATAATAATAAAAAAGGTCGGGTATGGTGCTGCAAGCCTTTAATCCCAGCACTTGTGAGGCAGAGGCAGGTGGGGATCTCTGGAGTTCAAGGTCAGCCTTGTCTACAGAGTGAGTCCCAGGACAACCAGAGACAGAAACCCTGTCCTGAAAAAAAAATGGAAAAAAAAGAAAGGAAAAGAAAAAGAAAAGAAAAAACTATATTCTTCTTTGCAGGACATAAAATAAATTTCCCCACACGGGGACCTGACCTAAATTAACAAATAAAATCAAGATTATCATTCACGGTCATTCTCAAAGATTCACTTGTTTTTTTGTCTTATAAACCTGTGCATCCAATGATCTGAATTGACATCTTTCTATCTCAGAAGGCTTTGGCCCTAGTACCATTGTGTGTTGTAGGACTCTGTTTTCTGGGCATGGAATGGCCATTGCCATCTTGAAATTAGAACAATTGTGATTGCCCAAATGAGACGCTCAGAAGATTGGGACTGTTAACTTTACCCCTTGGGGACACAGCAGCTGATTCTAACCTGAGACTTCAGTCACATCCTCCTTGGCTGTCACTTCCACCAGCTGCATGCGGTCCTGCCCCACTGGAACATGTCTGGAGTGCTAGAGCACGTAAGAGGCGCAAGCGTGCCTGCAATAGGGATTTCAACTCAGCCGTTACGAGGTCACTGCCCATACTGGGGTGGGCTTTTTGCTAATGCAATTAGTTCTGGGTGATCCAGGCTCCTGTGAACAACCCATCGTCCATGTTCCTATAAGTAAGTCCAATAAGCGTACTGCTACACCCAGCTGGACTTGGGTGGACTTCTTCCTCTGATGGATTGTTGGTACACTAGGTGGTTTGGGGTTTTGTTTGCTTGTTGGTCTGGTTTGTTTTTGCCTCTCCTCAGGAAAAGTATCACAACACTTTCTCCCTTAAATGTCATCATCATCATCGTAATACGAGGGTTCTGTTACGGTTTAGATGTGAGATGTCTCCCACAAGTTCTTGTGTTTGAACACTTACTCCCTAACTGATAGTGCCCCTTTGGCAGGCAGACCCTTTAGCGGGTAGGGAGTGGATAAGAAAATGAGTCATGGTGAGGGGGGCTTGAGGGTCATAGCTGAGGCCTTCTCCCCGGTCTTTCTATTTCCTGTCCATGGAGCTGTGAAGAGGTAAGCAAGCCCAGATGCATGTCCCCAGCACTATGCAGCTGTTGGAGTCCGGTGCTAGCCTGGACCATATTATTTCTCTGTCAGACCCCAACATAAACTATCTCTCTCTGGACTGGTGTGGAGGAGACGGGAATAGAGACACGACTCACATGGTTTCATTGGGAGGGAGATTCTCAGAGATCCCTCATGAAGTCCTGAGTTCACATCCTGAAGAATTTCCTCCATTTATTTTCCAAACAGTCTTTATACCAAAACTTAACTCCGGGGGAAATACATTAGCATTCTGTCTTCTATGTAACCAGGTAAATGGCGTTTTGTCACATCCGCATCTATCTGTCTGCTGTATAAGCTAGCTGTCAGTAGGTTTGAATTAACATCTCTATCAAGCATCCTCCAAATTACAAAGAAAGGAGCAACAACATCCTGAGCCTTTGTTAGGGCAGTGACAGCCTGTCTGCAGGGCTGTGTGACCACCTCAGGTGGAGCCTATGGCTTCAGGACCTGGCTGCCATACCAAATAGAAATATGGGCCTACACGCAGCCCTTGCCACACCTCCTCTGTCAGCGTGGTAAACCAACGTAAACCCTTCCTAACCTAACCTGCTCTTGTCAAGCATTCCTCGCAGTGATGAGAAACCTGACTTCTACAGGCTCCCTCTTGGCTCTTCTGCCATAATTGCCCTTACGCTGTAGATCAGGAAGCCAGTGCCGGGGTATTTTTCCCCTCACACTGTAGCCCTGGCCTGCAGGACTGGAATTCACTATGTGCTCAGATCACAACAGTCCTGCTGCCTCAGCCCCCAAGTGGTGGGACTACAGGCATGAGCCACTCTGCCTGGCTCTACAGTCAAGATTATGTCACTTGCTAAATGCGGTAAAATTCTGATGGCAACCTCCCCCATTTTGGGGGGGATAGGTTCCCAAGTTAACCTCAAACATTCTAGGTAGCTGAGGATAACTGACAACTTTTTTTTTCTTTCTTTCTTTCTTTTTTCTTTTGATTTTTCAAGACAAGGTTTCTCTGTAGCTTTGGTGCCTGTCCTGGAACTTGCTCTGGTAGACCAGGCTGGCCTGCCTCTGCCTCCCGAGTCCTGGGATTAAAGGCGTGCGCCACCACCGCCTGGCCGACAACTTTTTTTTCTTTTCTTCTTCTTTTTAATCCAGAATCTCTATGTAGCCCTGGTTAGCCTAGAATTCCCTATACAGAAAAGGCTAGCTTTGAACTCACAGAGATCCACCTGCTCCTGTCTCCTAATGCTAAGATTAAAGGTGTGCAACACCACACTCAGGCTAACCTTGAATTCTTTATTTTTCTGCTTCTATTCCCCAAGTTCTGGGATGAAAGGTGTGTCAGTTTTGATGGCAGAACCCTAGGAATAAGTGGAATCCAAAATATCTGAAGCTGAAAAATGCAAAGGGACCGAGGACACCGTGTGGTAGTGGAGCCCTGGCTTAGGACAGTAAAAGTGATGTTGGGGAGCGCTGTGGACCCGGATGTGTAGCGGCCCAGTGCTGACTGTCTTGTTGAGGTATGGTACCATCTGGTGGAAATGGGCTCTGGTTGGAGTGATAACGGAGTGGCTCAGTGGTGTGTACAGCTGGGCTGACCAGATCAACTACCGTTCTTTCATTAGCTAGCTCTTGTTTTCCCCATCAAAATTAAGATTGTTGGATCACCTGGATCACCGTGTAGCTCCAAATATTTACGAACCATTTATCGAACACGACTGTCACCGTCGAGCATTCAAAACACAACTCATTTTGAGAACTCATTCATCATGGTTTCAGCCAGAGGAGCATACATCTGTGTCCTTTAAGGCCGTTCTTAGTGGGCAGAAGGCAGGTGACGTCCCCCAAAGAAATCCATTACCACTGCAGGCCCCTTCGTTCTTTTGTTCACTTTTTGAAGGGAGATTCTCACGTGGCCCAGGTAGCCTTAAACTGCTGCCTGTCCTTGACCTCAGCTGTCAAGTGCTGGGGTTACAAGGATAAGTGTGTGTCCTCCTGCCTAGCTTCCTTTCTCTCTAACAATAGTTTCAGTACATAGCCTTGGCTAGCCTAGAGCTCAGAGAGCCTCCTGCCTCTACCTCCCAAGTACTGAGATTAAAGGCTGTGTTATCACATCCAGCTCGATGCCCAATTCTTTAATTTTTCTTCTCTTTTTAGAACAATGTCGTTTTATACAATCCAGATTGATTCTGAACTCCTATGAAGTGTGAACGTCAAACTCAAGGACTCCTTCCTCAGCCTCCTAAATGCTCACCTGTCACGATGCCTGACTCTATATTTTTAATTCTTTCTACTTCATATCAAATAATCACTAGAAATATGAGGTACAGAAACCAGTAAATCAAAGTCAGGACTGGTGGCTCATAACTGTCTGTTTTGTTTTTGTTTGTTTTTTTCGAGACAGGGTTTTTCTGTAGCTTTGGAGCCTGTCCTAGAACTAGCTCTTGTAGACCCGGCTGGCCTCGAATTCACAGAGATCCTCCTGTCTCTGCCTCTGCCTCCTGAGTGCTGGGATTAAAGGCGTGCACCACCACCATACTGCTGGTGGCTCCTAACTGTAATCCCAGGATTCGGGAGGCTGACATAAAAGGATTAATACAACTTGACTGCCATTCTATCTAGTCTGCATGGTGAGGTCAAAGTCAACCCATGCAGTAGAATGAGACTGTCTCAAACCTCAATTTTTTTTTCTTTTTTTGAGACAGGGTTTCTCTCTGTGTAGCCTTGGCTGTCCTGGAACTCTCTTTGCAGGCCAGGCTGACCTCGAACTCAGAGATTTCCATTGGCTGTGTTCTCTCCTAGACAAGAAAAAGGAAACTAGAAAGGCAGAACAAAAGATGGAAGGGCGCGGAGCCCTCTCTTGTCTCCTTCCAGCCAGGACGGTTCCCTGGAAAGTTCCAGAAACAACCGAGGCACGGCTGGTGACCTCGTGGTGTCCCCTGGTGACCACCGCAGACGCCCACCAGCTTACGCTCGCTTTCCCGCCACGCCACGGCCGGGCTCTAGGGGGTGGGTCAGAGCGAGCGGGGCGGGGCGTCAGACGTCACATCCGGTGCGGGAAGCGCCCCTGCCGGAGCAAGCAATTGGCCAGCCCCGCGGAATGGGCGGGGCCGGGAAAGCGCGCCTTCTGGGGAGCGAGCGGGGCCCGCTTAAAGAGCGTCGCGTCACGTCCGGCGGCGGGAGAGCGGCGCGGAGGAGGTGCGGAGCGCGTCGGCCTTGGGCGGCTCTCAGAGTGCGACTTCGCGAGAGGCTGCGGCGGGGCCTCCGTAGAGAAAGCAGGAGCCTGACAGCTTCCGTCCAGGCCAGCAGCGGTGACAGCCATCCGGAGTCATGAGCGACAGCGGCGAGCAGAACTACGGCGAGCGGGTACGCGCGGGGGGGCGCGGGCGGCTGCGGTCTCCCCTTGTTCTCTCCCCAGGCCTTGCGGGCCTCTGCGGCCGGGCAGCGGGAGTCTGGCGGCGAGCGGGAGCCGGGGCGCCGGAGGGCCTGATGGACGCCGCCTCGAGTCGCCAGGGAGGCCGCCGGCGGGCCGTGGGCCTCGTACCCGCCGCGACCGGTTTTTGGGGTTTTTTTTCTTCCGTTAGGAGGTGGGGGTTGGGGAAGATTAAAAATGGCCGCGGCGTTCCCTCGGCGGTGGGGGATGGGAGCGGGATCTAATTTCGCCGTTGCGCTCCTGCAAAGCCGTGCCGCAGCCATCTTGGGCTCGCGGGCTGGGCGCGCTGCCAGAAGCACAAAATGGCGGAGCCGCCGCGGGTCCTGACGGCCCGGCCCTGCCGCCTCTCCCGGGGCTGCAGGGGAAAGCGCGGAGGAGCCACGTGGGCCTGGGAGTCGGGCGGGTGCACGGGTGGCGGAGAGCGAGCCTCTCCGGGGCCTCTGGGCACGGAAACGGCGGGGGGGCGTCGGGGGCCCCGATGCTTTGTGCTGGGGCGGTTTCTTCGTGGTCGGGGCCTGAGCTGGAGCAGAACGCAAGGTCATTAGCGTGGTTGTGCGGGATTGGGAAGGAGCGAGCGGTGGCGACAATCCACGGCGCTAGCTCTGGGCATCACGTGTTTTATTTTTTTTAAGCTTCCCCCTCCTAAGGGTGTAATTGGGTGGAGGTAGATGAGATTGTCTCTAACGGGCCTGGATTTATCCGTTCCCAGAGCTTACACAAAGCGCATGTGCTGTGGCGGTGGAGTATTATCCCAGCAAGATAGGAAGGCATTGCATGGCTTAGTGAGCGAGAGTAATTGCAGTTTGAAAACTCCGCTTAGTCCTTGTTAGTATAGTGGTAAAAAAAGAAAAGAAAACTCCCGCTTAGAAGCACCATAAAGAGCAGTTGTTTTCCGCCCCGGGACTTAACATTTTTTTCACAGAGTTTACAGGAGTAGATCATACTCTGCTTGTAGTCTGCTAAGTATGTTAGTAAACTTCTAAATGTCTTGACGGTAGGCCTCCCACATGGTAAACTCGGGACCAAGGCAGAATAGCTTGAACTGATCAGGTCTTTTAGTACTGATCAGACCTTTACCGAGATGAGCCTCTTATCCCAAGGTCATTTTAAGTCCAGTGTTACCAATTTGTGCCTTGTCATTTTAGAGCTTTTCCAAGGAAGGAAACGAGGGAGGAATTAGGCTTTGTTTTTTCCTGATAATGGAAATGGAGCCTGGGCCCGCGTTTACTACTGCACTATGAACTCAGACCCCGTTTTGTTTTAAATCCTTTCAAACTTCTCTGTATCCCATCCACACATGCCATGAGGTCTTGCCACCCAAAGTTGGCATGTAATGATAAATTAGTCTGTGTTTAGAATTAAAGCAAGTAGTTTGTTGTTTTGGGATTAAATAGGTATACATCATCATGTCCATGAAAAATTTTCAAATTAGCTTTCGTGTATATATATTGCTCCCCGAAGAAAGCGATTGAAGAATGGGTACCATTTTGAAAGAGCTGGGAAACTGTTTCCCCTGTTAATTTAAAGTGTTATTTCTATTTCTACTAACAAGATGGTTTTTGAGTATTTATTTGAGGTAGGGTCACTCCGTGTCCCTGTCTGTCCTGGGACTTGGTAAGGTAGACCAGTCCGGTCTTGACCTCAGCCACTGCCTGCCTAGCTAGTGTTACGGTTTAAGGTGTGAACCAACCACATTCGGCAGTCCTTATTTAATTGGAGAATAAAATGACTTTCTGTGTTTCTAAACTTGGAAGTTGTAGAACACAAAGAATTTTTTCATGTGCATAATTCCTGAGTTTGTGTGGCCCACGTGTACAAATGTCCAAATGCAGATTGTGAGCCACCTGGTTTGGGTGCTGGGAAGCAAACCTCCATTCTCTTTAAGAACGTGCTTTAGAGTAGGTGGTGCTCTTCAGCGCTGTTCCAATTTTTCAGCCCTATACTTACACACATACACATTTTCCTTGGTGTTTTTTGCTCTCTATTGGAATCTTCGGATAATTGGAAACACTTAGCTGAACTTAAGGCTTGCCAAAAAAGTTCAGAGACAAAAACACTGCAAGGTAAGCAGGGCAGAATGTTACAGGTTTGTAAATACTGGCTACTTGTCCTGGATCCAGATTCAGTTATAATCCTGAATTACTTAGCAAGGCTAAACATTTTCCCCCAAGGAATAAGGGGTAGTTTAAGTACTGGTTGTATAACTTGGTAAGAAAATGCTTGCCTGCCATGTAAGGCTCATACACAAACATAATGCAAGGTAGCTCAAGTCCCCTGGATTTCATTCACTGACATAACTGCAAAGTAGCTTGGCCAAATCTGATTTGTTCACCTTCCAAGTGTGAAAAATGTTTAAGGTAAATAGTCTTGGATATGCCTGGTATAACCAACCATCTTTGGAAACCTGGAAATAAGTTTCATTGTCTTCTAGGCCCATAGACACAAGCTATTTTAATGTGCACAGAATACATCTTTTAAGCTACCTGGAATGTCAGTGATTATTTGTCTTCATGTGGACACTCACTTCAGGATTCACTCAACCCCCTTTCAAAGATGTTTCTTTCCTAGGGTGTGAAATAAATTGTGCTTGGTTTGGGCACAAGTTTATTGGATGGATGTTAGCATTTTAGCTCTTTTGCAGAGTGTGTTCCTTATCCTTTGTTACTTGTAGGATTTGGGGTTTTTGGATTTTTTTTTTTTTGCCAATTTTAAAGTTGGCTTAAAAACTCATTTCTTCCAGTACTTTTATTAAAAATTGCTCATTTTGTAAAGAACCTTTTCTTTGAAGGAAAAACGGCCACTCTTTTAATATTTAAGACCCCAATAGTGTTCCTAGTATAGGGTGTGAGACTTGTGAATTTTGATCTTCTAATTAGTTTAAAATTCTTACCTCGTTGAGATTATGCATGTGAGTCCTGAGAATCTAGAATTATACAAGCCAGAAAATGTTTTTGTTGGGCTGTTTTATGACCACAGTAGCAAGAGATTAGAGTAGTTTGGAGTTAGCAGATACTCTGATAAAGCAGTATTAGTGTAGTATGTTTGGAACCTAAACAAGGAGCAGCTTCTGGATACTACTCCACCAAATTGCTTCTCAGTTTCTACTTTTTTTCCTCTTAAGCAATCCCATGATGTCTTTGTGTTTTCCTTGTGTTTATCCCCTAACTCTTAAATTCAGGTTTTTATAGCCAAAACTTCTATTTCTAAAGTAATTGTAGCCTTTACACGTAATTTTAATGAAGGGTTGAATTAAGTTTACGAAAATCACTAGTTTTTTCATCATAAGTCTCTGGTTGAATCATTTTCTTTGATTTAAATAAGAATGCTTAATGTTGTGGATATTATCAAAATAGAAAGTGATACTTCTAAGATGAAATTACAAATGGTTTTACAAGGTAAGTACTGGTTTCCTTGAAAGCTTGAAGGGGAGTTCAGAAACTGAGAGGTGTTAATGGAATTGGTCTTGTTTGTATAGCCTTTTTCCTTTTCAGTAAAGCCCCAAACCTACACAATAAACATGAATGCTTTCAAACTTAATTTGGCCAAGTCAGAGATTAGCGTTATAGTGTATGTGTCCAGCATTGTTTTGTTGATTAATATTTGGACATAGCTGTTGTTTTCTAATAAGGTATAGTGATTATTTTAGGAATGAGTACTTTTTTACATAGGTTATTGTAGGATGTGGGCCATATAGAATTAGGTGTTGTCATCATTTAGTGTTAACTTTTTGTCAGGTCAAAATTGATTACAGCAAATTCTCAAATCACTATTTTGAACTGATTTTGGAGGCTATTTTCAGGTTATTAATTGGTGTGGATTTTCATGTTTGGAGGGGCCTGGCAATAAAATTTTTGCTTAGATAGTAGATAAGAAATTTCAGACAAAAATGCATATATGTGCTTTTGATGGAAAATGTGTGATCAAAAGAAATTTAAGGGTTTGGTATTTTTGCAGGATTACAAAAAGCATCTACTTTAGATCTGGTGTAGTTATGTCCTCAGGTTCTCACCTTCAACCCTTCGGAAATTTTCTTCAGCATTTGGGAGGTGAAGGCAGGAGAATCAGGCCATCATCCTTTGGCAATAGAGTGACTTTGGCAATATAGACACTATTCTGGGCTATATGAGACCCTGTCTCCAAAAAAAGCCCTTAATCCATTTTAGTGTTGACCTTTTCTGTAACGGTGTAGTTTTTCTTTACTCATTTCATTCATTGCCAGTTATTAAACTAGTCCCCCAGTGATGTGGATTTTTTTCTAAGTATGATCCTTTTTTTAACCAAATGTATGTTGACCCAATAGTTGATCTTGTAGTTTTATGTAGTTGCTTGAGTTTAGCTGAGTTAATACAAATTGTCTAGCAGTGGTTTTGTTCTTAGTATATAGGAGAAAGATTAGAAAGTGTTAATGAATGTAGCAGTACCAAAGTGGCCTTAATGTTGAAAAAGTCCTGGTACCTACTAAAGCTTTTTTTGTCTTCTGAATCTAAGCCCTGTATCTATCTATATATAAATAACCTTTAGGGAGGCCAGGCACTAATGAAACGTGCTTGGGCATTCTGATTCCATGATTACATTTGTGCTGCCAGTAAACATTTCCCATTACATTTTAGTGATGGATCTTACAAGAAAACCAATTACTGTGACTCCCCTAAATAGCCATTCTAAAATGTCCCCAGATTAAACAAACAGTAGTTAACTCTAAAATTAGTCTGGAAATCAGGCTTTTCCTTGGAAAAGATACTTCTATACCCATGGTTGCCTATGCCAACAATAAAGACTTGTCTTTTTTATTTTTTTAGGAAATTTTTCTTTTTTCTCCCCTCTTTCAAACCAGAAGAATGTAAGAGGAAATAGACAGTAAAAGAGCATTCAGAAATATTTTAGCAGGGTAACAAGGAAAACTAGATTGTTTTACTGGGACAGTATTTTACTTAGTGTCCCAGTATTAGAATTAAACTTCACTAATCTGCTAAAGTGGGCTTTTTTAATAATTTGAGGAGGTTAGCCATAATTTTCTCATAATTTGCCACCTTTCAAGTAAGTTCTCTCCTTTGGACATCCAGAAGACTGATGTTTTGCTAATAGAGGGGAAAACTTTACAACAGAATTCTTTGGATATAACCACTGTTGGAATCAAGTTTGCTCTACTTTTCTTTATAGCTGTTGGCATGTAGTAGATAATTTTATTTAGTATCAGGATTTTAGTTCTAAATTTAGTAATTAAACTAATACAGAGTTTTCAAGGGTGGGTTGGACAGATTCAGTTGTCAGGTTTGCTGACATTGTCTAACAATGTTCTTTCAAGTAAACAGTAATGTGGAATTATGCATTTCTTGTCTAGGCAAGTCACAGTACTGTAAACGTTCAACCCAGCCTTTGTCATTGTGCAGATGAGTTGTCCATGCTTTTCTTTCTTGCACTTTTGTATTGAAATGTGTCACTTTTTGACTAGAAATGTGCTTTTGACACTTAGCATTTTCTCTTGAATACAATAAGAAGTGTGAATTGTGATTACAATTTGTAAAATTGTTTAATGAACAGTAAATGTTCAGTGTCGCACTTCACATTCATGTTAAGCATGATAAATTTATATGGAATATAGAAATGATTACCATATACCAACAGGAAACTATGTAGTTTCAGTTTTTTGAGCTGCATATTTTAGTATTTTTTAAATCCAAAACTACAAAAGGGAATTTTTTTTCTAGTTTCAGTTTTGGCACTGGATTTTATCCTGGAGTTTTAAAATATTCTTCATCCTGTTCTTTTTCTATTAAGGTTAATGTTGAAGAAGGAAAATGCGGAAGTCGTCATTTGACAAGTTTTATAAATGAGTATTTGAAGCTCAGGAATAAGTGAAGCTGAAATTTGAAAAAATAAAAGAAAGAATGCATGCTAATTATCAGACCAGAAGTCCCACTTGTAGAATATTGAGCAATTTGTGTGAAGTGGGGAAGATGAAAGAAGTCAGAATTTGAAACGGAAGAATGAAGAAAAGAAATAAAAATGAAGTTAAGATAAGAAGTAATCTGGAATCAGAAAGCACTACGCTAAGTAATTACTAGTCTGTTTATGTGTCCCTGTATATTTTGCTAAACATGCATGCATTATTTGTTTAATAGAAGAAAATATATACAGGGTAAAGAAGTGACTTCCAAGGGAATCGTTTAAATTAGGTAATTCTAATTTTTAACTGCTTAGTCAAATGATGGAAATGCAATAGTTATTTTTAAACTATTTAAGTCGAATAGCAGGAAGCAGTTGCTAATCCACTGGGGAATACTAGTTGGCCTCCCATCTTCCCTTACTTAGACTTTTCACCTATTATACTCTGCTAGTTCTGGGGCAAGAGTGAGTATGAGTTGGAACTGGTGGTCTGTTACTTAGCCACCCTTTGGACTCTTAAAATGCACTGATGATGGTTTCTGCTTTGATGCTGAACAGTGTATAGTAGAACATTTTCTACTGGAAAAATTTCAAGACTGTCACCAGCGTAGTAATGGGACTAAACCCTCAAAATCCAAGCAAAACATCTAACATGGTTGTTTTATTGTAATGAAAGGATTAGGTTTCCACATATTGGTGGAAAGCTATAACCACTTAAGTCCTAATGTTGAGATCTACATGTGCCAAATAAGGATGTTCTGTATATTCTGTTGCATGCCTGTTCCAACTGAATTATAAGGGGTTTTGCTTAAGTATGATAGAGCCTCCCTTAGATGGGTCATGCAAGTATGATAGCTAATTCAAAGCGAAGTGGTTGCTGCTACTTTGTTGCCTTTTTCCCTATCTTTAGTTCATTATAATGATCATCTTAAACATGGTTTTCTTCTAGTGTGTGTGCTACCTCAACCGAAAAGAAAACCAATGCAATTCTTTTCTGTGTTTTGACTGATTATATAGTTAGATGATTAGCATGTTAACAAGTACCCATAATCAATAGCAGACAACCAATAATTGCCTGCTCCGTGCAGAATATTAAAGGTTATCATCTTGAAATAATAACTTATTCTGAGTGTTGTCGGGTCGTTAGAGCTATTGGAGAAAATTATTTAAATGACCTTTCATGAAGGGTGCATGTGTTGTTGGTACACTTTAGCCTGTTGTCAGTGCTTTTTACTTGTGCTTCTTTCCTTGTTTCTGTATCTTGCTAGGAGAATACAGTTTTCATTTATAGCAGACAGTTTTTGTTGCTTTGTAAAACTAATTGTCAGATAATGGTGAAATAATGTCAATTTTATGTTACTACTCAAGTTTAAAGGGGATTTGAATTTCCATATGGTCCCAAGTGGATATACTTAAAGTGAAAATGTTGATGTTAGTTAGCAAAGTTTCCCATCTGTTGTTTTGTTTTCCTTTTCAGAAGGTGTCTCCTATGATCGGTGAGGGTGCTTTTAAATCCTGTTGTTGACAGGGAAAACAGGGCTGAAATGGGGGTTGGAATTTTACTTGCAATACAGGGAAGATTACTTTGCCAAAGAATCATAGAAAGATTTAACTTCTGACATTGAGTTTGTGGGGCTTAATTAAACTTACATGTATTTTTGCTTTTTAGGATTAGGGTGCCTAACACAAACTAAAAGCTGTTTAGTGCTGCATATGAACTACTGTAAGGAAAGATTTAATACTTCTGAGATGCTGCTCTCAATATAGGAGGAGCTACAGGCTGCTTGAGATTTTGTTTTTGAACTTGACCTGTTATATATTGGTTATGCATTAGTTAAAATGACTAAGATTTGAGCATTTTTGGGGGAGAATTTCTGTCATTGTTGGTGCTTTTTCGGCATTGGCCATCCACGGTATAGTTATTTTTGTAGAGTTCTCTATGGCTTTGTCACTCAGTTGTAAAGGACTTTCCTGGCTGGTTTTATAGAATTGTTAGTGCTTTAAGGTTTACGATTAGTATAGAACTTTTTATTTAGCTAATCACCGGTTTCATTTCTTCACACAAAATCCTTTATATTTTCTTCTCACCTTTATAGATATCTACATAATTGGAAGGATTTAACTAACAAAGGATTAGCTGGCAAAGTTTTTAGAGGTAGTTTTTTGTGGGTTCTTTCCCAGCCCCCCCCCCAGCTTGCCCAACAGTGCCAGTATACAGGCAAAGGGGATCTTTTGTGTTTCCACTCATTTTTAATCTTAAGAAATTGTTGCTCAAAAAGTACACGTGGGACATACCTATTAGATTTGGAGGCTGAGTTAAAAAAAAAGTCTTGGGAACTTTCCAAGACGTTTGTTGAGACACCTTAGTCTACTAGACTTTTTTTAAACATTTATTTATTATGTATGCAATATTCTGTCTGTGTGTATGCCTGCAGGCCAGAAGAAGGCACCAGACCCCATTACAGATGGTTGTGAGCCACCATGTGGTTGCTGGGAATTGAACTCAGGACCTTTGGAAGAGCAGGCAATGCTCTTAACCTCTGAGCCATCTCTCCAACCCCCTCTACTAGACTTGACTTTTAAGAAGAAACTTTCCTCATCTAATTTCCCATTCTAGAAATTTCTGTTCTCTTAGCAGAGAGATAGCTGAGGCATCCCAGTTTGGAATAAAACTTTGGTTAAAAAGAAGCAACAGTCTTTTTGAGGATTTATGTATATGGTGCTCTATCCACATGTACACCTACATGCCAGAAGTGGGCATCAGGATTATATATAGGATGTGAGCCACCATGTGGTTGTGGGAATTGAACTCAACACCTCAAAAGAGCTGCCAGTGCTCTTACCCGCTGAGCCATCTCTCCGGCTCCCAGGAACTTTTGTACCTCTTTTATTCACAGACAAATTTACCTTACAGTGATTTTTTTTTTTAATGTGCCATGTGGCAGTGATAATCTCTTCTGGCAAAATTTTTCATTTTGTTTTCGTTAAAGCTTCTAATTGTTCTGTAAGGTATTAATTTGAATAAATGCATTTTTATTAACTTTCTAGTCCCTTCTGTTTTCTCTTAAAGATGACAAAAGCTACACTATAAGGTTGTCTTTTGTTGTTGACCAAGAAGAAAGTGAGATGTAAATTGCCTTGCTGAACATTTTGCTTGAACATTAGATGCTGAAATCCAATGGCTGGTTAATTGGGGTAGTCTCTCCCCACTACGAGCAGTGAATCCTAAACTGTATTGTGGTATTAAAGGCAGCTGAGTCACACGTGCCTTATTTTAATCTATAGCTATTCCTTGGGGGATGAAGTTCTGGTAGAGAGGTAAGTTATCTGTCACATGTTAAATCACAACCATGCTTTAGTGTGTCCTTGAAGTATTTTCTAGATTATTTGGGGCCTGGAAAGCTGCTCATTCTTGCGGTTGTCTTCATCCATTTACTTGAGGTTCCTCCCTTCTATGTTGCATATAAAATGCATATTTTTGTGTCCTGAGCATTGAGGAGGAATGCTCTAAATTGTCTTCCTTATTCTGTATGTAAATCATAGTCTGGATTCTAAAATACTTGGAAGTGATTTTTGAGATTCGTGCCCTTTTAGCTTTGCTTTCTTCTTAGCTGTGGCTATATCTTAAGAACAATTGACTAGACTGTGCCTTTCATTTTTGCCTTAAAAGGTTTTGTCATAGTGAAAGCTTAGTTGTCTGGGGAATGAACACTGTCTCTTCCCATTTAATAAACAGGAGTCCATGGTATTTGCCTAGGCATCTACAGAGATTTTCCTGAGCTGAAAGTTCCTGGTTTTATCTTTGTTTTAATGTGCCTTTTACATATTATTTCTTTTTTTTCTTGGTCTCCTGTTTGATTTTGCCTTGGCTCTTGCCATTGTAGCCAAGAAAGCTGTGGATCTTTGGCACCTTTTCTGCTCTTAGCAATTTGCTGTCTTGCTTTTGTTAGTTCCTTTTGTTTGCTCTTGAGTTTTGTAAGAGGTCTCAACAGGCATTGAAAACTATCTTAGCCATTTCCTGTCCATTAGCTAGTCTTTTAGATTTTTTTTCTACCTTCCAAACTTGAAACACAAGATTATCCTAAACTATTTTATTTTTGCCCCTCATTTAAAAAATCATAACTTGAAGGGATTTTGTTTTGATTGTTGCTTGACTGGAGTAGACTAGGCTTCATAGTTAACTAAAGTTCTTTCCCACTCTTATGTAGTAATAATTCCCAAATGTAATACTTCGGTAGTTCTTTAAACAATCTGACTTTGAAACCTTTTAGGGGAGTGGAGTTAGGTAATTCTTGTGGAAGAACTAATTGATGTAAGTTGAAGCGATGAAACTATTATACCAGGTATACTCGATTCCTGCCATCACATGTTTTCTTATCTTTGAAAGAGGATTGTTCTCCTTGGCCATTTATCTCACAGAAGCTTGTTTATTTTTAAAGCTTCTTCAGAAGTATACAAATTAAAACTTTTGACATCTGCGTGTAGGAATCCCGTTCTGCTTCCAGAAGTGGAAGTGCTCACGGATCCGGGAAATCTGCACGGCACACCCCTGCAAGGTCTCGCTCCAAGGAAGATTCAAGACGTTCTAGGTCAAAGTCACGGTCCAGATCTGAATCTAGGTAAGTAAGACTATTTTGAAATCTCTTTCTATTAACCCTGCTCTGAAATTAGTGTGATTTGTTAAGCTAAAGAAAGTAAAGGATGTGTTCATTTATTGGTCTATTTAATGTTGATATTAGAAATGGGAACCAGAAGACTAAAACAATGTGGGCTTCTGGGGTCAGGGTTCAGATCTTTTGTTGACTTGAGTAGATTATGTTTAACTTTAGAACTTTGGCTGCTTATAGCACCAGTACTTCATCTATCAGTGCATTCTGGTTTTGGTGACCCCTTTATGTTTTACTTTACTCAAAAGCCACGAATTTAATTATTTTCTATGTGCATTGATGTTTTGCCTGCATGAATGTCTGTGTTAGGGTGTCAGATCTTGGAGTTACAGTTGTGAGCTGGCTACCATGTGGGTTTTGGAAGAGCAGCAAGCGCTCCTAACTACTGAGCTATCTCTCCAGCCCAAAGCTTGTTTGCTTGCTTGCTTTTTTCTTTTTTCTTTCTTTTTTTTTTTTTAGGCAGGGTTGAGATCCACCTGCCTTTGCCTCCCAAGTGCTAGGATTGAAGGCACAGGCCACCACTGCCTTAATTAAGAGATAAATATAGTGGCTTTTGTTAATTGGCCAAAATGAATAGTTGGCATAATAGGAAATACAGAAATAGAGGATAAAAGGTTAAAAAGGCATGCACAAACCAAACATGTAGTACGGTCCAGTTTTCAGAACTTTAAATATCCTTAACTTCAAATTTTTCTTAATGTTATTTTGGAAAAAATAGTGAGAGGGAGCCTTTTTTTTTTTTTTTTTGTTCTTGACTTTGCTTGCTTGGCAAAATAAAAATGATTAGATGGGGGTAATTTTTTTTATCATGAACTATGTCCTCTGTTTGGAATTTAACTCTAGAATAGAGTAATAAAGAAATTGAAAGGTTATCTATTTTTTTTCTGTTATTTTAGTCATAACCTCAAGTTCTATCTTGCAGGTCTAGATCCAGAAGAAGTTCTAGAAGGCATTATACAAGGTCACGATCGCGATCCCGCTCCCATAGACGATCTCGGAGCAGGTCTTACAGCCGAGATTATCGCAGGCGGCACAGCCACAGCCATTCTCCCATGTCCACTCGAAGGCGTCATGTTGGGAATCGGGTAAGATGGGAAAGTTTTCTGGAGTGCTATGGACTGAACCCAGGTTATTATTTATGTACACGAGGCAGATCAAACCA
Organism: Microtus pennsylvanicus; assembly: GCF_037038515.1. Taxonomy (NCBI): domain Eukaryota; kingdom Metazoa; phylum Chordata; class Mammalia; order Rodentia; family Cricetidae; genus Microtus; species Microtus pennsylvanicus. Next base: position 72,220,050 of record NC_134579.1, read on the forward strand.
CCGAGGTCCCATCCCAGCCTGAAGACGTTTTTGAAACATTGTACTACCTGGTCTCTTTACTTTGACGGTGGAGTTTTAGCTTCTGCTTCTAGAAATGGAAGTGTTTTTATTAGTATGTAATTTTCCTACCTAATAAGTTTGTTCTATGTAAAATTACTGGAACTTTTTTTTAAGTTCCTTAATGTTTGGCTGGAATGCTTGTAACGTTTATAAATTTATTTTACTAATGATAGCTGCTAAAGTAATTTGTTGCACTTTCTTGGGTTTCATGTGTGTTTGTCTATAATCACTTAATATGTAATATAGTTCCCCTTATCTGTTTCAATTGCTAGACATTAAGAAGAATTAATGAAAAAGCCCACAAATTTATGAAGCTTAACTGTTTGCTTCATCTTTAGTTTGAAGTCTTGGCACCATCATCCTTATCTTTTAGTAACATTACTAATGTGCTTAGTTTGCATTTAAATTTTATATGTGATTACTTAAAATACTCAAAAAAACAAAAGTTCTGTACGCAGTTGTTAACATGTGCTGCTAGTTAGGTGGGAGGTCTAACTGCAGTTGTGACACCCTTATTGTACCCACCAACACTTAATTTCCTTCTGAGATTGGTGGATTCTTCAATGCAGAACCCAAGGCAGAATTATTCCTTCTGTTCCATAGATGCATAATGCACACTCTTATTCCAGTTATTTACTCCAACCTATCCTTGCACAGCTATGCAAAATATGACATTCTTGTTAAGTATCTTTTGGTTGTTTTCCTTCTTTGATATTAATAGTGATGGTGATGCATCTACCCTACACCCACAGGATTTCTCTGTGTAGCCTTGGCTTTCACCCTGTTAGACCATGCTGAGCTGCTTCTGCCTCCCAAATGTTGGGATTCAAGGCATGCACCACCATCACCTGGCTGTTTCCATTTTGGGGATAAGCTCTCACTGTGTTGTGCCACTGTGGCTGTCCTAAAACTCAGAGTAGACCAGGTTGATCTCTAAAAATCTACTTGATTTATTTATTTTTTGCATTTGTGTATTCATGATTGAGGGGGCATGTGCCAAGGGGTACACATAGATGTCAGGACAATTGAAGGAGTTGGTTTGTGTCTAAGGAGCCCAGGAATAAGTTTCCAGTGAACAGAAGGGGAGAGTATGCCAACCAAGAATGGGCAGAGGGATATTTCCTGAGATTCAGCTATACCCCTCTTTGGCAATTCTAGCTGGTGTAATCTCACAGTTGAGATACCTGTGAGATTTTGGTCACCCTGGGTTGCATGAGCTCCAGACTAAAACAAAACAGCCTATCTTTTTTTTCCCCCTTAGAATAAATTCCCTGATGAGTATTATCTAAGCTGAGCTCCAAACCTCAAACGCAACAACAAAAAATCAGAACAGAATCTCTTAATGATCCTCCTCTCTGTTTTTAGGGTTGAATTTAATTTAGTTCCCTTATGGGATTTCCTACCCTTTGTGGTTATCACTGTATGCCACAGTGTTTTGTAAGATGCAGTGGTGCTTGATCTAATTTATCATCCTAATAATTGTTTTTTTATGTTATATTCTAGTTAGTTATCCTTACCTTGTCCACTTACCCTCTTTAAGATCTATGTAAAATTTTCAGATTTTAAAATCTGTTTGTTTTCTAGGCAAATCCTGACCCCAACTGTTGTCTTGGGGTGTTCGGATTGAGCTTGTACACCACAGAAAGAGACCTGAGAGAAGTGTTCTCTAAATACGGCCCCATTGCTGATGTGTCTATTGTGTATGACCAGCAGTCTAGACGCTCAAGAGGATTTGCCTTTGTATATTTTGAAAATGTAGATGATGCCAAGGAAGTAAGTAAATATTTACTTGTACTTCTGTTCTGACTGACCAGGCAATTTCTGGTTTTATATTATAGATTTAAGATCTAAGGCATACAACTATAGTTTTAAGTTTTTGTTCTTTGGAGGAATTAAAAAAAAATTCCGCTTGGAACATGTTGAATTCAGTGATGTTCTGAACTTGCTCTCAGCCTTACATTGCAAAAAAACAAAACAAGCAAGTGTGACTTGAGTTGGTGGTCTTAGTACTTTCTTCAGGAAGGTACTGTTTCTAGGCTAAAAGCATTTTGAAGTAAATTCCAAACACATTACTTGCTTTTTCTGTAATGCTGTGTTATAAAAAGTGAACCCTAAAGATATTTTGGCAAAGAATAATACACTGAGCTATTTTAAATTTTAAGTTTGTGCGTGTGGGTGTTTGCCTACATGAATGTCTTTGCACTATGTATGTAGTGTCTGTGAAGGCCAGCAGAGGGCACTGGATCCCCTGGAACTTGATCTACAGACAGTTGTGATGACTCCTAGTGTGGGTGTTGGGAATTGAATACAGGTCTTGAAAAGCAGCCAGTTCTGTGAACTTCAGTCTGTGCTCATTTTAGTGGGCGGAGGGGGGATATGTAACTAATATTAGATCCAGGCTGCGTTTTAGAGATGTTTGGCTCCCACAACAGGCATTTTGAATCAGAATATAAACAAGTTTGTTTTTATTTCTTCCCATACCAAATGGCCATAGGTAAAGAAGAGCATTTGGACTGTGTTCAGCAAGTATAGACATTGAAATCTGGCTTTCATAAATGGTGTGATGTAGTGTGTATAATCCCAACTCTTAGGATGTTAGAGACCAATGGATTAGCTAAGTTCCCCTAAATTTGTATGTAGTTGTAATAAATATGTTGTGGGTCAGCTGCTATGGTGTTTATCCTTTTTTATTTTTATGACTACTTTTAGAAAGCGAATTTGTAGTAGAGGGAGTAACCCATTTAATTTAGGTGTTTTTTTATGGCCAAACTTCTATAAAAATATTAGGAAACCTGATGGAAAGTCCCTTTAGTCTTCATTAAATAGCTGTAAGATAATTAAGAGACAATTATTCAGGATGTATGTAACAATTTATTTCTTTTTAAGGCTAAAGAACGTGCCAATGGAATGGAGCTTGATGGACGTCGAATTAGGGTCGATTTCTCTATCACAAAAAGGCCCCATACCCCAACACCAGGAATTTACATGGGGAGACCTACTTAGTAAGTTTACCTTCTTTATATGTGTATATGTGTGGTTGGGTACTTGAATGTTCTAGAGGCACATGTTGGCTGTCTTCCTCCGTCTTTTCCCCCATCAATCTCTTTATCTTTTTAGAAGAAATTCCTTTAAAAAATATTGTGTACCTGCACAGCCACATGCAAGTAAGATTTAGAGGACACCTTTGTGGCATCTATTCCTTTCTTAGACTTTTACATGGGTTCTGGAGATTATCTCAGTTGACAGGCTGTAAGCTCCATTACCTAGCACTTGGCTGTTAATGTCTCCAACTCCTCCACGGATCTCTCTCTACCGTTTTTATGCCCCCTCCTCCCCTTCAGTGTACTCAGACCAGTTAGTACACTCATGCTTCATGGGTGTTAGCCATGTGCTGCGTCGTTATGGTCATCCTACCATTGTCACACTACTTAAACCAACTTCTCCAGCTGTATCTAGTTCCTTGAGTTAGGGGTGGGTGCTAGAATGTTTACTGGTGCAGGTAACTGCTGTTCACTCATGAGTTGAGTCATGTTCAAGCTGTACCATTGTACATCTTCCTAATCTATGACTTCAGAATCTTTCTGTCCCTGGTGTTTGAACCTGGAGGGGGGGGTTGGTTGGTACTGATGTTCCATTTAGTATACATTTTAATCAGTTGTGAATGTTTATCAGTTGCTGTCTAGTGCTTCTCTACAAAGACTGGGTTCTGATTTTTGGGTATCATTTTAGACTTTGAGACAGTGTATCAATCCAGAGGTTGCTAACTAGCTACAGAGAGTCTCTGGCCTTTCTATCACCATACTTTGGATGATGAGGGGGCCTATTTAAGACCTCATACCTATAATGTATTGAGCCATCTCAGAAACCTCTAAATAAAATTATTATAACAAATGGGGGGGGTCCGTTGGCAGATGTTAAAAGACATCTTCCTGTGTTCTCTCCATCTTTATGTGAGTTGTGTTGTGTTTTCACCCAGTTAATATTTTGTATGTATATGAGCGTTTGGGTGAGCTCATAGACAGGTGGCATATATGGAGGACAGAGCAACCTTTGTGTTCATTCCCTCACCTTTCATATTGCTTTAAAGTGGGTTTATGTTCACTGCTCCAGCCTATCTGGCTTTGAACTTCTGGAAATTTCTGCTTGTACATACCATCTAGCCTTAGAAACAGGCACCTGGCGTGGAATTTGAGGTGAGTACTTAGGTAGTCCTGTTCATAAGCGTTTTACTCACTGAGTCTAAAAAAAAAAAGAAAGATTAAAGGAAAAACCTTTTAAAGGCAGGTTCTCAGCCCAGCAGTGGTGGCAAAAATGCCTTTAATCACAGCATTTGGAAGGCAGGGCATCTCTGAATTCATCAAGAACAGCCAGGACTACACAGAGAATCCCTGTCCCCCAATTCCCCCACCACCACCACCAAATCCCTCACCTCCAAGAAAAAAGAAAAAGCAGGATATCACCAGAAAGCCTTGGCTGGCATCAATCTCACAGACTTCTGCCTCTTTGGTGCTAGAATTAAAGATGTGTGCCAATATGCCTAACAGTTTTATAGAAAGTCGTTGGATTTTTGTGCCTCTAAAACCAGAAGGTTACATACATAAGGATATACATATCTGAAACAAGGAAAAAGAAAACATGGATAATACTGATAAGAACTGTATAGAAAAAATTTTAAGTAATGATACTTAAAAGAGGTTTGTTATCAGGATCAAATTTTAATAGCAAAAGTTGTGGCCAACGAATGAGGATGATGAATTATTAAAAGCTATGTTGTTCACAGTGGCAGCTCACGCCGCCGCGATTATTATGACAGAGGATATGATCGGGGTTATGATGACCGGGACTATTACAGCAGGTCATACAGGTAAGCTGTGTAGGAGTTCATTCACACTTCATTTACAGCAGCACAAAACAGCTAAAATTTTAAAATGTAAGAAATAGCTGCAATTTAAACCAAAACTTTAGACATTTGTCTAATTTGCTGTGTAGTTGGATGCTTGCCTAATTGTTAAATACAAATGAGACATTAAACTTGGTGTGCTAATACAAAGATGAAACTTGACTTTATACACGTATGGAGGTCAATCTTTGGCTTTTACTTGGGTTCTGGGTATTTAATTCAGATGGTAAAGTATCAAGGCAACAGCAACAAGTAATTCTAAAAGCCTTTAGCAGAAACTTCTGTTTAACTATAGACCGTGTGTTTAATTTTTTCTGTGGAACTAAGTCTTTAATATTTGATGTCCAGAATTTTAACAAAATGGCATTTTTCCCTTTTAAGCATTAGTGTGTTAAGTAGCACTTGGGACTGAGAAGTCTTTATTGAGAGCAACTGTGCCATTCAGGAAGAACTCTTTAACACATTAACTACAAAACAGGGTTTTGTCCATTCTTGTTGCAATTGTTTTAACTAAAAACAATTTTCTGTTTTTATAGAGGAGGTGGTGGAGGAGGAGGCGGATGGAGAGCTGCTCAAGACAGGGATCAAATTTACAGGTGTGTAAATTTCTGTTAAAGTCTGAGTAACAAAATACTTGTAAAATGTTTGCCTGATACTTAAGCGCAACTGTTCTCTAAGTGACACCGTGAAGATTGCGTTTTGTTTTGACTAGAGACGGGATTTCTGTAACCTGGAACTTGGAGATTCTGCTTTTGCCTCCCAAGTTCTGAGATTTAAGGCATGCCTTACCGTGTCTGGCCTTGCTTTTTGTTTTGTTTTTATTTAAATTAATTTATATGTGTATTTAGCCAGTGTTTTGGAGTTTTGTTTTGTTTGAAACAGGGTTTCTCTGCAGTCCTGGCTGTCTTGGAACTAGCTCTTGTAGACTAGGCTGGCCTTGAACTCAAAGAGATTCACCTGCCTCTGCCTCTGCCTCCTGAATGCTGGGATTAAAGGTGTATGCCACCACCTTTAATGCATCTGCATTTTTATGTCTACCACATGCATACTTTGTTTCTTTGGAGACAAGATGGCCTCACATTTTGAGCCACCATGTGGGTGCTAGGAATTGAACCTGAGTTCTCTGCAAGAGTAGTGAATGCTCATAACGTTAGCCATCTATCTCTCTGGCCATATGATTTGGTTTTTTTAAAGTTCATAATAGTTCTCAATGGACAATGTAAAGGGTTCATGGAAATTAAAAATTGAGCTTTAAGATACTTTTAGCGTAATACACTACACTTGAAGGTTTATTGGAACCTCCCAGCTTGAGAACCAACCAGCAAAAGTTTGGCCTCATGTTATTAGCCCATCTATTACCTAGATGTAGATATACACAGTCTTTATTTATTTACAGAAGGCGGTCACCTTCTCCTTACTACAGCCGTGGAGGATACAGGTCACGTTCCAGATCGCGATCATACTCACCTCGTAAGTTACCTTGATTAGTTTTATTCATCTCTTATAATGTGATTTGTAACTGTTTTATAAATTGGAAGTCCACGTGGTTCTGTCCTCATTGGTCATAGTTTAATCTGTGACAGCTAGATGATAAATATGGATGTGTATACATCTAATGTTTGAATAAATTTCTTATTCATGTGAGAGACTTGATTCCCAAACATTGACAGAGGTTTTGTTTTCTTTCCAGGTCGCTATTAAAGCATGAAGTTGAAGACTTTCTGAAACCTGCCATAGAGCTGGGATATTGTTTGTGGACAATATTTTCTATTGTCTCCTGTTTAAAAAGTGAACAGTGCCTAGTGAAGTTAGGTGACTTTTACACCTTTTATGATGACTACTTTTGGTGGAGTTGAAATGCTGTTTTCATTCTGCATTTGTGTAGTTCGGTGCTTTGTTCAAAGTTAAGTGTTTTCAGAAAAGTATGTTTTGCATGTATTTTTTTACAGTCCAAATTTTGACTGCTGAGAAGTTTCTATTGTACAAAACTTCATTTAAAAGGTTTTTCTACTGAATCCAGGGTATTCTGAAGATCGAAGCCTGTGTGTAAAATGCTACCAAATGGCAAAAAGCAACAATAAACAAGTTTGATTTTTACTTTTCTTTCTAAATATCAATGCTTAACCATTTTTAAGTTTCCAGTAAAATATTTTAAAATAAAGATACTCGTTTTCTTTCGGGAGTCCATGAAACTTGCCATATTCAATATACTTGCAATTAAGTGTAAAAATACGCTGTAACTCTGTGCTGCTAGTATTAGAACAAAAATCTTTCCATACAGCAAATGCTTAATGCTTACATTAATGTGGATTTGTCAGCCTTTATGTAATCTGTATTATATAGAGCAGGGAATAAGAGCTTCAGATACATGTCTTTAAAAGGCTGTTTGTTACAAAAGAGATGATGGTATTTCAACTAATTATCAACAAGTGACGACAATACATTCCACCACAAATGTACTTTTGTTCTTCTAGCTTAGACTATATGAAAATACTGGGTGCTTCAAAGTTTGGAATGAGAGAAGGGATCACCACACCTGTGTCATGGATGAACTGATGAAGACTGCCTGTTCATTTTTTAAATATTATTTTCAGGTCCTTTGCTTACCAGAGGAGGCCCAATTCACTCAAATGTTTTGAGAACTGTTTAAATAAAGGCAAAGAGAAAAATTGCTAATGCAACTTGGTTTACAAAGAAGTGTTGGCTTTCTTTTTAACTTTATTGTAACTAAAGTCTTATGGTTTATTTAGTGCTTAGTGCAATATTGTTTTTTTCTTCAAGATACCATACTGTGTGCTGTTTTGGAAAAATGTATTTCTCAAATATATTAGCCAAGTCGATACTGCAGTGAAGATTCCTCTTTGGGGCTGAGGTTGTATTAAATAACTATCTATTTTTCTTTTTCTTTTCTCTTTTTTTTTTTTGGTTTTTTGAGACAGGGTTTCTCTGTGTTGCTTTGGAGCCAGTCCTGGAACTAGCTCTTTTAGACCAGGCTGACCTTGAACCCTGCTTCTGCCTGCTGAGTGCTGGGATTATTTTTCAAAGCATGTTTTTAGTACCAGCATTTGTTTCTATTTAAGACTGTTAATAAGTATAGCTAGCCTGTAACTCTTTAGCTCCAGGTTATATTATAGAATGTCCAAGATTTTCATAATGTGCTGCATACTGTAGCATCCATGGGTAGAATATGTTTGACTCAGATAAACTAGATACTAACATGACAGTGCCTGAGTTCAAGCCTATGTGAGGACCTATTGTTGTTGCCTTAGAGTTTTCCTACATCTCCATTAACTTTGGATTCAGCTTAGATCTGCAAGCATACAAGGCAAGTGCTCTGAGGTACAGCCCAAGCCCTAAGCTTGTATTCAGGGAACATGAATATAGCAGTCTCTTACCTAAATAAAGAAAACCAAGCATTTTGGTGTAGGAAATATATTTGAAAGTAACCTGTAAATTACATTGAACTAATGAGGGCCTTAGGGTTTGAGGGGGGCAGTTAAGAGTTTAAGGGATTTTCAGACTTGAAATTTTAGGGGTGGGGCAGTTAGAATTAGTGGGAATAAAAGGGTTTTCTAGACATGTAATGGAGACCAAGATCAGAATTAATTTTGGACAGCTAAGCATAACATTGACAAGTTGTATTCAGTTCAGATTAGGTGTTGGTATTTTAAAACTTCGAGTTCTAGCTGAGCAGTGGTGGCACATCCCTTTAATCCCAGCACTCAGGAGGCAGAGGCAAGCTGATATCTGAGTTCAAGGTCAGCCTGATTTACAAGAGCTAGTTCAGGACAGGCTCCAAAAGTAGAGCAAAACCCAGTCTTGAAAAACAAAATAAATTCTAGACACCAATCTTAATCTCTGCATTCTGAGCTACAAACGTTGGGGTAGTGAATGGCTTGAACCTGTATATGGCCATGTGGCTGTGGCTTTCCCGGAAAGAGTCAGCATGTCTGATTCTGGTGGCTCTCTGACTCTGCTTCTTCCCAGAATTCAGTTTTGTCTTCTCAGCCTACCTAAATTCTTCCCCTATCAGCAGGCCCAAAGCATTTTCTTTATTAACCTATAAAAGCAACACAAAGGGCTGGAGAGATGGCTCAGTGGTTAAGAGCATTGCCTGCTCTTCCAAAAGTCCTGAGTTCAATTCCCAGCAACCATATGGTGGCTCACAACCATCTGGAATGAGGTCTAGTGCCCTCTTCTGGCCTGCAGACATACAGACAGAATATTGTATGCATAATAAATACATTTAAAAAAAGCAACACAAAGACAAAAGGACCTTGTACACAAGTTTTTTCTGTGTAACAGTTCTGGGATTAAAGGCTCGCACTATCACCACCTGACATGGCAGTGCTTAGAAATCCTGGCCCATACCTTGAGGTAATTTATCTGGAGCACAGATGAAGAGGCAGGTCCTGTTTCAATAAATTAAAATGTGAAGAGTTTTTCTCAACCGCCGTTATCCTGGTTGTCAAACCCAGGTTCTTTTTCAGAAGAAAAGCGTTTTTTGCTAAGCTAGCTCTCTGGTCCCAGGTCTGTTTTTTGTTTTGTTTAATCCTCAGAGACACGCAGTGAATGGCATTACTGCAGTTGGCACAAATACAGTTACCAGCCTCTTTCTAGGAGCATTTTTACTATTTCAGGTGAAACATTTGGGAAAGGTGGTCTTTCCATTTTGCAACTGTTCCAGGTTGCCAAAGCTATATCTGTCCCCCAAATGTGCCCAGCATTTTTGAAAGTTTAGTCAGTCATTCTACTCAAGGACTATTGTTAACCAGAAATAGTTTCTATCTGGTACAGAGATGCTGATGGGGTCATGATAAAGTTTGCAAAGGTTTGAAAGCCATGGAACTGGCCAAATGTACACATTGATCCCAAAGTTAGGTTTCTTGAGGACAGCCTTGGTTTACTTCAAGCTATCCATCAATCGAAAGCAATAGAAGAGCATGTGGAACCAAGAGACTCTTGAGACTGACCACACTGAACATTTCTTTTCCTATCAATTGAAATTTGGTGGGGGTGAGGGGAGGTGGTTGGAGAGATGGCTCAGGAGGTAAGAGCACTGGTTCTTCGTAAGGACCCATGTTCAATTCCCAGTACCCACATAGCAGGTTACAACTCAACTCCAATTTTAGGGGATTGGACACTTGCACAAATGTATGTAGAATAAATTTTTTAAAACTTCCCGTTTAAAAAAAGTTTGCCAAGCTTTTCATCAATTGAGGTGCTCCACCATGAACCTGTATCTAGTTCTCTAACAAATCATAGATCAATTAACATTATTTGACACCCAGGGGTGTCCACTGAGAAAAAAAAAATGGTTTGTTGAGTAATTGAAATTTTTAAGGCTGAGGCAGGATTGCCATGAGCTTGAGGCCAGCTACTTATGTCTTGGATAAGCTGTGCAGTATGAAATACCAGGTTTGCCATGCTTTGGACACCTGAGGCTGAAGCAAGAGAATTGAAAGTTCAAGGCCATCATCCTGTCCTACTTAATGAGCCCTTGTCTCAAAACGAAGAGTTAAAAGACTAGGAATATAGCTCAGCAGTAGAACACTTAGTGTAAACGTTCAGCCCTCAGTACTAATCAGGGTGAGGTCTAGCCTAAATCATATACTGAGCTAGCAATATGGCTAGTTGGTAAAGGTGCTTGCTGACGACCTGGATTTGAGCCCCAGAACTTGTCTGCTGACATCTATACACACAATATAGTTATAAATGTAGTCATTTTGCGTATGTATTCGTGTCTGGCTGCTTTCATGTGGTTTTCTGATTATTCTGTTGTATACATCAGTAGTTTTGCCAGATGTTCCACTGTGTGAGTGCATGGTGGTTATTAAATTATGCTGAACACCTGCTTATAGTAAGGTTGGTGGGTTTTTTTTTAATATTTATTGATTTATTATGTATACAATATTCTGTCTGTGTGTATGCGTGAAGGCCAGAAGAGTGCACCAGACCTCATCACAGATGGTTGTGTGAGCCACCATGTGGTTGCTGGGAATTGAACTCAGGACCCTTCGAAGAGCAGGCAATGCTCTTAACCTCTGAGCCATCTCTCCAGCCCCGGGTTTTGTTTTTTAAAGACAGCTTCTTAGTGTCTTAGAACTTGTTTTGTGCACAGCTAAGGGAGGTCTCGAGTTTTTCATCCTCCTGGCTCGACTTCTTAAGTGCTGGAATTATAGACATACACCGTGACACAAGTTCATACCATACTGGGGGCTGAACCTGGACCCTGCTACTGACTGTCTTCTTCACTCCCGGTTAGTAAACTTAGCAATATCCAATGTTCTTCCCACCAGCGTGGGAGAGTTCCAGTTCTTCTTGTTTCTTGTCTTTAAAATTTGGCACTCTTGTGGGGGAATGTGCATGTCCTGGAGGTCGGAGCATGTCTTTTAGGAATCAGTTCTCTTTCACTGGGTTGGGGCGAAACTCAGGTGGCCAGCCTTGCATACATAGTAAGTACTTTTACCTACAAAGATGTCTTCAAGGTCTATGCTCTTTTTAATTTAGCAATTCTATTGTTTTTTTTTAATTTGTTTTTCTAGACAAGGTTTTTCTGTATAGTGTTGACTGTCCTATAACTATGTTGACCAGCCCGTCCTCAAACTCAAGAAATCTGCCCATCACTGCCTCCTGAGTGCTGGGATCTTTTAATCTGGCCCTGCCTGGAAATGTCTTAGTTTTTAAAAAGAAATTTATGTATATGAATGATTTGCCTGGATGTATGTCTGCACCAAGTGCATGGCTGGCATCCATGGAGGTCAGAAGAGACTGCTAGGTGCTCTGGAACTGAAGTTACATTTGTATACTATCATGCAGGTACCGAGAATCAAACCTGGTCCTGTGGAAGAGCAGGTAGTGCTCTCAAGTGTTTAGGCATCTCCCCAGCCCTTGGTATCTCAACGACTTTAATATTTTGTATGGGACTATTGGTGCTGCCCAAATTTTTATATATGTTTTAGTCATGTAGCTTTTTAAAAAAGTTTCTCTTGCCTAATTTTAAAAATTAATTTATTGAGCTGGGTATGGTGGGACACACTTGTAATTCCAGCACTTGATAGAGGCAGGTTTACCAGGAGTTGGGTCATCCTGGGCTATATTAGACCCTGTCACAAAGTTCACTAGACAGGGTCAAGTCTCTAAAGAAATAACAGGGCATGTGTGTCCTGTGCATGCATGTCATGGCAAAAGCCAGGAGAACCGATCCAGCTGGTGATGTGGTTTGAAGGCTGGCTTAGTTTGAGATTTTATTGCTGTTAAGAGACACCACATTTAATTGAGGTGACTTGCTTACAGTTTCAGAGGTTCAGTCCATTATCAGCATGGCAGTGTGCAGGTAGATGTGCTGGAACTAAATGCAGGCAACTGACAAACTGGGTGGTATTCTGAGTATATGAGACCTCAAAGCCTGACCCCCCCCCAGTGACACACTTCCTCCAGCAAGGCCATACCCACTCCAGCAAAGCCACACCTCCTAATAGTGCCACCCCCTGTAAGAGATTATGGAGGTCAATTGCATTCAAACTACCACAAAGTCCCGTGAGCCCGTGGTGTAAAACTGAGATCCCAGAGCACTGAATGAAGGGGAAACAAAGATCCCTGCTCTTGGTTTTGTTCTTTCCTTGCTTCTTTTCATTAGCATTCCCCCTCTCGGTGTGTATGGGGTGTGGGTGTGTGCAGTGGTGCATGGCTGTGGGTGTGTGCAGGTGCATATGACTCCATGCAGAGGCCAGAGGGAGAAGTGTTTGACTTCGTTACTCTGCCTGGTTCCTTTAAGACCTTTAATTCCTTTAGGGTTTCTATTGTGTGAAGAGACACCATGACCACGGCAACTCTTAAGGGGTGGCTCACAGTTTCAGAGGTTCGGTCCATTGTGACGGTGGGGAGCATGGCAAGGTGCAGGCAAACATGCTCCCGGAGAGGTAGCTGAGATTCCTGAATCTTACAGGCAACAGGAAGTGGACTGTGCCACACACTTTCTCCAGCAAGGTCACACCTATTTCAACAAGGCCACACCTCCTACTAGTGCCACTCCCTATCAACTTATGGGGGCCAATTACATTCAAACTGCAACACCTCAAAAAAAGGGTGATGGAATGGAGCCACTAGCCTTCTGAGTCCCACGTAGTCTGGCTCTGGTGTTCTTGCAGCTGCTGGGAACTCGAGGTGCCTTCTGGCTCTGTCCTGTGGCGGGTAGGAGACTGATCACGGCAGTACTCAAAGCTGGCTGGCTTGTAAATGAAGAAATAATGAGAGGAGGAGGTTGTTGGAAAAGCAAGAAAATGGGAACTGAAAAGCACACAGAGGATATAGGAAGGAAAGTCATTGTGAGGATTCCAGCTCTATGCCGGCAAGCGAGTGCTGTGGAGTGCTGTGGCTTCCAGGACTTTCCATGAACCCAGATTGTGAACCATAAAGTATGGGATCAGAAAGCTGGAGGGAGATGTAAAACTTTATGTTTTACGGGGTTTTGTTGTACTTTTGGAGACAGGGTCTCAGTATGTAGCGTCAGCTGGTCTGGAACTCAATCTGTAGACTACGTTGGCCTTCAGCTTACAGAGATCTGCCTGCCTCTGTCTCCAGAGTGTGGAATAGAAGTCATGCACTGCCATGCTCTAATTTTAAGTTTTATAGATTATGCCTATAGGCAAAATGTATCTATTAAATTTGATGCAACAAAGCTAATATCTTTAAGTTACTCGTGTATTCAGTATGCAGTTAGGATGCCAGACATTTCTCTATGCACTGCGGTAAGGGGGTGAGAGAGGACACAAAGAGAAGCTGGAAGCTCTGAGGGGAAAGCACTTGGCTAATGAGGGAAGAAGGTACAGATAAGGACAGAGTGGACAGCTGTAGTAATATGAGCGGCGGGGCTGGGTCCCCAAAACCCCAGCCGCCTGGCTCGCCCGGCTAGCTTATGCCCCGAAATAATTACACACAAACTGTATTCATTTAAACACTGCTCTGGCCCATTCCTATCTAGCCTATTCTAGGCTAATTCTCACATATTAATTTAGCCCATTTCTAATCATCTGTGTAGCGCCCCTAGGTGCGCTTACCGGGAAGATTCTAGCCTAAGTCCATCCTGGGTCAGAGCTTCAGAGCTTCATCGCGTGTGTCTGCCCAGGAGCTGGGAGCATGGCGGACATCTGCTCCCGAGAGGACAGCTGTGGAGTCTGAGCTCATTTCCTCTTCCTCCCGGCATTCTGTTCTGTTTACTCCACCCACCTAAGGGTGGGCCTATCCAATGGGCCTAGCAGTTTCTTTATTGCTTAGCCAATGAAATCAACAGATTGATATATGACACTCCCACATCACTTCCCCTTTTTCTGTTTAAACAAAAAAAGGAAGGCTTTAACCTTAACATAGCAAAATTACATATAGCAAAACAGTTATCAAGTAAAAGTTACATCAGAAACATTTATACATATATCAAAATTGACCGTAAATCTCTATCAATAAAGCAAAATCTATACTAATGCAAATTATTCATATCTATATCATATCCCCCTTTAAATGTAAAAGAACTTATAAACCATATTTGGGAACATGGGCGCAGTTTTTTCTCTCCAAACTGCTTCCTGCTGAATGGGGGCGTCGTTAATTAGGTCTTTCATGGTATAACCTGTGTGCTAGTTTCATCTCAGTTGGCAGTCAAGCAAAGCAATTTTCTGAAGAAGTTCACAGCAACCCTTCAGGAGGACGTGGTCCATCATACCAAATCAGAATAGAAGAAATCCATAGAGTCTCATCCTCTGTGAAAACAAAAGAAGAATCTCTTTTCCAAAGTATCATATCCTTAGATCCAAATTCTGAAATCATACCCTCATGATATCCGCTCTGGTTCCACTGGGCAGCCCATATAATGAAATGTCTCTCTGTACTTAGCTCCTTCACAGTCAAAAATTTTAAAGAAAACACAATGTACATAATCCAGACTCTCTGTGAATTTTCCATCTTTACGCGGCTTATTTTTCTTTATTTCTTTTAATCTCTTAACTATCTGTACTCTGTCTCTTTAAAGACTTTACCTTTTTTTTTTTAAGCATTAACTTTATTCTCTATATTCTTTTTCTTCTCTCTCCCAAGCCTACGTACATTCATCCAACAGTGTGACTCGTTTAGCAGTTTGAATCTGTCCTATTGTGAATCTGCAATTTTTTACTATCCAGGAGCACTTTTGATTTGCACCTTTAAATCACTAGGCACTTAAGAATCTAAGCTGTGACATTCCTAGGTTAACTTTTTGCTTTTTGAGCGTATATCTTTGACCTGGAATAGCTCTGTAGACCAGGCTGTCTTTGAACTCTCAGAGATCCGCCTGTTTCTGCCTCCCAGGCATTGGGATTAAAGGTGTTTGCTACTACACCTTGAACTCACAGAGATCTGTTTGTCTCTGCCTTCTAGGCACTGGGATTAAAGGCGTGTGCTGCCACACCTTGAAGTCACAGAGGTTTACTTTAAGAATTTTAACTTTTAGTCTGCATATATTTTAACACTGTAAATCATTTAAAATTTTTCTTTGTCTTTGAATCTCTCTTTACTGTATATCTCTCTTTTTCTGACCACATGAGTCCTTAATTTAGCAAGCAATATCAGTAGAATTAAAGCCGTGGCTTTGCGGGCTAGATGTAGCCCATTCCTTAGCTTTCCAGCCTCATGGCTGAGGTACTGGCTGTAAGGTCCCTGCCAGCCAGCAAGCTACAACAGACAACACTCAAGTCCTCTCTCGGTAGCTGGCCCTCTTGCCTCAAACAGTCAGAGTTTGCCCTGGTAGGACAGCCCAGAAAGCCGGCATTTTTAAACAGCACAGGTTTGTTCCTGCTGCTGAGTCAGGAAAATTTCAAAATGGAGGACATACCATTTTGTGCTAGCTCCATCACCAGGTAGGAGCGGCACTCAGCACTTTAATTCTGAGACTGAGCGTGCAGCACAGAAATTCTTTTCATCCAAGTAACATCCAAATCTGACACGCAGAGCACTGCGCAGTCTGAAAACACGTCTCTGTATGGCGGCAGGAATCCGCCATGCTCTTCCGCCTGCCTAAGCCTGATTCTGCCTTCTTCCCAGGAGCAGGCGGGGAGCTCTGAGTCATCGTCGCGATCTCAGAGCACTCTCCTTCCGATCCCAAGCGGGAACACAAACATAAAGCCAGAGTTTGCACTGGCGGCACAGCCCCAGGAAGCCATGCTTTGAAATGACACAGCGTTTTTTCTGCTGCTGTTGCCGAATCAGGAAATCTCTCTACAGCACGCCACCAACAAACAGCAAAAATCTGTGTTAAACTCTCTCTCCATTATTTTTAAGCCTTCTCAAGTTTTGTAAGTGGGTTTAGTCCATCACGTGGGGCGCCATCTGTAGTAATATGGGCGGCGGGGCTGGGTCCCCAAAACCCCAGCCGCCTGGCTCGCCCGGCTAGCTTATGCCCCGAAATAATTACACACAAACTGTATTCATTTAAACACTGCTCTGGCCCATTCCTATCTAGCCTATTCTAGGCTAATTCTCACATATTAATTTAGCCCATTTCTAATCATCTGTGTAGCGCCCCTAGGTGCGCTTACCGGGAAGATTCTAGCCTAAGTCCATCCTGGGTCGGAGCTTCAGAGCTTCATCGCGTGTGTCTGCCCAGGAGCTGGGAGCATGGCGGACATCTGCTCCCGAGAGGAGAGCTGTGGAGTCTGAGCTCACTTCCTCTTCCTCCCGGCATTCTGTTCTGTTTACTCCACCCACCTAAGGGTGGGCCTATCCAATGGGCCTAGCAGTTTCTTTATTGCTTAGCCAATGAAATCAACAGATTGATATATGACACTCCCACATCAGACAGCGACAAGAGGCATAGAGAAAAGCCAAAAGAACTCATCATTTGGAGCACCGACCTGCTGCTCGGGCCAGAAGGAAGACTCAGGAGTGTCACCAGTGTCCCATGGCATTGGCAGGGACAATGAACAAATACCTAATGGAGAGATAGGAAGCAGAAAAATGGGGCAGTGTGTGCACTGTGAAGAGAGGCGGAGCTGGGGATGTGAAGAGAGGCGGAGCTGGGGATGTGAAGAGAGGCGGAGCTGGGGATGTGAAGAGAGGCGGAGCTGGGGATGTGAAGAGAGGCGGAGCTGGGGATGTGAAGAGAGGCGGAGCTGGGGATGTGAAGAGAGGCGGAGCTGGGGATGTGAAGAGAGGCGGAGCTGGGGATGTGAAGGCAGTGACAGAGGAGAGAGAGGGCTGAGGCTGTCATGCTGTTATAGCTCAGCAGGGTCGGTGGGATGGTGTATAACATCCAGGGACTTATACAGATGCCGACTCGGCCCCCTGAACCTTCCACCGGCCACGGGCTCCCCCTGGCTCTGGTTAATGACAGAGGCCCAAGAAGAGGAACATTTCACTTTCTGGATTGCACCTCTTCAAAGGACCACTGTGGTCCACGATTCCACCGGAGACCATGTTGGTGTCTGTGGTCCATGATGCTGCCCCAGGCCACAATGAGGCCTGAGGTCCATGTGGTTGGTCCTCTGCATCTGTGCAGTTGCCTGATGTCTTGGTGACGTCCTGGGGCTTTGCTGCCTCGTGGGGCTCTCCTGAGTGGCATGTTACATAGCTACCTGAGGTCATGTTGAGACCCGTGGACCATGCAGCTGATGAGGGCCATGAGCAGGTCGGTGGTTCTGACCCTGCCAAGTGCCTGCCTTTACCACATGCAAATGTCTGTGATCTGGGCGGCTGCCCGAAGCCATGTCAATGTCTGAAGACGCTGGAGAACTGGCCCCGCCCCTAACGAGAGAGCAGCCCCATCCTTTGTGGGCGAGCTGGTTTCACCCCTCAAGAAGGAGCTAACCCCGCTGGCTGCGAGGCAACACAGGTGGTGACTTGACCTGGGAGGGCTGGCCCCACACCACAGGCGAGATATAGTGGGCTGGGAGAGCTGGTCCCACCCCTCTGCAGCTCTCCTCAGTTGATGGTTTCTCACACAGATGCAGAGGGAGGAAGACACATCCTCCCTTGGGAAGCTGGCCCGTAGGAATTTGACCATGCTCCCGGGTAGATATCAACAACACAAAATGGACTTTTTTTTCTTTTCTTTTGGGGGGAAGTCTCAGAGGAGGGGTGACAGACATGGGAAGACTGGTAGGTGAGCTTGATTAGGGTGTTTGATGTAAGATTCCCAAATAACTAATAAAAATTTGTTTCTGACCCTTCCTATGGAGTTAGTAAGGTGTACAGAGTTAATGGTCCCGAGTTGGACTTGGGGGCTGGAATCACCGATCCTAGCAGGGTCACTTCCCTCCAGCAGAAGGTAAGAGCGTATCCAGAAAGCAAACTGCTGCCACCAGGCGCCAGCAGGCCTGCTGAGTCAGGCCAATATGAGCATCCAAACCCTTGTAGCCCCCGGTGCACGAGTCTTCACCGCAGCTGTTGGAGCAGGACCAGGCTTACAAATTGTCTTTCGCGTTACTCTGCCAAGTGAGTGTTCAGTCCCCTGTCCCCCTGCCTCCTCCTGTGCCCCTCAGCCAATGCCAGGCTGAGGAATAAATGACAGCGATTTCTTTGGCATTTTCCCCTGGGGTAAGTAAAGTTAGTTCAAGATGTAGACTCCAGTATATTTTCATGTCTACGAAGCCCCAAGGCTAGAAGTTACATAAATATAATTAGGTCTGCGAGTCTGCCTATTATTGCGTCACTTAAGAACAGCTAGCTGGGTGGACGTTTGTGTAAAGCTTAGAAACAGGGAAACCAACTGTGAGAAAAACACACACACATCAAGTAAGATGATGGACACATATGAAGTAAGATGATACACACACATCAAGTGAGATCATACACACATATCAAGTGAGATCATATACACATATCAAGTGAGACCATACACACATATCAACTGAAATGATACACACATATAAAGTGAGACCATACACACATATCAACTGAAATGATACACACATATAAAGTGAGACCATACACACATATCAACTGAGATGATGGACACATATCAAGTGAGATGATACACACATATCAAGTGAGATGGTACACACATATAAAGTGAGATCATACACACATATCAACTGAGATGATGGACACATATCAAGTGAGATGGTACACACATATCAAGTGAGATGGTACACACATATAAAGTGAGATCATACACACATATCAACTGAGATGATGGACACATATCAAGTGAGATGGTACACACATATCAAGTGAGATGATACACACATATCAAGTGAGATGGTACACACATATAAAGTGAGATCATACACACATATAAAGTGAGATCATACACACATATCAACTGAGATCATACACACACATCAAGTGAGATGGTACACACATATAAAGTGAGATCATACACACATATCAACTGAGATCATACACACACATCAAGTGAGATGGTACACACATATAAAGTGAGATCATACACACATATCAACTGAAATGATACACACATATCAAGTGAGATGATGGGAGAAAAGGTCAAGACAGCGCTTGCCTCAACCAGAAGCAAGACATACGAGTTGCTTCAGATTGTTGTTTATATTGTAATCTGTGTGATAAACAGAAAGGAGGGGGGTTTTTTTGGTTTCTTGTTTGTTTGCTTTTGTCTTTCAAGACAGGGTTTCTCTGTAGCTTTGGAGCCTGTCCTGGACAGTTCTTGTAGACCAGGCTGGCCTTGAACTCACAGAGATACGCCTGCCTCTGCCTCCCAAGTGCTGGGATTAAAGGCATGAGCCACCACCGCCCGGCAGAGTTTGTGTGTGTGTGTGTGTGTGTGTGTGTGTAGGTTGGCCCATATTTTTATATAACATGGCAACCAAGCTATCAAGCCACAGGCCCCACCTGAGGTGGGTCACCTATCCTGCCAGGCAGGCTGTCACTAACCTAACAAAAGGTCAGGATGTTTTGCTCCTTCCTTTGTAATTTGGAGGATGCCTTATAGAAATGTAATTCAAACCTATGTGACAGCTAGCATACACAGCAGACAGGAAGTTGTGGATGTGACTGAAAGCCGTTCGCCTGGTTACCTAGGAGACAGAATGCTAATGTATTTCCCCTAAGTTAAGTTTTGATATAAAGACTATTTGGAGAATAAAGAAGAGGAATTTTTCAGGATGTGAACTCAGGATATCATGAAAGATCTCTGAGAATCTCCCTCCTGATAAAACCAAGTGAGTCGTGTCTTTATTCACATCTCCTCCATGCTGGTCAAGAGAGAGATAGTTTATGTTGGGGTCTGATCAAGAGAAATCATTTATGGTCTGGGATGGCACCGGACCTGGACATATATGCTACAAGCATTTGTGTGCCTAAATATTTAATAACTCTGCCTATCACAAGGGACCTTATTTCACTTTCGTTGTAAACTTAATGAGGTACAATGTACACACAATAACAAGAGGTTAAGTCCAGCCTGGAGGTGGAGTGTGGTGGCAGAGTACTATTCCAGCATGAGGGAAGCCCTGGTTTCGATCCCTGGCACTGAAAAGAATGACTGTCCTTACAAGTCATAGTTTAGGACATTTCTATTATGCTGGCCCCTAAAACCGATAGCATCAGCTGAAAACTATTTATGCATCTAGTATAATCTCTCACCATAAACAATTATCAGCTGCGCTGTGGAACAATCTCTGTACAGTGTGAATACGTATCACTCTCATCAGTTAATAAAGAGCTGACTGGCCTATAGCTGGACAGGAAGGGATTGGGCAGGAGAGCCAGTTTAGGAGGACAATGAGAAGAAGAACGGCAGAGTCTGAGGCACCATGAGCCAGACGCAGAGGAAGCAGGATGTGTAGAAAATGATGTAACAAGCCACAAGCCATGTGGCAGGACTTAGATAAGAAATATGGGCTTACATGGCTTTGTACCAAAAATAAATAGGCAGATTTTTTTCTTTTTTCTTTTATCATTTAGACAAATAAATATTTTTTTTTACAAAACAGGCTGGACGCCAGGCGGTGGTGGCGCACGCCTTTAATCCCAGCACTTGGGAGGCAGAAGCAGGCGGATCTCTGTGAGTTCGAGGCCAGCCTGGTCTACAAGAGCTAGTTCCAGGACAGGAACCAAAAAGCTACAGAGAAAACCTGTTTCAAAATATTCAAAAAGAAAAGGAAAAAAAGAAAAACAGGCTGGATGATGGCTCAGTAGCTAAGAGAGTGAGGTGCTCTTACAGAGGTCCCAAGTTTGGTTCCCAGCATCCACATTGGGCAGTGCAGTAGTGCCTGTAACTCCGGCTCTTCCATCCTTTTCCAGTACCTGCCTTCACCTGCACACACAACCACATGCACGTGCATATAATTAAACTAAGAGGGGGCTGGAGAGATGGCTCAGTGGTTAAGAGCATTGCCTGCTCTTCCAAGGGTCCTGAGTTCAATTCCCAGCAACCACATGGTGGCTCACAACCATCTGTAATGGGGTCTGGCGCCCTCTTCTGGCCTGCAAGCATACACACAGAACATTGTATACATAATAAATAAATAAATATTAAAAAAAATAAACTAAGAGAAATCCTAAAGAATAAAACAAGCAAGGGACAGGAGAGTTGTCTCAGTGGCTAAGAACACTTGTCTATGGTAGGGGACCCTGGATTGGTTCCCAGCACTCAAGTGGTATATTGTAACATGGATTCTAATTGTTCTTAACCATAAAAACTCAGAGCCAGTTATCAGGGAGTGAATGCAGAGAAGTGGCCAGCCACTAAATTTCTTACCTCTACCAATGCTCAGACCAAAGGGGCGATCCTGTCCTCGTACTGCATCCTCAGACTGCATCCTCAGACTGCATCCTCAGACTGCCTCCTCAGACTCCATCCTCAGACTGCATCCTCAGACTGCATCCTCAGACTGCCTCCTCAGACTCCATCCTCAGACTGCATCCTCAGACTCCATCCTCAGACCATCTCATACTGCATCTCAGACTGCATCCTCAGACTGCCTCCTCAGACTGCCTCCTCAGACTGCATCCTCAGACTGCATCCTCAGACTGCCTCCTCAGACTCCATCCTCAGACTGCATCCTCAGACTGCATCCTCAGACTGTATCCTCAGACTGCCTCCTCAGACTGCATCCTCAGACTGCCTCCTCAGACTCCATCCTCAGACCGCATCCTCAGACTGCATCCTCAGACTGCACCCTCAGACTGCCTCCTCAGACTGCATCCTCAGACTGCCTCCTCAGACTCCATCCTCAGACTGCATCCTCAGACTGCATCCTACTGCATCTCAGACTGCATCCTCAGACTGCATCCTCAGACTGCATCCTCAGACTGCACCCTCAGACTGCATCCTCAGACTGCATCCTCAGACTGCATCCTCAGACTGCATCCTCAGACTGCCTCCTCAGACTCCATCCTCAGACTGCATCCTCAGACTGCATCCTACTGCATCTCAGACTGCATCCTCAGACTGCATCCTCAGACTGCCTCCTCAGACTGCATCCTCAGACTGCATCCTCAGACTGCATCCTCAGACTGCCTCCTCAGACTGCATCCTCAGACTGCATCCTCAGACTGCATCCTCAGACTGCCTCCTCAGACTCCATCCTCAGACTGCATCCTCAGACTGCATCCTCAGACTGCACCCTCAGACTGCATCCTCAGACTGCATCCTCAGACTGCATCCTCAGACTGCATCCTCAGACTGCCTCCTCAGACTCCATCCTCAGACTCCATCCTCAGACTGCATCCTCAGACTGCATCCTCAGACTGCATCCTCAGACTGCATCCTCAGACTGCATCCTCAGACTGCATCCTCAGACCGCATCCTCAGACCGCATCCTCAGACCGCACCCTCAGACTGCATCCTCAGACCGCATCCTCAGACCGCATCCTCAGACCGCATCCTCAGACCGCATCCTCAGACTGCATCCTCAGACTGCATCCTCAGACTGCATCCTCAGACTCCATCCTCAGACTGTATCCTCAGACTCCATCCTCAGACTCCATCCTCAGACTGTATCCTCAGACTGCATCCTCAGACTGCATCCTCAGACTGCCTCCTCAGACTCCATCCTCAGACTGCATCCTCAGACTGCATCCTCAGACTGCATCCTCAGACTGCATCCTCAGACTGCCTCCTCAGACTGCCTCCTCAGACTGCATCCTCAGACTGCATCCTCAGACTGCCTCCTCAGACTCCATCCTCAGACTGTATCCTCAGACTGCATCCTCAGACTGCATCTCAGACTGCATCCTCAGACTGTATCCTCAGACCACATCCTCAGACTGCATCCTCAGACTGCATCCTCAGACTCCATCCTCAGACTCCATCCTCAGACTCCATCCTCAGACCGTATCTGAGCTCCTGTCTCCTCCTGCCTTATAGTCTTCTTTCCGCCCAGCCAAATCAGTCCTGTCTCCCCCTTCCTAATGATGGGAATAAAGGCGTGTGATCCTAAGTGCTAGGATCACCTTTGTGTGAGCTGCTTCTCTTTTAGATTGGATTCATTTGCCTCCCAAATCCTGGGATTAAAGGTGTGTGCCACCACTGGCCTCTAGTGGCTTAGCTCTGCACTCTGATCTTCAGGCAAGCTTTATTTGTTAAAACACAAACAAAATATCTACAGTGTACCACAATCATCCCTAACCCCAATTCTATAGTATACAACGCCCACTTCTGGCCTCCTCAGATAACAGGTATACATGAGGTGCACGTATATGCATGCAAGTGAAACACTCATACACATAAGTTAAATAAATCTAAAAAAAAATTAAAAATAAGTAGCAGCTTGGTGGTGGTGCACAGCTCTTGATCCCAGCATTGGGAGCCAGAGACAGGCAGATCTCTGTGAGTTTGAGGCCAGCCTGGTCTACAGAGCTAGTTCCAGGACAGGCAGGGCTACGAAGAAGGGGGATAAAAGCAACAGCAATAAAGAAACCCTCTACACTCCACATCTATCATATAATTTAAAAAATCTAGACATGAAAAGATGGAGGTATGATCTGTACCCACAAAGGAATCACTCCAGAAGAACGCAGCTCAAAGTGATGAGGAAGGGGTTCCACTCAGCTGGTGGAGTTCTCCGTGGGTACGGAGTCCTGGATTCGATTCCCAGCACCACACAAACCGGGGGTGGCACACGAGTCTGCAAGCCCCAGCACTTTGGAGGCCTAGGAAGAAGGATCCAGGCTAGCGTCGTTCTCAGCCACACAGTGAGACCAAAGCCAGTCTGGCCTACCGACCCTGTCACAACACCATAAGATCCTAAGATGCTAGTCACGTTCGGCTGCTGCGAGGAAAAGGCAAATATTGTGAGAGGAAAAGTAAGGGATAACTGAAAGACCAAAAATGTTAAAAATATTAAATGCAAAGTCTAGTAACCAAAAATAAAATGCATGAATTAAAGATCTTACCAAACAAGTTTAATAAAACACTAACCACACAAGAATCTTAATGAACTGAACATGAGGTCTTAGATCCAAAATAACAACAACAACAAAAGAAAGAAAGCCTGAATGGTTGCCTTAGCCACTGTCCCATTGCTGTGAGGAGACACTATGACCAAGGTAACTTGTTTTTTGAGAAAAGATTTTTCCATGTAGCTCTGGCTCTGCTAGAACTTGCTCTATTGACCAGACTGGCCTTGAACTCACAGAGATCCAGCGGCCTCTGCCTCCCAAGTTGTTGGAATCTAAGGTGTGCACCACCGCCAACCAAGGCAGCTCTTATAAAAGACAGCATTTAACTGCGGGCTTGCTTAGAGTTTCAGAGGATTAGTCCATCACCATCATGGTGGGAGGCAGACAGGAATGGTGCTGGAGCAATAACTAAGAGCTTTGCATCCTGATTCATAGGCAGGGGAGAGAGAAACAGAGACAGAGGGACCAGGACTGGGCCTGGTGTGGACTTTTGAAACCTCAAAGCTCAACCCAATTGCACACCTCTTCCAACAAGGCCACACTCTTAATCCTTCCTAAACAGTCCACCAACTGTTGTGGAATATTAGTTTAAGATGTGTAACATTTATTTATGGTATGGACTCTCTCTGTAGACCAGGCTGGTCTCGAACACACAGAGATCTGCCTGCTTGTACCTCCCTGAGTGCTGGGACAGAAGCACTAATCTTACAACAACTTCTACAGACAACAATCCTCAGAGCTAGACTATTTCACCATGTAAACGCTGTGGAGTAATCTTTTTGTGTAGGGTCAAGATGTGTCATTGTTACTGGATTGGTAAAAAGCTGAACGACCTATAGCTAGGCAGGATTTCCAGGCATGGAGGATGCAGGAAAGAAGAACAGCAAAGATGGAGGAAAAGTCAGTCAGACGTGGATGAGTGGGACATGCAAAATGCCGTAGAGGTAAAGGCCTCGTGGTAGAACATAAATGAATAGAAACGGGTTGATTTAAATTATAAACGCTAGTTAGAAGCAAGCCTGAGTGATCAGCCGAGCTTTCATAATTAACAATAATGGTTATTGAAGAGCCAGTGGCCCAAAAGAGGAGTTTGTCTACATCTAAATATCAAATAGCATAATAAACCTAACATCAAACAACACATTAATAATAATTAATTAATTTGTAATGAACAACAGACTTCAGGACAAAGAGACTGCTGTAGACAGACATTTTATTACGCTAAACCGTTGGTACATGATGAAAACCCAGTTACAGCACTCCTGTGATATAACGACAAAGCATGAACACACACAAGACAAAACCAACTAACGAAAAAAGGAATAAAGCTCCCCAATTATAGTGGAGACTACAGAGCTAGGAGATGCTGAGACGGCTTGCCGTGGGAACCTGACGGCCTGGTTTGATCCCTGGCACCCACGATTTAAAAAGAAGACAGCTGGATGCGATGGCCTGCATCTGTAACCTGCCACCCCTCCAGTGAGATGGGAGACAGAGAGAACCGCCCCAAAGCATGCAGGCCAGTTACCGCAGAGGCCACAGCGCATGCAGGCCAGTTACCGCAGAGGCCACAGCGCATGCAGGCCAGTTACCGCAGAGTCCACAGCGCATGCAGGCCAGTTACCTCAGAGTACACAGCGCATGCAGGCCAGTTACCGCAGAGTCCACAGCGCATGCAGGCCAGTTACTGCAGAGTCCACAGCGCATGCAGGCCAGTTACCGCAGAGTCCACAAAACATGCAGGCCAGTTACTGCAGAGTCCACAGCGCATGCAGGCCAGTTACCTCAGAGTCCACAGCGCATGCAGGCCAGTTACCTCAGAGTCCACAGCGCATGCAGGCCAGTTACTGCAGAGTCCACAAAACATGCAGGCCAGTTACCTCAGAGTCCACAGCGCATGCAGGCCAGTTACCTCAGAGTCCACAGCGCATGCAGGCCAGTTACTGCAGAGTCCATAGTGCATGCAGGCCAGTTACCGCAGAGTCCACAGCGCATGCAGGTCAGTTACCGCAGAGTCCACAGCGCATGCAGGCCAGTTACTGCAGAGTCCACAGCGCATGCAGGCCAGTTACTGCAGAGTCCACAGCGCATGCAGACCAGTTACCGCAGAGTCCACAGCGCATGCAGACCAGTTACCTCAGAGTCCACAGCGCA
Organism: Microtus pennsylvanicus; assembly: GCF_037038515.1. NCBI lineage: Eukaryota > Metazoa > Chordata > Mammalia > Rodentia > Cricetidae > Microtus > Microtus pennsylvanicus. The sequence goes on from NC_134579.1 coordinate 72,246,511, forward strand.
TGCAGGCCAGTTACCGCAGAGTCCACAGCGCATGCAGGCCAGTTACTGCAGAGTCCACAGCGCATGCAGACCAGTTACCGCAGAGTCCACAAAACATGCAGGCCAGTTACCGCAGAGTCCACAGCGCATGCAGGCCAGTTACCGCAGAGTCCACAGCGCATGCAGGCCAGTTACTGCAGAGTCCATAGTGCATGCAGGCCAGTTACCGCAGAGTCCACAGCGCATGCAGGCCAGTTACTGCAGAGTCCACAAAGCATGCAGGCCAGTTACCGCAGAGTCCACAGCGCATGCAGGCCAGTTACCGCAGAGTCCACAGCGCATGCAGGCCAGTTACCGCAGAGTCCACAGCGCATGCAGGCCAGTTACCTAGGAGTCCACAGCGCATGCAGGCCAGTTACCTAGGAGTCCACAGCGCATGCAGGGCAGTTACCGCAGAGTCCACAGCGCATGCAGGCCAGTTACCGCAGAGTCCACAAAACATGCAGGCCAGTTACCGCAGAGTCCACAAAACATGCAGGCCAGTTACCGCAGAGTCCACAGCGCATGCAGGCCAGTTACTGCAGAGTCCATAGTGCATGCAGGCCAGTTACCGCAGAGTCCACAGCGCATGCAGGCCAGTTACCGCAGAGTCCACAGCGCATGCAGGCCAGTTACCGCAGAGTCCACAGCGCATGCAGGCCAGTTACCGCAGAGTCCACAGCGCATGCAGGCCAGTTACCGCAGAGTCCACAGCGCATGCAGACCAGTTACCGCAGAGTCCACAGCGCATGCAGACCAGTTACTGCAGAGTCCACAGCGCATGCAGGCCAGTTACCTCAGAGTCCACAGCGCATGCAGGCCAGTTACTGCAGAGTCCACAAAGCATGCAGACCAGTTACCGCAGAGTCCACAGCGCATGCAGGCCAGTTACTGCAGAGTCCACAGCGCATGCAGGCCAGTTACTGCAGAGTCCACAGCGCATGCAGGCCAGTTACCGCAGAGTCCACAAAGCATGCAGACCAGTTACCGCAGAGTCCACAGCGCATGCAGGCCAGTTACCGCAGAGTCCACAGCGCATGCAGGCCAGTTACTGCAGAGTCCACAGCGCATGCAGACCAGTTACCGCAGAGTCCACAGCGCATGCAGGCCAGTTACCTAGGAGTCCACAGCGCATGCAGGCCAGTTACCTAGGAGTCCACAGCGCATGCAGGCCAGTTACCGCAGAGTCCACAGCGCATGCAGGGCAGTTACCGCAGAGTCCACAGCGCATGCAGGCCAGTTACCGCAGAGTCCACAGCGCATGCAGGCCAGTTACCGCAGAGTCCACAGCGCATGCAGGCCAGTTACCGCAGAGTCCACAAAACATGCAGACCAGTTACCGCAGAGTCCACAGCGCATGCAGACCAGTTACCGCAGAGTCCACAGCGCATGCAGACCAGTTACCGCAGAGTCCACAGCGCATGCAGACCAGTTACTGCAGAGTCCACAGCACAACCTCCACAGTGTAACCCAAACAGCGAGATGCCCTGCCTCAAAACAAGACGATGGGTGAGAACTGACTCCCCAAAACTATCCTCTGACCTCCACACACCATGACATGAGCACACCAGCACCCACATTCATACACACTAGCGAGCAAATAATAGTTTGGTTTTCTTTTTTTTTTTTGAGGGAGGGGAGTTGTTTCTTGGTTTGGTTGGTTTTATGAAACAGGGTTTCTCTGTGTAATATCCCTAGTAATCCTGGAGCTTGCTTTGTAGACCAGGATGTCCTCGAACTCACAGAGATCTGCCTGCCTCTGCTTCCCGAGTATTGACTATTGACATTAAAGGTGTGTGCTGGAGATATATATATATATATACACATATATACAAATCAGGAAAGCAATAATATGCTTGACTGATATTAACTAATTCAATCTTTTTTTTAAAAAAAATATTTATTTATTTATTATGTATACAATGTTCTGTCTGTGTGTATGCCTGCAGGCCAGAAGAGGGCACCAGACCTCATTACAGATGGTTGTAAACCACCATGTGGTTGCCGGGAATTGAACTCAGGACCTTTGGAAGAGCAGGCAATGCTCTTAACTGCTGAGCCATCTCTCCAGCCCTAATTCAATCTTTTGAAATATACAGAAAATTACATAGAATAAATGAAGAACATATCATCTTCTCATATATATGTAGAATATTAATCACATTTTCTGAGTACAGTTTAACTAAAACTGAATTCAATAACTGAAAGACATTAAGGAAATCCCCACATATTTGGAAATTAAACAACATGCTTAATGGACCCATGGGTAAAAATGTTGGTTACATATTCTCTCTTATTTGAGGTTCCTAGCTCCAAATCTTTAGATGTGAGTACACACCCTGGAGTAACTGCAGGAACCAGAAAAGCAAAATGGGACCATTACCAAGTTTAGGGCGGATGGGAGAGCAAGGGAGAGAACACTAGTGAGGTAGCTGTGATCCGATGGGGGAAGACAGGGAGCCTCTAATTAGGGAAGAAGAGAGAGACAAGTTAAACAAAGGAGGAGGAGGGTAAAATAACAATAAAGATGTCTGAAAAAGTAATGAAGAATCATAATAATTATCTACTTAAAATGCTTATAATAGGCTAGGCGGCAGTGGCACATGCCTTTAGTCCAGCATTCTGGAGGCAGAGGCAGGTGAATCTGTGAGTTCGAGGCCAGCCTGGTCTACAGAGTGAGTTCCAGGACAGCTAGGGCTGTTACACAGAGAAACCCTGTCTCGAAACAAACAAAAACAAACAAACAAAACCAAAGCAAAAAAAAACCCTTTAATCTACATAAATCAGTTTATAAATACACATACATAGTTTAAACAGTTTCCATCTGGACTGACACTGTTCTCTCCAAGAGCCTGAAACTACCCAACAAAAACCCCAACACCAGGCAGGAGAAATCCCAACACCAGGTGGAAGAAGCCCCAAGACCAGGTGGGAGAAACCCCAATACCAGGCATGAGAAACCCCAACATCAGGCCTGGGAAGCCTCTTTTGAATTGTTACTTAGGGTTGTCCAAGAGGCTCCAGAACAGTTCAGGCTGTTGCTGTTGCCCTTGGCTGTCCCCTGAAAGGTGAAAGATAAGTCTGTATTGCTGAAGACACCATTTACTTTAGACACAGTGCCTGGGCTGAAGAGATGGCTCAGAGGTTAGGAGCACTCGCTGCTCTTCCAGCGGTCCTGAGTTCAATTCCCAGCACCCACATGGTGGCTCATAACCATCTGTAACAAGATCTGGTGTCCTCTTCTGGCCTGCAGGCATACAGGACGCGGGCGGAGGCGCAGCAGACGCGAATTTATATTTTCTGATGGTCCAAGCTTGAAACAGTGAAGCCCACACTGAGAGCAGAGCGCCCCACTACAACTAATCAAAACATTCAGGAAATATGGGACACAATAAAAAGACCAAACCTAAGAATAATAGGGATAGAAGAAGGAGAAGAGTCACAGCTCAAAGGCCCAGAAAATATTTTTAACAAAATTATGGAAGAAAACTTTCCCAACATAAAGAAAGATATTCCTTTGAATATTCAAGAAGCATACAGAACACCAAATAGACTGGATCAAAAAAGAACATCCCCTCGCCATATAATAATCAAAACACAAAACATATAGATTAAAGAAAGAATATTAAGAGCTGCAAAGGAAAAAGGCCAAGTAACTTATAAAGGTAAACCGATCAGATTTACACCTGACTTCTCTATGGAAACTATGAAAGCCAGAAGGTCCTGGATAGAGGTACTACAGAAACTAAGAGACCATGGATACAAGCCCAAGCTACTATACCCAGCCAAGCTATTGTTCACTATCAATGGAGAAAACAAAACACTCCAGGATAAGAACAAATTTAAACAATACGTAGCCACAAATCCAGCCTTACAGAAAGTAATAGAAGGAAAAATCACAACCCAAGGAATCCAACATTGCCAACACTGCCTACAATAACTCAAGCATCTAGCGACCCTTCACCAGCACAACTCAAAGGTCTGATCTCCAAAATATATAAAGATCTCACGAAACTAGACCGTAAAAGGCTAATCAACCCAATTATAAAATGGGGCACTGAGCTGAACAGAGAATTCTCAACAGAAGAAGTTCAAATGGCCAAAAGACACTTAAGGTCATGCTCAACTTCCTTAGCGATCAGGGAAATGCAAATCAAGACAACTTTAAGATACCATCTTACACCTGTCAGAATGGCTAAAATAAAAAACACCAATGATAGCCTTTGCTGGAGAGGTTGTGGAGAAAGGGGTACACTCATCCATTGCTGGTGGGAATGCAAACTTGTGCAACCACTTTGGAAAGTAGTGTGGCGGTTTCTCAGGAAATTCGGGATCAACCTACCCCTGGACCCAGCAATACCACTCTTGGGAATATACCTAAGAGATGCCCTATCATACAACAAAAGTATATGCTCAACTATGTTCATAGCAGCATTGTTTGTAATAACCAGAACCTGGAAACAACCTAGATGCCCTTCAATGGAAGAATGGATGAAGAAAGTATGGAATATATACATATTAGAGTACTACTCAGCAGTAAAAAACAAGGACTTCTTGAGTTTTGCATGCAAATGGACGGAAATAGAAAACACTATCCTGAATGAGGTAAGCCAGACCCAAAAAGAGGAACATGGGGTGTACTCACTCATATTTGGTTTCTAGCCATAAATAAAGGACATTGAGCCTATAATTGGTGATCCTAGGGAAGCTAAATAAGAAGGTGAACCCCCCCCAAAAAAACATATAGACATTTTCCTGGATATTAACCTTCATCAGGCGATGAAAGGAGACAGAGACAGTCCCACATTGGAGAACCAGACTACAACCCCAAGGTCCAAATCAGGAGCAGAAGGAGAAAGAGGACGAGCAAGGAACTCAGGGCCATGAGGGGTGCCCCCACACACTGAGACAATGGGGATGTTCTTTCAGGAACCCACCAAGGCCAGCTGGACTGGGTCTGAAAAAGCATGAGATAAAACCGGACCGCTGAACATAGCGGACAATGAGGACAGCTGAGAAGTCAAGACAATGGCACTGGGTTTTGATCCTACTGCACGTACTGGCTTTGTGGGAGCCTAGGCAGTTTGGATGCTCACCTTACTAGACCTGGAAGGAGGTGGGAGGTCCTTGGACTCCCCACAGGGCAGGGAACCCGGTCTGCTCTTTGGGCTGATGAGAGAGGGGGAGTTGATTGGGGGAGGCGGAGGGATATGGGAGGCGGTGGCAGGGAAGAGACAGAAATCTTTAATAAATAAATAAATAAAAAGACCCAAGGGAAAAAAAAAAGAACTGGCCCAAAAGCTGCCTTTTGAGGACTACTTTTCATGGTACTAGAAGTTGCCATGCAAGCAATAAACAGTCTTGCCCGGATATGACACCTATGAACCACAATAGCATGTCACAATAACCCTAAGGGTACAGTGGGGCAAACACACCTTGGCAGTAATGAACAGCTTTTTGATTATACTTAAGACTATTCAACAGGAAGGAACTTATGCCTGGAACTGGAAACCTAGCCAACTACCCAGGGCTAGTGAAGTCATGGGTCTTGGAGGAGAACCTGCAATCACCATTTTACTAAACTAGTATAATCCCTAACTGCATTCTAAATATTTGTCCTTATAGCCACCATGGTTCCAATGAAACATCTACAAAGCAACTTGGCACCTAAGGCTCAGGAATCATTTTGAAAGAGGAGGTGGAAAGATTCTTCTAGAAGCCAGAGGCACACAAAATTTGCTGTGAGCTTGTGCCTCCTATGAGTGTCAGAACCTGCACCATAAAGTCTCTTGACTGCCTAAACATGAACTGAACAAGGATGTTAGACTTCCTAAAGTGGATGTGGGAAAGACCACAAGCTCTCAACCCTAATAAAAACTCTAATAAACTACAGGCAACTGAGGGGTGCTGAGACAGGGAGAAACATTCTTCCTTTTTTTTTTTTTTTTTTTTTTTTTTTGGTTTTTCGAGACAGGGTTTCTCTGTGGTTTTGGAGCCTGTCCTGGAACTAGCTCTTGTAGACCAGGCTGGTTTCGAAGAAACATTCTTCCTTAGGGAAGAGCACATCATTTGGTTGTCCAATAGCCAATGGCCATAGCAAATAACATTACACAGACAGAACAGATTGCACCTATGTGTATATATATATATATATATATATATATATATATATATATATATATATATGTTTGTATATGTATATATATTTATATACATATATTTGTTTATATATTTAACAAAAATTAATTTTTAAAAAGTCCATGAATTTGAAAGACAGCAAGGAGGTGTGTTGTGATTTGAACAAGTATGACTCCCGTAGGCTTGTATGTGCATCACCAAGAGACTATAGCTTACTGGATAAAGTTCTAGCATCTGTCTCTGGTGGGGCTATGTGGCTTCTCACTGACCCCATCCTTCAATGACGGGTTTGAAGCTTCTTCTCCCCAGATGCCCAAGACAGGGCTCGTACATATGAATGCCTATTCCAAAGACGGGAAAATTTGGGTAAATGAAGAGGACTTTGCCCAAGCCAGGCGCGACCCATCTGTCCTGTTGCAGAAGCACAGGGGTTGTTAAAAATTAATAAGAGAGAGTGGATTGTAGGCCCATATTTCTGTATGGTGTGGCAGCCAGGCTCTGAAGCCATAGGCCCACCTGAGATGGTCACGTAGACCTGCAGACAGCCTCAACAATAGCCAGGATGTGCTGCTCCTTCTCTTTTGTTATAAATGCAGATCACCTGGAGAGAGGTGTTGGCTGAAGTGTAATGGTCAGGAAGTTTGGTGCTCCTTCCTTTGTAATTTGGAGGATATCTCATAGAGATGCTAACTGATGCCTATGTGACAGCTAGCATACAGGTAGATGTGGACGTGACAGAAGGCCATTTACCTGGTTACCTAGCACACAGCCTAATGTATTTTCCCGCTCAGTTTATGTGATTGGTATATAAGCTGTTTGGAGAATAAACGAGGAGATTGTCAGGAGAAAGAACCCTGAGATGCCCTTCCATGATGACCGTGCAAGTTGTGTCTGATTATTCCTTGCGTCTCCGTATCAGTCCAGTTAGGGAAAAATAGTTATGTGTGTTGGAGCGACACAGGCTCCAACAGACTATGTGGCTTCTAACTGACCCCGTCCTTCTTTCTCCCAGCATTCAGTTTAGTTTCCCTGCCTAGCTAAATTCTGCTCTGCTCTGCTATAGGCTCAAAGCAGTTTCTTTATTAACCACATCAGACATGCCCAGAAGCTCAACTCTGCAAGACCTCTCCGCACACAGTGTGGGTCCCTTCCTGGCGGTGACTGGGCTCTGGGAGGGAAAATGTGGAGAGTCAGTGGTCTCCAAGATGGCCAGGGGAAGCTTCATCAGCTTCCTGACCTAACTTTAGAGGTGTCTTAACGTCACTTCTGGCAGATTCTGTGACCACAGAACTCACAAGAACACCCAGATTGGACAGGTTTAAGGATAGACTCTACTCCTCTGGATGATGACCTAAAAACTCCCTGCTACTGGCATCTTTTTTCAGTATCCCTGAAAGGGAGTTTTATCTGTCTTCCTATTGTCTGGGCCCGGCATTCGTTTATCCATTCAGCCTTTATGGCTTGAAGGTGTCTACCTTATGCGACACTGTGCTGTGCACTGAAGGTAAAAGGGTAAGAAAACTGTGACTTATTCCTCGCCAACATGCCTGTTTTCAAAGAGAGAGAGAAATGCAAGAATGCTACTTTTTCTCCTCTCCACTCTGTTTTCTTGACTTAATTCTCTGACAGTATTTCTTCACGGCCAGCCCTCTTAATTCCCATTGTCCCAACAGCTTGAATCTTCCCATGGTCTAGCTCTAGATTCTCCTACGTTGTTGTTTGTGTGTGTGGTGTTATGGTTTTGTTTTCCTTTACAACTTTCTGTGGGAATGCCCTGAAATAGATGTTTCTGATATGGTTAGGTTCTTAATGCTTATATACATCTGTCTTCCTTTCTTCCTTCCTTCCTTCCTTCCTTCCTTCCTTCCTTCCTTCCTTCCTTCCTTCCTTCTTTCTTCCTTATTTATTTGAGACAGGGTTTCAACATAGCCCTGGCTGTCCTGGAACTCACTATGTAGACCTAGCTGGCCTCAAACTCACAGAGAGCTGTGTGCCTCCACCTTTGGAGTGCTGGGATTAAAGACATAAGCCACCACACCCAGCTTTGCATTGGTTTTGTTAGTGTTTCCTGATTTATCTGCCTCTTAAATACTGTGGACCGGCTATGTCACAGGCGTGTGCTGAGCATATGTATACAGTTCTGTGCTCACACGACTCAGGAGGACACACAGGCAGGGAAGAGACAGACCTTCTCTCAGGCACTGGGGAGGCAGAGGCATGTGGATCTCTGTGAGTTTGAGGCCAGTCTGATCTACATACCAAGTTCCAAGTTCCAGGCCAGCTTGTATTATACAGTGAGACCCTGTCTCCAAATAAAGAATATAAATGTGGACCAGCAAGATGGCTAAGGGTTCCTTCTGAAGAACTTGAGTTCAATAACCTGGATTCACTTGGTGCGAGGAGAGAATCCACTCCCTCAGATGTCTTCTGATTCCCACATGGGTACTTCGGCACACCCACAAATAAAGCAAACAAATGTAATATGATAAAGCAATGAAAGAATATGATAGTTAAGCTCTGAGAAGGCAGAGATCCCAGGCATAGGACTGTTGTAAGTGCAGGTAGCAGTAGAAGCAACTGGACTGGCATCTGCAGGTCCTCCATCACCACTGTACGAAAAATAGCTATTGTTTTCAGTATGCTCCTTGGGGAAAGACTGAGTTTAAGTAGTTTACTTGGGAAAAGGTTACTGGGAGAGGTGGTGGGTTGAGGGGAGGCAGGACAGGAGGTCAATCCAGTGATCTTTAGTGAGAACTGCTGAGTCATGGTCCACATCTCAGACAGGGTGTGCAAGGGGCTCAGGTGTGTGAAGGTTAATGAAGGCTTTAATTTTCCACTGCCCATTTGCCAGTGCTTGAGAGAGGCTCCAGGAGCATGGCCTTCTTGGGATGTCCAGCCTGCCTCAGGCAAGGGTCAGTACACTGCTGTGTCTGGAGGCAAACATGCCAAGTGCATTTCATGACAAGGTCTTAGCTGTGGGGACAGAGTGCAGAGTGATGGGATGGAGGCCTGTGCCTGGGTTACCAGCGCTGAACCCTTCTGTAAGGACGCTTTCCTCCAAGCCCACATGGTTTTACCCTGTGCAGTGTGCTGCGGAATAGTCCTTCTGCACTTTAAAGATTTGTCGCTTGAATTGGTTTAATAAAATGCTGATTGGCCAGTAGCCAGGCAGGAAGTATAGGCAGGGTGACCAAACTAAGGATGATGGGAAGGAGAAGGGGGAGTCAGGAGTCACCAGCCAGACGCAGAGGGAGCAGAAGATAAACATGCTATGCTAATAAAGCTAATGTCATGTGGCAGAGCATCAATAGGGAATGTGGATTAGCTTAAAACGTAAAACCTAGCTAGTAATAAGCCTGAGCTATTGGCCAAGCATTTATAAATAACATTAAGCCTCTGTGTTGATTATTTTGGAAATGAAGGGCAGAGAGAAATGTCCACCTACAGTGGCTGTTGATGTTGTTAACAGGCTCTGAATCACCAGGAGACAAAGACACCTAGAGGCACAGCTCTGAGAGATTATATGGCCTCTTCAGGCCTGTGAGGGATTATCTAAACTAAGTTCATTGAGGTGGGAAGACCCACACTAAAGGTGGGCACCAGCATTCCCTGAGCTCGAATCCTGAACTGCATAAAAAGGCGAAAGTCAGCGACACAAGTCCTCGGTCTCTGCTTTCTGATTGAAGCAGCAATGTGACCAGCAACCCCAAGCTTCTGCCGCTGTGACTCCCACAATGATGGACTGGAGCTGGAACTGAGGGAACAAAAATCAACCCCTTCTCCCTCAAGTTGCATCATCAGCAACACAGCTTTTGTTAGCTGCTTTTATCACAGCCATAGGAGAAGACATGGAGATGCGTGATGAGAATAGCTGGTGGAGGAACTGAAGCTCCAAGAGGCTGTGACTCGAGGCTGGACAGATGCCGCGGAGGCTGAGAGCACCTGCTGCTCTTCCAGAGGACTTGGGTTCAGCACCCATATCAGGTGGATCATGGTCACCTGTAACTCTGCCTCCAGGAGATCTGACAGGCCCAGCACTCACATGTACACATGCAATATATTTATTGTAACATATATATACACACATATATTACAATATATATGTATATACACACACACACACACATATATATATATATATATATATATTACAATAAATCTTAAAGAGATCAGTTGTAATACTTTTGGCTTACTCAAAGGCAGGGCAGAATAGACACAATACCTTATCTGAACTACAATGTGAGATTTTCCCCCCTCTTTCTTTGCTAGCCCCTTGAGTAAACTTGGCTGTGTTAACTCTCCTTGTAGGTCTACCAACAAAGTGAAATGGTGATATCTGGAGAAGAGCCATGACTTGGGAGGGTCAGTTTCAGGCAGCAGACTTACCCATGGTCGGCCAGCATGGCACCCGCTAAGAGAAAGCTGGCCACGGGAGAAGCCAGCCAGCCAAGAATGGCCGCAGTAAGGACACATCATCTCTACAGCTCTCTGAGAGACGGAGGCACAATCACGGCTGTGGAAGGCAGGTTAAAGGTCTCCCAAAGCAAAGTGTGTTATTTCTCCCTCTCTTGCCACCCTGCAATGGCTCCTCAGCACTTCGGTGTGATTCCCCCAGGAAAGCATCAAAGTGTTTTTATAGTTGGCCTCTGTCAACCTCTTCATGTTCATTTCCCAACACAATTACAAAAGTATTTGTAGTCTCTGGCCATTCCCCTCTCTGAAAGGATATTTTCTCACTGCATCTCTCCACTTAATTCTGGCTTTTTAAAAAATGTTTATTGCACCTGGGTGTGTGTGTGTGTGTGTGTGTGTCCTCACACACGTGGCAGTCAGAAGACAGCTAGTAGGATTCAGTTCTCCCCTTCCGCTATGTGGATTCCAAGGACTGAACTCAGGTCACCAGGCTTGGCAGCAGTTTCCTTACCTGCTGCTCTATCTCTCCAGCCTCTAATTTCTGCACGTTATCCAAGGCACAGTTTCTCAATCTGTTTAAGAACATGCCTCTAGGTGACCTATGTAATTATATTACAGCAGGACTGGAGAGATGATGCCTTGGTGGTTAAGAGCACTGCTTCCAGAGGACACAGGTTTGATTCCCAGCATTCCTGTGGTGGCTCACAACACAGAGTGACTCTGCTACTGGTGCCCTCTGCTGGCCACCATAGGCATTGCACCCACAGGATGCACAGACATGCTTGCAGTCAAAAGACCAATACATAAAAAATAAAAACAGTTATCTCCCCTCCCACTCTGTTGCTCCCCCTTCAGAACTGCTGACAGACTGGGCCTGCTGTTTTCTGAGACTTTCTACAGCCTGGCAGGATTCTGTGAACTCCTGTAAATCACTCCTTGTGGATTATGATGCCAAACACTTCTTCACTTCCAGTGTATGGAAATCTCACAATGTTGACTATATGGAGTCTCTCCTTGAGTAGAAGATTCTCCCTACAGCTTCTGCATCCTCTTCCCTCATACCCCAGACCAGTATTCTTAGTCCACAGTGGTCCTCCAGGATGACAAATTAGGCCACCTCTGTGTTCACAAACCATCCTATACATTAACTCTCTCGCACTGTGTGTGTGTGTGGTTCTGATTTTTGTTTGTTTGTTTGTTTGGTGTTTTGAGACACGGTTTCTCTGTGTAACAGTTCTGACTTTCCTGGAACTCACCCTGTAGACTAGGCTGGCCTTAAAGCCACAGAGATCTGCCTGCCTCTCTCTCCTAAGTGCTGGGATTAAAGGAGTGTGCCACCACTGCCTGGCTCACACAATTTTTGAAAACATTAACTTAATTATTATTTTTCCACTAGGTTCTATCTTTTTTCTTCTTTTCCTTTTGAGACAGGTAGCACAGGCTGGTCTTGAACTCGCTATGTAGTCAAAGATAACCTTGAACTACTGATCCTGCTTTCACCTGCCAGGTGCTGGGTACTAGGCATAATATAACTCTCTCTTTCTCTGTGTATGTGTGTGCGTGTGCACACGTGTGTGTGTGTGTGTGTGTGTGTAAGTGCAGGACGGCTCACATGAAAGTCAGAGACCTTGCAGGAAGCTCTCAGAAACTGTTTCTCTCCTTCGTCATGAGTCTTAAGAATTAAACTCAGGTGGTACTTCTGTGTGGCAAGTGCCTTTACCCCCTGAGCTGTATCACCTGCCCATCCATCATGCTTGGCTTTTGTGTGGGGCTTGAAATCATTTTTGCTGGAAAGCACCCTACTAATGGAATCACACCTGATAATTTTATTCTCTCTTGGACATGAGTCACCTTTTCATGGATCCCGGATGTTGTAAATGCAATTTGGATTCTCTTTCATTTATTTTAAAAAGAAGGTAATCAAATTTGATTAGACTTGGACTGTAAATCTCTTAATGACAGCTCAAAGTTAGTTCTTTTGCTTTTATCTCAAGTTTATTTTGGGGGTCACTAGGCATTTGGTCAGAGTGTATATACAGAATCTTTGACCCTCCCCTTTTGCCTTTTCTTTCTAGGAGACCTTCCTTGAGGTCAGGCCACAACAATGCATATTACGGTAGCCCAAATAGAGGGAATGTTTGGTTCTTTTTTGACTAAAGCCTGTTGGGATTAATGAGTCCTGGCCTTCAGTTGCTTTTCCCTCCTAGAACCTTCTAATATAAGTTACTAGAAGCTGTGCCTAGTTAGAGGATCAGAGGATCACCTGTTGACTATTAACTGCAGGGTATTTAAGTCTACATGGTGTTAATAAAGATGGGCTTTCTGAACCAGCGTTTGGGAGCTGCGTGTGTCAGTCTGTCTCTGCATCTGTGTCTTCAACCTCCAGCCCCTTGCCCGAAGCTCGGTAACTGGGTGCCAGCGCACAGAGTGCAGACACGGGGGCGCGGTGTGCAGCAAAAGCCCACACAACAAAATTAGGGAGGTCCTTTCTAGACCAATTTCTTCCCGTCTTAGTCACTATTCTATTGCTGGGAAGAGACACAATGACCAAGGCAACTCTTATGAAAGAAAGTATTAACTGGGGGCTTGCCTACAGTTTCAGAGGTCTGGTCCATTATCATCATGGTGGGGAGCATGGCAGCATGCAGGCAAGTGCTGATCAGTAGCTGATAGCTACATCCTGTTCTGTAGGAAGACAGAGACAGAGAGACAGAGAACCTAAGCCTAGCATGGGCTTTTGAACCTCAAATCTGATCCCTCAGTGATACACCTACTCCAACAAGACTATACCTCCCAGTCCTTCTAATCCTTTCAAATAGCATCACTTGTTGGTGACTAAGCACTTAGATATATGGGTCCAAGAGGGACATTCTTAGCCAAGCCACACACCTCACCTCCTGTGTGGTCCACTTTACTCCAGAGATCTGCTAGCACTTTGCTTTCTAGGACCCTCTGGAATATCTCCTTAAATGCCTGTTTCTCTAGCCTGAAATCAGGAGTCAGGGAAAAACACCTGTTTTCTACATATTCTACAATTCAATCTTTCATGGCGCTCACCACACCATAGCTGCTATCCTTTCTGCCTCCCCCTCTCCAAATATGGGGCTTCCCTGAGTTTCACTGTGTGATGCTCGAGAGCAGAGCCAAGTGTTGTGATTTACCTGCCACAAGTTCCCATTATAACCAGGCCATGCTTCTTTTTGTTTATTCTCTGTGCTGGTTGGCTCTTGTCCGCCTGAGACAAATGAGAGTCATCTGGGAATGGGGAAGCTCAATTGAGAAAAATGCCTCCATCAGATTGACCTGTAGGCAAGTCTGTGGGGAATTTCTTGATTAGTGATGGATGCGGGTCCAGCCCACTGGGGGCCTTGGGCAGGTGGACCTGAGTTGACTGTATAAGAAAGTAGACTGAGGGCCGGGCGGTGGTGGCGCACGCCTTTAATCCCAGCACTTGGGAGGCAGAGGCAGGCAGATCTCTGAGTTCGAGACCAGCCTGGTCTACAAGAGCTAGTTCCAGGACAGGCTCCAAAACCACAGAGAAACCCTGTCTAGAAAAACAAAAAACAAAAAACAAAAAAAAAAAAAAAAAAAAAAAAAGAAAAAAGAAAAAGAAAGTAGACTGAGAAAGCCATGGAAATACACCAGTTAGCTATGCTCCTCCATGGCCTCTGTTGAGCTCCTGTCTCAAGCTCCTGTCCTGACTTCCCTCAAGGATGGACTGTGATGGACATTTCCTTAATAAGGGATGAAGACTACACTTATATGTGGGTGTGAGGACAATTATGTAGAACATAATTTTGTCTTAGCAAAGTGGTGGTTTAAGTTGTAGGTTGTCCTTTAAGATTTGTGACTTCACTAGCCTGGGTAGTTGACTAAATTTCCAGACCCATAGATGAGCTCACTCTTGTTGAGGAAGCCTTAAGCACAGTTAGAGAGCTGTTGGTTATCACTAATGTATGTGTACCCTCTCGCACCCTTAGGCATAGAGTGACACACTGGTTGTTGTGATTGACAGACATCATAGCTGGGTAGGACTGCTGGTCGCCTCCCTCCTTTGGGAATTTGCATGTCATCACCCCCTGGTACCACAAAAGCAAATCTTCAGGGAGGAGACTATTCCATCTCAGGGACCCCTGAACTCTGTGCCTGAAGTACAGTGTGTCTTCAGCAATAGAAACTTACTTTCTACCTTGGGGGTGGTAACCAAGGGCATTAGCAATAGCCTGTAATGTTTGGGGAGTCTCTTGGGCAACCCTGAAAAATAACTCAGAAGAAGGTTCTCATGCATGGTGATGGGTTTTGGTTAGATGATCTTTGACTCTTGGAGGGAGCATTGTCAGCCCAGATGAGATAATTTCATTATGTGTGTGTATGCACGTGTGTTTGTACACAGACTTATGTGTGTCATAGTTTTTTGTTAAGTAAATAGTTAATAGTATGAGTCCTTATGACTTTTTTTGGACATCCTTACTGCTAGTTTATCTTCTTCAATCCTTCTTCCGTATTTATCTCCCTTCCCCTTCTCTAATTAGAGGGTCCTAGTTTGTCCCATGTTCCCCATCAGCTCTCTTGTTCCCTACTATTCTCTTATATTATTGCTCTTGTTCCCCACACCCCCACCTCAGCCATGATCCTTTTTACTTTCTTGGTTTCTGAAGCTAACCCAGGTTATACACTCACATCTGAAGATTTGGAGCTAGGGACTTCAGATGAGGGAGAGCACACACTGTTTGTCTTTCTGAGTCTGGGTTACCTCACTCAGTGTGATCTATTCTAGTCCCACCCATTTTCCTGCAAAGTTTGTGATTTCACTTCTTTATAGCTGAATGGTATTCCATAGTGCATATGGACCACATTTTTGTTATCCATCCATTGGCTGAAGAACATGTAGGGTGTTGCCATTTCCCAGCTACTGTGAATAGACCAACAATGGACATGGCTGAACGAGTGTCTGTGAAAGTGGGTTCTTTGGGCACTTGCCAAGAAGTACTATGGCTGGGTGCTGATGTAGGTGGGTCTTCTTTCTATGTGTTGCTTTCATTGGTTAATAAAGAAACTGCTTGGCCTGATAGGTCAGAACATAGGTGGGTGGAGTAGACAGAAGAGAATGCTGGGAAGAAGGGAAGTGAGTCAGACACCATAGCTCTCCTCTCCAAGATGGACGCAGGTTAGAATCTTCCCAGTAAGCCACCACCTCGTGGTGCTACACAGATTACTAAATATGGGTTAAAGCAAGATGTGAGAATTAGCCAATAAGAGGCTGAAACTAATGGGCCAGGCAGTGTTTAAATGAATACAGTTTGTGTGTTGTTATTTCAAGTGTAAAGCTAGTCGTGTGGAAGCTGGGCAGCAGGAACACAGCCTACCTCATCACTACAAATGGCGCCCAGATGTGGATAACTGAATCACAGAAAGCCTGAGAAAGTTTGGGAAAGAATAAAGTAAAGCATGTTTTCTTGGTAGCAGTAATTTCTTGGGTCCACGCTGCTTGCTAGAGGCAAGCAAGCACTCTCATCTAAGAGAGGCTTCCCGACTCAGCTTTAGCTGCAAAACCCTGCAGCTCTATAAGAGGTTCTGCCATGAAACACTTAAACCATGTTGACCAAAAGCTGAATGCATGCTTTTTGGTTTTTAGCCATAGCGGGAAAAAAGCTGCACCGTTTTAAAATGCTGGCTTTCTAGGCAGTCCTGCCAGGGCAAAACTCTGATTCTTTCAGGCAGGCAGCCCAACTGAGTGTGGTCTGTGAGCAGAATGCTGCAGCTTGCTTCCTGGCAGGGACCTTGAAATACCATAGAGTTGTGGCAATAAACATGGCTACAGTTGGTGCATCCACCATGAGGCTGGAAAGCAAAGGCAAGGGCTGGATCTAGCCATCAAAGTCATGGCTTTAATCCTACCTATATTGCTCCATAGTGGAGGATGCCAGACCACAGTGGAGGATGCCGGACCATAGTGGAGGATGCTTTAGGGCCATGAAAACCCAAACCAAACTTTATGGTATTTAATAATTTGCAAACAGTTTGTGGTACACAGAACAGTATACAGTTGATTAAAAGAACTAAGACCTTGCTGGGTATAGCAGTGCATGCCTTTAGTCCCAGTAGGCAGAGGCAGGCGATAACTGGAGTTCCAGGCCAGCCAGAGCTAAATAGAGAGACCCTATCTCAAAACAAACAAGAGCTATGACCTCATTTCTGAGAAACAAGAGCGGAGGGAGCAGGCACGTGATGCTGGTGCATAGTCTTCAAGGATGCAGTTCTCAGGCTAAAACATGGTTCCCCAAACTTCACACCAGGTATACACAGTGAGGGCTATCAAGGCCTTTGAGCTCCAGGTGTGTGTGTGTGTGTGTGTGTGTGTGTGTGTGTGTGTGTGTGTGACATCTTTGCACAGCTCTTGACCTGTGGGGAGGGACTTAATATCACTGGGGAGCTGAGGGATGGAGGAAAGACAAATACACAGGTACACAGAAGAGCTGCAGTCAGGTGGACTGGGCTCTCTGACCAAGAAGCTGCAGCACCTCAGAGGTTCAGTATGTTTATTCTATACAGTTGAACAGAAAGTCAGGGCTACTGTACATAGCTTAACAAGGGGGTGAGGCGATGGAATACAGCTGGACCAAAAAGACAGGCTTAGCTAGTCACAATAGGAGCCATGTCTGTAGGGGAGCAGTTTCCAGGCCCCAAATATGGAGGCAGGGAGAGCAAGCTGTAGTGGTAACTTTCTGCATACACTGTCGACATTCACATGTGGACTAGGGGAACATTTGCTCATTTCTGCTGAGCCCCACCCTGTAGGAAAGCTTAGCCATCTCCCATGGGTTTGGGGCTCTGGGTTCTTGATACATTCACTCAGTGGTTCCTCTGCTCCCCATGTCTGCCCTGTCTTAGATGTTCAGGATGGATTTCCTGCTTAGTCCAGGAAGGGTTCACTGCAGTGCTGGATACTAGACTGCAAAGACAACAAAGATCACAATGGCCACTTTGCCCAAAGGAAACCAAAAGAAAGTTTGAGCAAACTAAAGGGACAGATGCCTTGGAGTTCATCATGAAATGTTTTTTGCAGTGCTTGCAGGAGAAACTGACCTCATTCTAACTTGTTTTGCTTTTCTAGGATGTGGGGACATAATTAAGCCACATCAACACTATCATTATTGTGGGTCCGAGATCCGGGAGGTGGGCCCCATTATTTCCCAGTTATCCCATCTAAATTGCAGGGCTGTAGGCCACCCCAAACAGTTGAATGGAGCTCATCGGGACTCCGGGTGATTACAGCAGTAGCCCCCCAAAACCGAAATGACTCATTGATATAAACAAGAGAGGATGGGCGTGACCAAGTCACAGGATGAAAACACAATGCCTAGTCCCTGAAGAGTTTTACCTGCATGGATACAATTACCACACACAAACCAGTTGAAGCTACCAAGATTTCCCCTCTTGGCTACGTGCCACCTCTGTCCGAGTGCATTCAGACCTGCAGCTTTGGACAGCTTTTCCACCCCAGGCATGCGGCGGTGTCTGATCGCACAGCCCCCCTGCAGACACTTGGGGGGTCTCTCAGCCATGGTGAGGAGACACAGAACACTGCTGCACTTGCGTGGCTCCCAGGGATCAGGCTGAGGCCCCCCCTCAGCAGACTGGTTCACCTGTGCACTGTGTGCATGAATGCACGCTTGCCAAATATAACATGGAAGCAATTAAATAAAAAACTAAGATGGGAACATGACTGGGTCTTTCTGCTATGTATCCATCTTTCAAAGTTTCTTCTGTTTATTCTTCAAGTAGCCAAACTCACTGCCCTCTTCCTGGACATGCCTCCCCAAAACAACCCAAGAACTACATGAAGCTGCAAAGCCTACACGGTACTTCTGAGGTTTCCAAAAGTCTTTCAATGTATACAACCACCTATCTCTTGATTTTACTTATCAACATATAGCTGCTTTTCTCTAGATTTTACTTATCCCCAAAATTTTAACATGTAACTGTCTATTTCTACAGTCTAACGGCCCCTCTCTGGGGCCATTAAACACTTGTCCAAATGTTTTACAGCCTATGGTTAGAGTATCCCCTTTATTCATATTTCTTTCTTCATAGTTATTTTGACGTCTTCCCTTTTCCCTACTTTTTATTTATCTGTATAAGCACACTTGGTTCTGAGGTAGCCCCTGTAGTCAGTATCCACATTCTTGCCCCTAGTTGGGTTTCTGTTCAGGCATTACTTGCTGTGTCCTTGCTGTGGCCTCCAAGAACATGACCTGGCTGAGGGCAGTGATGGAATGAAGAAAAAGACAGACGCATAGAAGAGCTGGAGTCAAGTGGGCTCTGTAGAGTAAAAGGGCCAGCCAAACACACACACACACACACACACACACACACACACACACACACACACACACACTCTTGACCCTGGAACCAGAGCCAAAGAAACACACACTGACTCTGAGACCAGAGACAATTCACTGGCCCTGAAACTAGAGCCAACAGCTTAAAAAGGGCCAATGAAGGAAACACTTTGGCCATGAAACCAGAGCTAAAGAAACATACTCGGCCCCTGACCAGCTCAGTACAATCAATCCCTGAACAGAAAAACCAACCAATCTCTGAGCATGAATCCAATTAATCCATGAACACGACGTTCAGCCAATCTCTGAGCTTGTCTAAATTTAGGGATTGAAATCTGACCAATTCCCACCCAGAAAATCTTCACCCTGGAAAAACTCCACCCCTAAAAAGCCCTATATAAGCCCTGTGCCTGTTCAGTTGTCAGTTGCCTTTTCCCACCCTGGCAGAGGCAGGATTCTTCCCTCCCAATAAATCTCTTGAATGAGGTTTGGGTAAGACCTTCTTTCACAGGAGTGGAGTGGGAGCAGAGAAGAAACAACTTTCTCAGAGCCAGAGTGGAACGGAGCAGAACTGAAACTGGAGAAACTTTCACCTGGCGGAGCAGAGTTGCTACAGACCTGCCAGGGGGGAACCCTCTTTTTTTGCTGGGGCAGGATTGTAAGCTGCTAGGCTTATGGTGACTTCATGGCATTCCTTGGCTCCCAACTGCCAGGATCCCTTTCCGTCTGAGCTGCAATGCTTACAGGCTCTTGGATGGAAAGACCGCAGCACCCTGGAACCAAAGCATGTTTATTACACACAGTTGGCAGATAAACAAAGAGGCAAGGTTTATGGTGTATAGCTTAATCCAGGAGGCAGTTCAGCCATTTTCAGTAGGCGCAATCTCTGTAGGGAGCCCTTTTCAAGATGTGAAGACCATTGGGAGTTCTACAGGGGACATTTTCTACACTCACGACTAACATCCACACACGGACCAGAGGAAGACTTTGCCATTTCTCTTCAGGCTTCACCCTAGGGGGTGGCTGTAGTGATGTTTTATTTGTGTTTTAATAAATGAAGCTTGCCTGAAGATCAGAGTGCAGAGCTAAGTCACTAGAGGCCAGCAAGTGGTGGCACTCACCTTTAATCCCAGAACTCAAGGTTACACGAGATTGAATCTGTCTAAAAAGAGAAGTAGAACTCACACAAAGGTGCTCCCAGCACTCAGGAGTTACATGGTTTAATCCCAGCACCAGGGAGGTGGAGACAGGAGTGATATGGCTGGGCAGAGAGAGGAGTATAAGGCAGGAGGAGACAGGAGCTCACTGCAGTCTGAGGTTTGGTGGAGAGCATTGCAGTCTGCAGTTACGCCAAGGACAGGATTGCTTCTTTGTTTGTTTCTAGTGGCTAGAGAGTTCTCGAAAAGCTGCTTTGCTACTCTGATCTTCAGCTTGAACCCCAATATCTGTCTCTGGGATTTTATTATTCATGCTCCAGTTGTGGGAGGAAAGCTTTGGCATTTTTCCATGGGTCTGAGGTTTTGGCGTCCTCAACATGGCTGTGCCCAAGTTAATAGCACACATTTACTCAAGGACTTCACATACTTAGGGCTGCCTACATATATGTACATATGTATATTGTGGGGGGGGAATGTGTACACACATGTGTGCATGTATGCCAGAGGTCACGTTGAGTATCTTTCTCGATTGTTCCCCACTTTATCTTTTGAGTCAGGGTCTCTCCTTAGACCTGAAGCTGGTTAATTTCACTAGACTGGCTGCTCAGCCAGCCCTAGAGACTCCTGTCTCTGCCTCCCCAGTGCTGGGATTATTGTAACCCGCTTTTACATGGGTGCTGGAAAATCAAATTTAGGTCCTCATATTGGTACTGCAAACCACTTACTGATGAAGCTATCTCCCCAGCTGCTTAAGGTTTTTGAGTTTAGAATTGTCTATTCTTTATATATATATATGTCTTTGATGTGGCCTCTTGAGGAGCAGAATGCTTCTCCGTGGCCCCAAAGAAAGGCTTTCTTTTGAGTTCTGTATACCAGGCTATTGCTTCTCTACTCATGGCTTATGCCCTGCACCACACCTGATTCACATCCACCTTTCTTCCCAATCCTATACTTTAGGCGTGGCGTTTGTGTTCCTTTTATTTCCTCCTCAGAATGTCATGTATTTCTTAGGGTAGACATTCCCCTCCTCACTGGAGACTTGCTGTCACACCATGAGATGAAGTGGGTTGCATTATATACGAAGCTTTATTGCACGCTTTCTTCAGACGTTGAATACCCGCATATCCTAGAACCCTGGTGTGAAAGCAAATTTCAGCTTGTATTTCAGACACCAGGAAGATTCAGTGCTGGGCGTGAAGTTCACACTAAGGCAGGGGAATTATCACGAGTTTGAGGTTAGCCTGAACTATAATGTGATTCTATTCTTAAGCATTAGTTAACCATAATAATTCTACATAAAACAATTTCATAACATAGGGACTTAAAATAACAGTCATTTATTTCTCACCATGTGTCTTCAGGTTGGCTGACATTAAGCTTCAAACAATGGTTGGATATAATTTAAACTTAGGGCTGTAGGTTGAGCCCATGTTTCATATACATATTTCTCATTCTCTGGACAACAGTTTACTCAAAACATGCTATTCTCAAAGCAAAGGGCAGGAGGACAAGGGGAAGAGACCAGTTTTGCTGGTCAACTTCAGGCCTTTCCTTTCTCTACACATGCCTCAATCCACTGGCCACAGTAAGCTCTGCGGTAAAACCCCAGCCAAGGGCGTGGAATATATTCTGTCCATCATGAAGGCAGCAGAGGTTGAGCCTGAGAGTCTCCAGGGGACCATGGGGTCCTGGGACCATACATTCCAAACACCGTGTGTAGAAGGTGTTTATTTCCAACCATGCTGGACTTTCTCATTTGATCCCAGCAGCTCCAGAAATCAGGTAGACTTGGCAGCCAAGACAACTTGCGAGCCATGCTCTCCAGCCAGAATGTTTCCTCATTGATCATCCACACTCACACCACTCAGAAGGAAACCCAGAAAATATTTGGGCGTGCTGTTCTCTCCAAGCCTTTAGAGTAGTTCAATCATTTAAAAATTCTGACTTCAAAACAGCATCTCTCCAGATATCCAACTTTTCTTTTTTTAAGACTGGCCTGGAACTCCCAATGTAGACCAGGCTAGCTTTGAATACATAGTACCAGAGGCTACTGGAAAGCCGGGTGGTGGCGGCGGCACACACCTTTAATCCCAGCACTCAGGAGGCAGAAGCAGGTGGATCACTGTGAGTTCAAGGCAAGCCTGATCTACAAGAGCTAGTTCCAGGACAGGCTCCAAAGCTAGAAACCCTGTCAAAAAAAAAAAGAAAAAAGAAAAGAAAAGAAAGAAAGAAAGAAAGAAAGAAAGAAAGAAAGAAAGAAAGAGAGAGGAGCATGGTAGCTTCTCAAGGGCTGCATCCGTGGAAAACCTCACCAGCACCCATTAGTTGCCAGTATTGCCTCAGATAAAGGGTTGACTTCATGACCTCTCCCATCCACACTGGAATTTTAGCTGGTCTATTCTTGTGTGTAGACGGTGTGCTTGTAGGCACAGCTGCTGTGAGTTCACGCCCAGAAAATACATTTGCTGTAGGCATCCATTGCTTCTGGCTCTTACAATCTTTTCTTACTGCCCCCTCTTCCACAATGACCTGAGTGGGACATGTGTGTGTGTGTGTGTGTGTGTGTGTGTGTGTGCACATGCGTGTGTGCTCACGTGTGCATGTGATAAAGTTATACCTTTTAAAGCTGAGCACTCCACAGTCTTTTATTCTCTGCATGTCAACCACTTGCAGTCTCTCTATTAATCACCATCGACTACAAAAAGCAGCTTTTCTGGATGGGGTTTGAGGGACACTCTGTGGGTATAAAGGGAAGTGCTCAGGTAGTAGTTTATGGCCATTTCGTCGTGTAAGGGTAGTAAACTTTCCTCTAGGGCCCACGGCTTACCCCGTCATGGGTTCTTGGCTCAGTTAACAATATCAGGCAGGGGTCTTGTCTTTTGGAGTGGTCCTTAAATCCACTAATTGGTTACTCCCACGACATCTGGGCCATTATTGCAACAGTGGGCTTATCGTGCAAGACGAGTCATTGTCGTAGCTCACAGGTCTCATAGTTTGGTAAGACAAGCGATTACTTTTCTCTCCCAGTACTGTGCACAGCACTTCCCAACACCAAGAAAGCCAGTGAGTAGGATGAATCTTCCATCCAGGTCAGTACTGGGTTGTGTGACATTTTATTCTTCGGGCTTTGCGGGGAGCTTGCCACTCAGCTCCCAAATAAATCTCACACAGAGACTTATTCTTAGTTATGAATGCCCGGCCTTAGCTTGGCTTGTTTCTTGTCAACTTTTCTTAAATGATCCCCACTACCTTTTGCCTCTGGACTTTTATCCTTTTCTATTTCTGCATACCTTTCTTTACTTCTTTCTCTGTAGTTAGCTGTGTAGCTGGGTGGCTGACCCCTGGTGTCCTCCTCTCCTTGTTCTCTCATTGCTCCTGCCCAGAGTTCTCCTCCTATTTATCCTCTCTGCTTGTCAGCTCCGCCTATCCATGCTCCTTCCTTGCTATTGGCCATTCAGCGCTTTATTAGCACACCAGGTGTTTTAGACAGACTAGGAATCACAGCTTCACAGTCAATCAAATGCGGCCTAAACAAAGGTAACAGACCTGAAAATAATAATCCTCAGCAGTACTGTCTTCATTTCTCCATGTTCTATGGTTAAAGTATGTTATGTCTTTCTTAGTACTGTCTTACTATCAAGTTCTAGAGAGTAACCAAGTATATTGACAATAGCCTGCAATACTTGGGAGACTTCCAGGGCCCAGTTGTCCAACAGCTCAATAAGTGCTAACCCCTACTTAATAAATGGATTTATTTGATGCCTGTGGTCTATGGAAAAGACACTGCCACCCCCACATTACAGACTAACTCCATTTAAACTTTTTATGTGTGTATATGTTTTAGGGAACTTCTGCAGCTGTAGGTTTCCATGTGGCCCTAGCAAAGATCTTCAGTGTTAGCTGTCCTTCCCATGCTCGCTCTCCTACCCACCCTCTCACCTGCCTCTACTTAACCCTGCCTCTCCTGTTACTCTTTCTCTCTCCCGCCACCTGCATTGTATCTCCCCTCCACTGAAACCCCCCACGGCCCCTCCCCAGTTTCCTGACTTTTCAAGGTACTTCAATTTCAACACACATTTAAAGACTGAAAACTAGCATCCACACACAAGAGTGAATATGTGGCCTTTATCTTCCTTGGTCTGGGTACCGCTAAGAGTGACTATTTTCAGCTCCATCCATTTGCCTATGAATTTAATAATTTTATTTTTCTTAACAGCTTAATAATATTTCACTGTGTGTATGAGCCACATTTTCAGCATCCCTTCATCAGCTGCTGGGCATCCAGGCTGTTTCCATTTCCTGGCGCTTGTGAACAGAGCAGCAGTGAACATAGATGAGCGGGTTTCTCTGTGGTAGGATATAGAGTCCTTTGGAGATAGCCTAGGAGTGGCGTATCTGGGTGATGCATATGCTATTTCTAGGTTTTTGAGGAACTCCCAGACTGATGTCCATAGTGGCTGTACTGTGTTACACCCTCAATAACAGTGAGTAAGTGTCTTGTTTCTTTTGCTGTGAAGAGACACCATGACCACAATTTTATAAAGGAAAACATTTAAGGAAGGCTCTCTTATAGTTCAGAGGGTTGCCCAATTATTGTCATGGCAGGAAGCAAGACAGCATGCAAACAGACAAGGAGCTGGAGAAAGGAGCTGAGAGTTCTACATCTTGATCTGCAGGCAACAGGAAGGAGTCTGTGTCCAAACTGGCTGTAGCTTGAACAAAGCCTACGCCCACAGTGACACACTTCCTCCAACAAGGCCACACCTACTCAACAAGGTCACACTTCCTAATGGTGTCACTTCCTGTGAGTTTATGGGGGCCAATTACATTCAAGCTACCTCAATGAGCTGAGTCTGTAGCCCTAGCTGATCTGTAACTTGATCTGTAGACCAAATTGGCCTGAGCTCTCAGAAATTTACCTACCTCTGCCTCCCAAGTTCTGGGACTATAGGCACTACACCCCAGCATGATTTATTTGTTTGTTTGTTTGTTTGAGACAGGGTTTCTTTGTGTAGCCCTGGCTGTCTTGGAACTAGCTGTGTGTAGACCAGGTTGGCTTCTAACACACAGAGATTTGCCTGCCTCTGCTTCCAGAGTGTTGGGATTAAAGGTGTGGGCCACGACCATCAGATTTATTTATTTATTTTTTTAAGATCCTGATTGGGACTTGGTGGTAGTGGTGCACATTTTTAATTCCAGCACTCAGGAGGCAGAGGCAGGAGGATCTCTGTAAGTTTGAAGCCAGCCTGGTCTACAAAGTGAGTTCCAGAACAGCCAGGACTACATAGAGAAACACGGTCTTGAAATGAGAGAGAGAGAGAGAGAGAGAGAGAGAGAGAGAGAGAGAGAGAGAGAGAGAGAGAGATCCTGATAGGAGTAAGATGAACACTCAATAGTTTTGATTTGCATTCTCCTGATGGCTAAAGATGTTGAACATTTTTCAAAAATGTGGGTTTTTTGTGATTTGCATTTCTTTTTTGAGACCTCTCTGTTTAGTTTTATGCCCCATTTCTAACTGTGTTCCTGATGTTCAGCGTTTTTTTTTTTTTGAGTTGTTTGTATAGTCTAGATAATAACCCTTTGTCAGACGTATAGCTGGTAAAGATTTTCCCCCATTCTGTGGACTGCCTCTTCCCTGAATGATGGCGTTGTTTACTGTACAAAAGCTTTTTAGTTTCATAAGGTCCCATTCATTGGTGTTAGTGCTGTGTGTGTCACTGTGTGGACATGCGCACATGTGACTGCAGATACCCTTACATTCCATGGAGGTGGAGGTGCAGGCAGTTTTGAGCCCCCCAATGTAGGCGCTATTAACCAAACCTGGGTCCTCTGGAAGAGCCATCTCCCCAGTCCAGGACTCAACTTTGCAATTCAGCCTGCTAGTCTGTGGATTTTGCTTCGTTTGGTTGAGAAGTTGAGGCCATTGATGCTCAAGATTATTATTCAAGGTATATGCTGATTCCTATCATTTTGTTGATTTGGTGGGATTTGTTTTCTTGTTCTATTCTGCTTTACCACTGACCTAGTGTGTGTGTATGTGTGTGTGTGTGTGTGTGCGTGTGTTATATTATCTCTTGGATATGTTTATCCCTTTCTTCAATCCTAAGCATTCGTTTCCAGCATTCTCTGGTAGAGCTGGTCTGGTGGTCACAATTCTCCCTCCCTCCCTTCCTTCCTTCCTTCCTCCCTCCCTTCCTTCCTTCCTCCCTCCCTTCCTTCCTTCCTAATTTTTTTCTTTCCCTCCCTTCCTGCTCCCCCCTCTCTTTCTCTCTCTCTCTTTCTGAAGGCTGGCTGACCTGGAACTCACTTTGTAGACCGGGCTGACCTCAAACGCACAGAGATCCGCCTGCCTCTGCCTCTGCCTCCTGAGTGCTGGGATTAAAGGCGTGCGCCACCACTGCCTGGCTGGTCATATATTTCTTTAACCTGTTTGTACTGTAAAAAGTTTTCTTTCTCCTTTGAGGATGACAGATAATTTTGCTGGGTATAGTAGCCTGGGATGGCACCTGTAGTTTTTCAGAACTTGTAGTATGTCAACCCAATCTCTTCTGGATCTTAAAGTGCTATTGAAAAATATCAGCTGGAGCCGGGCGGTGGTGGCGCACGCCTGTAATCCCAGCACTTGGGAGGCAGAGACAGGCGGATCTCTGTGAGTTCGAGGCCAGCCTGGTCTACCAAGGGAGTTCCAGGACGGGCTCCAAAGCTACAGAGAAACCCTGTCTCGAAAAACCAAAAAAAAAAAAAATCAGCTGTTATTCTGATGTCTTTGCTTTTATATGTGATGTGGTTTTTTTTTTCTCTTGCAGCTTTCAATATCTTTTCTTTGTTCTATATGTTTAATGTTCTGTACTTTGGGGACATTTTATGATTTTGTTGCAAATATTTTCTGTGCCTTTAACCTGAGTTTTTCTCTTTCTTTTATACCTATTAGTTACAGGTTTGGTCTTTTCTAATAGCATTCCAGAGTTCTTGCATGCCCCATTCATTCATATATATATGCTGGGGGCCATACTGACATACTGAGTGGGCTGTATGACCTGGGGCCATGGGAACATCAGGCCTGGGGAGGCAACTGTCTGGGACCATGTCTGGGTCCATGCCTGGCGGTGGCATGGTTTTGGGCAATGTCCATAGATACTGTTACCACCAAGGGCTCTGCAGATATCCAGGGTGTGGTCAGCCACCTTAGATCATGTTTGTGTCCAAGGACCAGGTGGCTAATATATATATACATACACACACACACATATATATATATACACATAAATAATTTTCATTGGCTCAGTGGTCTAATTCCTCTACCCTGTCTATAAGCCCTGAAACTCTCTTCCATTTGATCTGTTCTGACGGTGATGCCTTCCATTGAGTTTTTTATTTGATTTCCTAAAATTTTCATTTCCAGTTTTATTTTGCTGGGGGTGGAGTTCTTCAGAAATTCTATGCCTCCTTATTAAATTCTATTTCTATATATTGAATGGTTTCATTTCACCCAACTGTTTGTGTTCTATTAGTTTCCATTTTGGCATTTATTTATATCCTCATTATGTTCCTGGAATATATTTTAAATTATTATTTTGAATACACGTTCTTGTGTGTCATCTGAGTTGGCTTTCCCAGGGCACACCACTATGGGAATACTAATGTTTGACGGAGACACACCACCTTGGTTTCATGTTTATGCTCTTGTGATGGGACCTGGGCATCTGCAATGAGATCACTGGTGTTTATTTTTTAGCATGGAATCTGCCCCACCTTTGTTGAGGAGGCGTTTGAGTCTCTGCTGTTGCTCCAATTTCTCAGGTTTTGGGTAGGCTGAATGGGCACTTGAGGTTCGGTCTTGGGTTCCTCAGTGTTGATGTGCACCTGGGATATTGGAAGTGGTCCTAAGTCAGGTGTGGAGGTGCACGTCTTTAATCCCAGCACTGAGGAGGCAGAGGCAGGCAGATTTCTGTGAGTTTCATGACAGCCTGGTTTATCAGAGCTACGTAGTGAGACCTGATCTAAGAAAACAAAAACAAAACAAAGCAAAAAACAAAGATAATTTTTGGAGCATGGGGGACTGGAGAAATGACTGAGTGGTTAAGAGCTCTTCCAGAAGATCCAAGTTTGATTCCCAGCAGCCACCCAGGGCAGCTCAAAGTTCACAACAACCTGTAACTCCAGCTCTAGGAGATCTGACACTCTCTTCTGGCCTTTATGGGCACCTGCATACATGTGGCACACATTTACACACACACACACATATTCATAACTAAAAATAAAGAAATCTTAAAATTAAGATAGTGTTCCTAGCTCATCTAGGGCTGGGTGCAGCTTCTGAGTATAGGAATAAATCCCCTATAAAGCTAGAAGGTTCAGTTGGGCACCATTATGGTGCGTGAGTACAGGGTGGGGAGGTGGGAGAGAGAGAGAGGGGACGGTTCATGGGCTGGGGAGGGAGGTAGATCTGAAGAGGCGATGATAGTGAGAACAGGCTAATGTGAATGGCCTGCTAGCCACCCAAGTCCAAGGTGACGTCTGAGCTTGGGTTATTGCCAAGAACGAGGTCTTGGTCCAAGACCCTGAAGCAGCCCAGGAGGTCTGTCTTGATGTCTGTGTCTCCTGTCGCAGGTTGTGCAGAGGTCTACAGTCTGGTTCGCTACCTGGGGCCTTGCTGCTGTGGGTGCCAGGCCAATCTGAGTGGCCTGCACTGCCACCTGTGGCCATGGTGACATCTAGGCCTGGGCTACGCTGGTGACTATGTCTAGGTCCATGGTCCTGCAGCAGCCAGGGCCTGTGTCCATAGCTCCTGATACCATTGAAGGCCAAGCAGATGCAGGGGTCTTGGCTGCCACCTGGGGCAATGTTGGTGTCCAAGAGCGATGCTGCTGCGGGAACCATGCCAATCTGAGAGGTCTGCATTGCCACCTGAGACTATGGTGACATGTGAGTGTTGGCTGCTGTCTAGGACAATGTTTGGGTCCGTGGTTCTACCACAGGGTCTGTATTGATGTCCCTAGCCCATGTTCCCACTGAAGACCACACAGATGCTCAGTGTGTAGGTTGCAATCTGTAGACTTGAGGGTGTCCAAGGGTCATGCTGACCTGAATAGCCTGTGCTATCACTTGGGGCCATGGTGATGTCCAGACCAGGGTTACTCCCACGGGCCATGTCTGGATCAATGGCCCCTCAGCAGCCAGGGTCTGGGTTTATGTCTGTGACCCCTGTTACTACTAAGACAGCATGGATGACCGTGTTCTGGTCAGCCACCTAGGCTATGTTGTTGTCTGAGGATCATGCCGCTGCTGGGGCCATACTGACATGGGTGGGCTGTGTTGCCACCTGGGGTCATGGAAACATCAGGGCCACTGTCTGGGACCATGCCTGGCAGCGGCATGGTTTTGGGCAATGTCCACGGATCTGTTACCACCAAGGGCTCTGCAGATATCCAGGGTGTGGTCAGCCACCTCAGACCATGTTGTTGTCCAAGGACCAGGTGGCTACCAGGGCCATATTGATCTAGGTGACCTATGCTGCCATGGGGGCCATGGTGACATCTGGGCTTGAGCTTCTGCTGAAGCCATGTCTGGGTCCATGGACCTTCTGTAGCTGGGGTCCGTGATGGCATCCATGGCCTGTGTTATCACAGGGGGTGGGGTCATTGGAACCATGCTGTGCTGAGCCAGCCCCACCTTTCAGTGGCTCTGCCCCTCGCAGGATACTACAGCAGGAGAGCTGGCCCCATCCCTCACGGGAGAGTGACCCCCTTAAACCTCCCTTAGGTGTGCTTGGGAAAGATGGCCCCACACCTCAACACAGGTGTGCACTTCACCTGGCTAGCACACTAGAGCTGACCCTCTTTGTTGGGTATGCGGGTGAGCATAAGAACGGGAGAGCGGACCCCGCCCCCCTTGTCTGCCATTGGTGGCAAGGGTGAGAGAAAGATGCCCTCTCCACAACCCATTACCACCTGTAGCAGGTAAGAAAGCTGGCCCCAGAGCCAGGAGAATGGGGGAGCTAGCCCTGGCCCTCATTGGCAGCAGTACACAGGAGAGCAGGCTCTGTACCCTGTCTGGGCAGCACACTAGAGCTGACCCTGTTGTTGGGGTGCAGGTGAGACATCCCTGAGGGTGTTGAGATACAGTAATCGGGAGAGAAGCCCTGTACCTCGCCTGGGCAGAATAGTAGAGCTGGCCCTGGTGGTGTGAGTGTGGGTGACCTGGATCTGAGGACCCGAGAGTAGGTTGCTGCAGGCTGCATTGAGTGAGCTGGCTGAGACAGTGCTGGAGAGCTCACCTGGGTAGTTGACCATGGTGGAAAGCTGGTTGGAAAATTCCACAGGGAAGGACAATAATATTGTGCATATCAAAATCACAAAGAGGGGCAGGTAGAACCTGACAAAGCAGTACTCTGGAACAGGTGACCCGACCCAGGAAAGAGCAGCATCCAAGGGGAAGTACCTGACATTCCAAACCATTAGATAAAGTTACTAAACATCCCTGAATTCTGGACTCACCCATTCTCCTCATCTAATCTCTGTGGTGATAACCAGCATTGAGGACGCCCAGATTTGTTTGTTAGCAAAACTGGGATGTGCTGCCTTCCTGCTCAGTGCCTGTCTCCTACAGAAATATCTATGTGGTCTGTTAGCAGGTAATTTTGTGGGATTGATTCTATGTAAATTTGACTGTTAGAACAAAGAGTGAATTGAATTCCATCATCTCTCCAAGGCCTTGTGGTATGGGGGAACTGAGCAAGGTCGCTCCGTTGCCTGTGTAGAAGTCACACTACTGAGGTGTTCTGGGTATGAATCCCATTTTGAAGGGAAGAATTGTGGCTTCACAAGGTTTCCACAGATATGACAGTGACTTTTCCAAGAGACAAGTGTTCCTGCAGCTCTGCAAAATGGATTATTCCATGTGGACGTGGACGATGCACTTCCCGTGGATCCGCCTAAGTCTGTCAGCTGTGCATTCACTGTGGATCTTGTGGGCTCCAATACATGTGAAGGAGGCAAGCCTACAGACCCAGAACTGCAGGATCTCCATGACACAGGACAGCATATCCAGGAGGAGCCCCAGTGAGAGACCATCATCGGGGTTGTAGCAGAATGCAGAGACCTCGAGCAAGACCAATGACTCGTGGCAGATGAATGGACTAAAGGGTGCACTGTGTGACCCACAGGGCCACACTACAGCTTCAGGGAGCTGATTCTTCTCTGTTTGTTTTTTTCTTTCCAATATTGTTTTGTTTTGGGGGAAAGGTTGCAAGAGTAGAGGTCGGATATGAGGGGACAAGGAGACGAGTGGGATCGGAATGTATGATGTCAAATCCACAAAGGATCAATATAAGTAAAAATAATGATAATAGAAAGCTAGAAGGTTCTCACAAGTCCTCAGATACCTATTTGTCAGTGGTCCTTTGATGGCAGATGGTCAGGGTGAGAATGGTAATGCTCCCTGTGTGGTCATGGTGAGGGTGGACAGTGCTCCCTGTGTGGTCATGATGAGGGTGGACAGTGCTCCCCGTGTGGTCATGATGAGGGTGGAGAGTGCTCCCTGTGTGGTCATGGTGAGGGTGGAGAGTGCTCCCTGTGTGGTCATGGTGAGGGTGGATAGTGCTCCCTGTGTGGTCATGATGAGGGTGGAGAGTGCTCCCTGTGTGGTCATGGTGAGGGTGGAGAGTGCTCCCTGTGTGGTCATGGTGAGGTGGACAGTGCTCCCTGTGTGGTCATGGTGAGGGTGGAGAGTGCTCCCTGTGTGGTCATGGTGAGGGTGGACAGTGCTCCCTGTGTGGTCATGGTGAGGTGGACAGTGCTCCCTGTGTGGTCATGGTGAGGTGGATAGTGCTCCCTGTGTGGTCATGATGAGGGTGGACAGTGCTCCCTGGGTGGTCATGGTGAGGGTGGAGAGTGCTCCCTGTGTGGTCATGGTGAGGTGGACAGTGCTCCCTGTGTGGTCATGGTGAGGTGGACAGTGCTCCCTGTGTGGTCATGGTGAGGTGGACAGTGCTCCCTGTGTGGTCATGGTGAGGTGGATAGTGCTCCCTGTGTGGTCATGGTGAGGGTGGATAGTGCTCCCTGTGTAGTCATGATGAGGGTGGACAGTGCTCCCTGTGTGGTCATGGTGAGGTGGACAGTGCTCCCTATGTGGTCATGGTGAGGTGGACAGTGCTCCCTGTGTGGTCATGGTGAGGTGGACAGTGCTCCCTGTGCAGGGCTCTGTGTTGTCCTCAGGTGGAGTGACAGTGGCCATGGTCATGGTAGGGGATAATGTAAAACTGTGAAACTTTTAAATAAAATGAAACAGAGAGTACTTATGAATAAATATAAATTTATTTTAAAAAGTTAAGTTAGATGATGCAATGACAGTTTGAAATGTGTCTATCTAATTCTATTAAACATAATAAAATTAATATTTTATAGAACAGTGCCGTAGGAAATAGACAACGTATGTGTTCATATGTGTGGTGGTTCATGCCTAGAATCCCAGAACTAGCCCAAGTTCAAGTCCACAGGGTGAGAGTTGGTAAGAATTAGGGTCTAGGTTTTATGTTCTTTCTTCTTCATTTTTAAACAGACTTAGCTTATTAAGTCTATTAATATTATTTTTGCAGTGTTGGACTTTATGCATACTAGGCAAGAGTTCTACTGTTGAGGTACTTTCTCAGTCCTTGATTATTTTGAGGCAGGGTCTTGCTTCGTAGCCCAGGCTGACCTGGATCTCTCCATTCTCCTGTCTGTGCCTCCTGAGTGCCGGGTTCATGGGTGTGGGGTGCAATTTTTCAGGCAATGTTGCTTTTCATTTAGTTAATAGCGTACCCCAGAAAGCCTGCTCAGGTCTGTTAACAAAAGCACTGACTTTGACCCTATAACTACGTCCCTTTGGCTTCCGGCAAGTGTTTCTAAAAGTAACCGAGTTGGACAGTTCACAATTCCAAGGGCCGAGGAGGTGGGCAGTGACAGCCACTTCTGCACCATGCTCAGGACCCTGAGATACATTCCCAGGGCCACTGGTAGAAAAACAAAACCTGCTGGGTGAAGTGGCTCACCCCAGTAATCCCAGCACTTGGGAGGGGAGGCAAGAATGTTGTGAGTGTGAGGCTGGCCTGAACTACATAGTGAGTTTTAGTCCAGCCTAGGCTACAGAATAAGACCCTGTCTCAAAAGGTGAAACCAAACAAACAGAAAAACTAAAAGGAAGGAGAGAATAAACTCCTTACTGCCATAAGCCAACAGCAGAACTGCCAGCCTGCGGGCCATCAGAGCCTTGGAGACACGGCTCTCACCTGGGCCTGCCTCCCCTCTCCAGCACGGATGTTGCAAATGAATCATGTTCCTCACTGATTCCATTATTTCATGATGTGTTATCAGATTAAAAAAACCCTTGTGTATTAAATATTAAAGAAGGTGGGAAAGCTTTCTATACAAGCCTTTAAAAATACTTCACACTGAGCCAAAGTACAGCTGCTACACCATTCTATGAGACGATAGAAATGCCCTGCTCAGACTGGAGCAGAAGGGAAGGCTGCTGGCCCTGTCTTCCTTGGGGAGTCTGGGGGCCAGCTGGAGTCCAGTCTTCTCTGAGCCACTTTGGCAAAGGGAGGGCCTGGTTTATGCCTAGATCTGGTGAGAGCTGGGCATGATGGGGCTTACATGGAAACAGTGGACCAGGCAGGGGCTCGACGTCAGCCCCACTATGTAACAACGGGCTATGGAACTATGATAATAGCCTGGGCTATGGAACTATGGAACTGTGGAACAGCCTGGGCTAAATCAGAAGCCCTGTCCAAAAACCAGAGAGGAAAATAGGAAGCCATCTACATGTGGCAGTCACCACTGCAGGAGCATTATGCTAATGGCCTGTTTTCAAGTTTTTAATTTAAATTTACTGTGTGCACGTGTGTGCATGCGTGCGTGGTAACACCTGTGTGGAGGCTGGAGGACAGCCATAGGGAGTCATTTCTCACCTTCCCTGTGGGCTCTGGGGATTGAACTCAGAATGTCAGGTCTACCTGGCAAGCACTTTTACTGCTAAGCCTTTTAAAAATTTTTTTTCTTTATGTGCACTGGTGTTTTGCCTGCGTGTATGTCTGTGTGAAGGTGTCAGATTCTCTGGATCTGGAGTTACAGCTTTGAGCTGCCGTTGGGTCCTGGGAATTGAACCCGGGTCTCTGGAAGAACAGCTGGTGCTCTTAACTGTTGAGCTCTCTCCAGTCCCCACTGCTGAGCCATCTCACAGGCCCCTGACTAGCCTATCTGAATAATGCCGGCAGACAAGGGCATTTCTGATTTTGCTGTAGTACTGGCTCTTCTGGGCAAGAGTCAATCAACGCAGCAGCTTCTCAAAGCACTTCTGGGGTCGTTTCTAAAACATGTTTTTCACATAAAGGAAGAAGATTTAATTTTTTTAAATTACATTTTGTGTGTTGTGTGTATATATGTATATTATATATGTATGTGTATGCAAGCAGAAGTCAGAAGGCAGTATGTAGTCATCTCTCTCCTTCCGACGCATGGCTCCCAGGGATTGAATTCAGGTTGTCAGGCTTGATGAAAGCTTTGCCTCCTGAGTTCTTTTGCTGGCTGAAGGGAGGTGATTTTTAAAGACTTTATTATCCAGTAGGCTATGGTGGCACATGTGTTGGGGTCCCACGTTGGGGCGACATCTGTCAGGGTCCAACCTGGATGGGGTTCGCACGTTCCAGGGTAGGGGTATGTGGATTAGAAACACCAGGCAGAGAGAACAGAGATACAAAAGGAATAGAGACACAGGATAGAATCGGGAGGGCCATCCAGTGAATACTGAATTTGCCTGCATTTATTTTCCATATGCTTATACACCCCAATCCAATAAGGCAGGGTGGTGGGGTGGGGAAGAAGGCAAAAGACCACTTTAACATGACACAAAGAACAAGCAGTAGTGAACATTAGGGAGTTCAACTCTGGGTCTTCTGATGCTGACACAGCACTTTCCTTTATGGCCTCTTGTACTAAAGGAATAATCCAACCCAAATGGGAGGAAGCAGGGAACAGAACCAGAATGTCAGGGAAGTCTAGTGCAGAAGTCAGAAGTCATGAATAAAGACTAAACCCCCATGGTTTGTGGAAAGGGAGCATATGTTGTATTTAAAAGGCCACCATACCAGTAATAGAAATTTACAGTACTGGGTAGCTGGGTAGTTTTTCTTTTTCTTTCTTCCTTCCTTTTTCCTTTCTTTTTTATCAACTTGACACAAGCTAGAGTCATTTAGGAGCAAGGGACTTCATTGAGGAATTGCCTGCATCAGATTGACTTTTTGGCAACGCTGTGAGGGCATTTTCTTGATTGATGCAGAAGGGCCCAGCCCACTGTGGTGGTCCTGGACTACATACGAAAGCAGGCTGAGTGAGCCATGACGGAGCAAGCCAGTGAGCAACATGCCTTCATGGTCTCTGCTTTAGTTCCTGCCCTGACTTCCCCTCAGGATGAAACTACAGCTGCATGCTGAAATAAACCCTTTCTTCCCAAGCTGCTTTTGGCCAGCACTTTTACCACAGCAACAGAAAGCACACCAAGGCACTTGTTAGACAAACAGCTCTTGGTGTTTCTGCCATCCAGACCTTAGTCGTTTTCCAAGACTCAACGCAAAGAAGTCTGATCTACGATGCTATA
The DNA here is from genome assembly GCF_037038515.1 of Microtus pennsylvanicus. Taxonomy (NCBI): domain Eukaryota; kingdom Metazoa; phylum Chordata; class Mammalia; order Rodentia; family Cricetidae; genus Microtus; species Microtus pennsylvanicus. Next base: position 72,282,212 of record NC_134579.1, read on the forward strand.
AAATTGCTACTATGAGCAATTACACTATGCTAAGGCTAGAATATTCATGAAGGGAAGACTGGTCATTCATTACCTTCCATGAGTCAAAACTTAACCAACAGCTCAAGTCCCTCTGTAGCCTCTCCTTTAATGCTTGCCATGCGGATGGAGTCTAGGTATATACTTGGCTTCCCTACTGATTTCCCACTGCAGTCTGTGAACCAGCTGTTCTAACCACAAGGGACACAATTCCTGACTTTTCTTCTCTAACCTAGATAACAATTCTCCAGAGCAGAGCCCTACATTGTGGGTCAGCAGACATTACAGTTGCTAAAGGACCCTCTCCTTTAGAGTTTGTATCTGAAGGTGGGAATCTAAGGAGAAAAGGCACAAGCAGCCATCACGTGCTTAAGGAGTCATTCCCCAAGGGAAAGAAGTTAGGAACCAATTTAAATAGCATCATTTTCCCTTTGATAAAGGGATCTGGGGATTACAGTGGAAATCCCTACATTGAGAGGCCCGGTAGAGCGGCAGTTAAAGGTGAGCTTTGGAGTCAATCCCAGGCCATGGTTTGGATCTAGTTTTTTTTTTGTCTTGGGTAAGCCTCCTCCATGTTGCACCCCCTCAAGATTTGTAAACTAGAAATAATAAAAGTGAGTTCCTGCTTTGTCCATGCATGTCTGTGCCCAAGGCACAGCAGTAAGTGCAGAGTTGGCCCCTTCTATTTCAGGATATCATTATGAAACAAGCTGGGAAAATGTAAGAATAAATGAAATATGCAAAGGCCGATGAAGCAAGCAGAAGAATGGAAACTGAGGTTTTTGAGACCACTTTGATTCTGCCAGGGAGGTCTTATTGCAAAAGATGGGACCAGATTCCATGACCCAACTCACACATCTGGAATCACAGCACTTGAGAGGCTGAGGCAAGGGGATTAGGAGTGGGAGGTTACGTTGGGTGCATGGTAAGTTCTAGGCCAACCTGGTGAGACAATAAGGCCTGTCTTAAAAAAAAAAAGGCATGCATATTCTCATTTAGAAAAATGAGCGAATTCCTTCTTAAAGTAGATATAGAAGAATGTGCTTAATAATAAATTAAAACCAAATGAAGCTCAGAGAGACAGCTTGGATACACAGAAGTGAAGATTTCTGCATAGGATAGAACACGATAAAGTCAGATGAAAATCTGGGAGGAAACAGCGGCCACATGCACACAGACAAAGAGCTTCTGCACCTCACATTCCAGCGATTCACAGAATGGAAAGAAACTCCGTAGAGTGGTCGGCAGACAGGAACAGAAAATGCCAAGATGCCGCTCTCATACACGGGAAGGACCCTCTCCCAGTCATGGAAATTACACATTAAAACAACACTGAGATACCAGTTCTCATCAATAGGACTGGCAAGACCTCAAGATTACCACATACTTTATTGGCAATAGTTGGGAAGTGGGTACTCTTTACAACTGATGGAATGCCAACAGGTGTAACTGGAATCATGTTCCCATGGTGAGGCCAGAGGTCAGCTTTAGGGGTGGTTCCTCAGGAGCCATCACTTAGGCTGTTTGTCGTTTTTGAGACAGTTCTTACTGCGTAGCCCTTGATGGACTAGTATCCAATGTATTGACCAGGATGACCTCAGACTCAGAGATCGCCTGTTAAACACTGGGACTAAAGGAGTATGGCTACCATGCCCAGTTCATCACCTTGTTTTCTTGAGACAAGGTCGTTCACCGGTACATGGGACTCACTCATTAAACTAGGCTGCCTGGCCAGTATGCCCTAAGAATCAGTCTCCACCTCCCAGAAGTGGGATTGCAAGTGTGTACCACCATACCTGGCTTTTTGAAGGTTAGTGCTGGGGATCAAATGCAGGTCCTTATATCTATAGGGCAGCAATATTTCCAAGGGAGCCGCCCTCCTTTAAGCCCTGTTATAATGTTTATGGAGGACACTTCCACAATGCATATTTAAAGCATCTATACACAGGTTTTTAACCTAGCAACCTCGCTCTTAAGAATTTACTCTGAATGGGTAGGGGTGGCGCATGCCTTTAATCCCAGCACTCAGGAGGCAGAGTCTGGTAGTCAGAGGACAGCCTGGTCTACAGAATGAGTTTCAGGACAACACACAGAAAAACACTGTATTGAAAAACAAAACAACAGAAAAAGAATTTACACTGCAGACAAACCTCTAAGAGTACAAAAGAGCAACAAGGTTGTTACAGCAGTTTCCGTTTTCTTTCTTGTGTGTGTTTTATGTGCATGTCTGTATAAATGCATGCTTATTCTTGCACACATGTGTGTATACATGGAGACCCGGGGTTATGTGCATGTCTGTATAAACGCATGCTTATGCTTGCACACACGTGTGTTTATACATGGAGGCCGGGGGCGACATCAGGTCTCTTTCAAGACAGCTCTCCTCCTTATATATTAAGGGAGGCAGGGTCTCTTGCTGACCACGAGCTTGCTGTTTTGGCTACTGCGGCTAGCCAAACCTAATTTCAGATGAAGGAGATCCATACCACAGAAGGGAAATGCAGCCCAAGGGAGCCTTAAACATTGTAGATGGAGTCTACATCCTTATGCCAAAGACAGATGTTAGATAATAGAAGTCTAGAAAAACACTTAAATTTTTTAAGTTATTTTTAATTTCTGTGCATGGTTATTTTGCCTGCATGTATGTCTATGAACCACATGTACACAGTACCCAAGAAAGCCAGAGAAAGGGATCAGATCCCCTGGAGCTGGAGTTACAGACAGTTACAAGCTACCCTATGGGTACTGGGAAACCTGGGTCTTCTGGAAGAGCAGACAGCATTCTTAACCTCTGAACCACTCTCTTGCCCCATTTTTAAAGTTTTATTATTATTGTTGTTGCTGATTTGAGACATGGTCTCTATATGTATGCTGCCTGGCCTGGAATTTGCTTCGTAGGTTAGGAGGGCCTTGAATGTACAAAGATCCATTTGCCTCTGTCTTCCAAGTGCCGGGATTAAAAACACACATCACCACACCAGCCAGATTCATTTTTATTATTTTCAACTACGTGTGTGCATGTCTGTGTGGATGTGCACATGAGTGCAGGTGCCTAAGGACTAGAAGTATTGGATCCTCTAGAGCTTGTGAACCATACAACCTGGCTGCTGGGAACCGAATTTGAATCCTCTGCAGGAGCAATAGTCACTGAGCCATCTCTCCAGCACCAGCAACAGACTTCATTTTCAAAGACAGATGAGCAACTCCTCTGCATTCTAACACTGAATTAATATAACCATAATGACTAATCCAATGAAGAATCAACAATAGGGGTGGGGCCATAGCTCAGGAGTAGAGGGCTTGCCTAGGATGTGTGAGTTGCTATGCTCAATCCTTAGTACGGCAGAAAGGGAAAAAGAGGCATAAAAGAACCAGGAATATACTTTTGTTGTATGATAGGGCCTCTCTTGGGTATATTCCCAAGAGTGGTATTGCTGGATCCAGGGGTAGGTTGATCTCGAATTTCCTGAGAAATCGAAACACTGCTTTCCAGAGTGGTTGCACAAGTTTGCATTCCCACCAGCAATGGGTGAGTGTACCCCTTTCTCCACAACCTCTCCAGCAAAGAACAATCGCAGTGGGTTTTTGATCCTACTGCACGTACTGGCTTTGGGGGAGCCTAGGCAGTTTGGATGCTCACCTTATGAGACCTGGATAGAGGTGGGCGGTCCTTGGGTTTCCCACAGGTCAGGGAACCCTGATTGCTCTTTGAGCAGATGAGGGAGGGTGACTTGATCGGGGGAGGGGGAGGGAAATGGGAGGCGGTGGCGGGGAGGAGGCAGAAATCCTTAATAAATAAATAAAAAATAAAAATAAATTAAAAAATAAAAAATAAATAAAAATAAAAGAACCAGGAATAGCCGGGCGGTGGTGGCGCACGCCTTTAATCCCAGCACTTGGGAGGCAGAGGCAGGCGGATCTCTATGAGTTCGAGACCAGCCTGGTCTACAGAGCTAGTTCCAGGACAAGCTCCAAAGCCACAAAGAAACCCTGTCTCGAAAAAAAACCAAAAAAAAAAAAAAAAAAGAACCAGGAATGGGGGCTGGAAAGATGGCTCAGAGGTTAAGAGCATTGCCTGCTCTTCCAAAGGTCCTGAGTTCAATTCCCAGCAACCACATGGTGGCTCACAACCATCTGTAATGAGATCTGGTGCCCTCTTCTGGCCTGCAGGCACACATAGACAGAATATTGTATACATAATGAATAAATAAATAAATAAATTTTTTTAAGAAAAAAGAACCAGGAATAGGACAACAGACACTAAAACCTCTGGGTTGAATTTTAAGGGTAAAAAGTATCTACATAGCTTTGAAGTACTTAGTAACTTTGTAACACAGAAACCTGCTTGACACCCACAAGCTGCTTTACGACCTGCAGGGCACAAATCATCACTGACACACCCCTACCCAAGTAGTAGCCTCTCCATGGTGTTCCTGCTGAGTATTTCACCTAAATCTAGCCAGGAGAAAACATTGGACACACCTACTTTGACAGTATTCTCCAGAGAAATATTTCACACGCATCAAGAACATCAATACATTAGGAACAAATGACCAAGAAACTACACAACCTCAATACACGCAAATGTAAAAAATGATTTGAATTTCCTTTTGCTATAACAAATGTCTTTGACAATAAATTCTGAAAAAGCTACAGATTTTAGTATTACTGTTTACTTCATGGTTTGTATATACTTTGAATGTATTAATTGTCTGAGAAGTTCATATGTTTATGCAATGTATTCATTATAATCCATCCCCAACTTTCTACCTAGCTCCTCCCTAAACTACCCTTACCACCAACCCATCCCAACTTCTTGTCCTCTTTTTTTAAATAATATTTAAAATTTATGTGTATGAACAGTTTACCTGAGCTAATAGGAGCTCACCAACTCCAGCCGGACTAGGAAGGAACCAGCATAGGACCAAACTAGTCCCTCTGAATGTGGATGACAGTTGCATGGCTGGGGCAGACTGAGGGTCACTGGCAGTGGCACCAGGATTTATCTCTACTGCATGTACTGGCTTTTTGGGATCCTATTCTTTTTGGATGTATACCTTGTTCAGCCTAGATGTAGTAGGGAGGGCCTTGGACTTTCCACAAAGCAATGTGCCTTATCGTCTCTGAGGATTAGTTGGGGTTGGGGTGGGAGGGTGTGTGGAGGGAATGGGAGGAGGGGGGGAGTGGAAACTTGGATTGGTATTGTTTTTAAAAATCTAATAAATTAAAAAAAATTATGGGTATGTGGGCAGGCTGGGTGCAGGAGGCTGGTTTGAGGCAGATGGAGGTGGAGAGTAACAAAGGAGATGTCTTGATGGGGGGTATTTTGGGGTTAGGGAGAAACCTGGTGCCAGGGAAACCCCCAGGAATTTACAAAGATGACCCCAGCTAAGAATCCTAGCAATGGTGAAGAGGGTGCCTGAACTGGCCATCTACTGTAAGCAGATTAGTGACTTCCCTAATTGCCATCAGAGACACTCTATCCAGTAACTGGTGGAAGCAGAGGCAGAGATCCACAGACCAGCACTGTGCTGAGCTCTGAGTGCCTTGTGGAAGACAGGGAGGAGGGATTGTACTAGCCAGGGGGTCATGATGGGGAGCCCATAGAGACAGCTGACCTGAGCTTGTGGGAGCTCATGGATGCTGGACCAACAGTCAGGAAGCCTTAATGGGACTGGCATAGGCCCTCTACATACGTGTGGCAATCACGTAGCTTTGTCTCTTAGTAAGGCTTCTAACAGTGACAGCAGGACCTCTCCCTGGCACTCACCTGGCTTTTGGTAACCTGTTCCCCATGTTCCCCATGCTGGATTATCTGGCCCTGCCTGACATAAGGGGAGGAACTCAGTCCTGCCTCAACTTGATGTGCCATGCTTTGTGCAAGTGCATGGGAGGCCTGTCCCTTTCTGAATGGAGATGGAGGAGGAGTGGATGGGGAGGGGTTGGATGGGAAAAGGGAGGGGACAGAAGGGGAGGAGGGTAAGGAAACTAATTGGTATGTAAAATAAATTTTAAAATGTTATTTAAATTAAACATCATGTGTATGAGTGCTTTACCTAAATGTGTGTGTACTACATACATCTGTGCAGTGTCAACAGAGGCCATAAAGAGTATTGAATCCCTGGAAGTGGAGTTAAGGGTTGTTGTGAGTCACCAAGGGGTACTGAGAACTGAACCTGGGTCCTTTGCAAGAACAGGGCGTGCTCTTAACTGCTGGCCTTGTGTGTATGATGTACCAGAGAGAGAAAAGAGAGAGAGTGAGAGAGAGAGAGCCCCAACTTGACATCTCTCACCACCAAATTAAACTTTCCAGTACTGGGAATGGGTTATACCTAATCCAGTTGTTGTCCAAAGGGACCTCATGGGAACCCCCAAACTCAGGTTATGGCCAAGGCTACTTGTGGCTCTCCACAAATTGATGATGGTAAGGCTCTACTACTAAAGACAACACCTATATAACTCACTGAAAACAGAGAGAAGTCAAACTGATGCCTACCTAGCACCTTCAGCCCTACTGACTAATGTTCATGGTACAGGAACATACTCAGCATGCTCCCAAGTGAGAAAAGTACATACCAGCCCAGATACAAACCCTGAGATCCACAATGGTGACTGTCCACATGATATGCTGGTGCAACAGTGGTACAAAAGTTGTGGGAGCAACCAACCATTACCTGATTGGAATTAAGGCCCCCTCCATGAACCTAGACCTGACACTGCCTGGGTGGCCAGACCTGAGACTAGAGAGGCTGTGGAGCTGAGAAAACAAAATTCTATTGCTCTGCTAAAGACATGGAGCAGCAGGTGGTAGTGGTCAGCACACCTTTAATCCCAGCACTTGGGAGACAGAGGCAGGTGGATCTCTGTGACTTTGAGGCCAGCCTGGTCTACAAAGCAAGAAGAAGGAGACAGCATGCACACGGCCTATGCAGGGCTAAGCCACAGGTACCAGTGCTGAGAGGGGAAGTAGACACAAGCCCACATCACTAACTCAGAAGTCATTTTCAACTGATAACTACTTACAAAGGGAAATTTAGGTTTTTTCCAATGTAGTCTCACTGGGTAGATCCATGTAGATGGGCAACACAAACAGACTTAATGCTATGTTCAGAGTTACTTTGTTTCCCTTTTTTTTTTATTTTAGCCTTACAGATTTTTTGGTTATATATAGTATGGTTTTTGATTTTATTTTTACTGTTTGTGGGCCAAGGTGTGTGTCTAAGCATCTGTATGTGTTTCTGGTGCTTTCTGCTTTTTTTCTTTTTAAGATTTATTTACTTTACTTTTATGTACACTAGTATTTTGTCTGTATGCATGTCTGTGTGAGGGTGGCAGATCCCCTGGAACTGGAGTTACAGACAGCTGTGAGCTGCCATGTGGGTGCTGAGAACTGAACGTGGGTCCTCTGTGCTTTTTCATTGCCCTTTTTTTCAGTTTGTTTTGTCATTATTTTATTATCATTATCATCTTTTAGATGCTTGATTTTTTTTTTTTATTTTTCGAGACAGGGTTTCTCTGTAGTTTTGGAGCCTGTCCTGGAACTCCCTTGGTAGACCAGGCTGGCCTCGAACTCACAGAGATCCGCCTGTCTCTGCCTCCCAAGTGCTGGGATTACAGGCATGTGCCACCACCGCCCGGCTCTAGATGCTTGATTTCTAATGAGAGAGAAAGGGTGTGGCTTTTGGTGAGTGGGATGTGGGGAACCTGGGAGGGGGAAAAACCTTAATCAGAATAAACTGTATGAAAAAAACTATTTTAAATGGAAAAAAAGAATTCCAGTGATAGATCTTGAAAACGACAATTCAAGTTTTCTTTAAAATGGCAACATTTGTTTGGGGAGGGTACCAGTGCAAGCCACAAGGCACATGTGTAGGCCAGAGGACTGCTTGTGGAAGGTGGTTCTTCTTCCACCATGTGGGCTCTGAGGATGGAACTCAGGTCATCAGCATTGCCTGCAAGTGCCCTTACCTGTCGAGTCATCTTGCCAGCCCAGCAATCTGTAATTTTAAAGTTATCCTGATGATCATGGTACAAAAATCAAGCTCGGAAAGCATTCTCTGCCTTGTGATAAAATTTTGTTAGGGCGAGATTTTTAAAAGACTAATACCCAGCTGGAGAGATGGCTCGGTGGTTGGGAGCGCTGGCTGCTCTTCCAGAGGACCCGGGTTTGGTTCCTGGCACCCACATGGCAGCTCACAGCTGTCTGTAGGTCCCGTTCCACTCTCACAGACGTACATGCAGGCAGAGCACCAATGCACATGAAACAAAATTAAATAATTTAAAATAAATAAATAAAATACCTACACATTTACCACCAAGATTTATTACTATTTTTTAAATAAGACTACTAATTTTACTTAAAAACTGTGACAACCAATCTTGCCATCTACCTGGGCTTTCTGGCATCAGCCTCTGGCTCTCAGAAACCTGCAGAAAACAGCAGACCTGTGCACCCAGGAGATGGCACCACCTTACAAAAACAAAACAAAAAACAGACACATAAAATTGAAATTCTGGCCCCATCTTCTGTTTTATCTTACCAGGGCTGATTCACTCCAGAGCTTGAATTGCTTGTCTCTTTGCCTGCTTCCTACCTTCTAGATCATAGACAGTGTTCTGCAGTGATAGAGAGGGCAGTCCGTCCACAAACAGGTCTTCATCTCTGGCGGTGGTAGCACACGCCCTTAGTCACAGCACGTGGGAGGCAGAGGCAAGCAGATCTCTGCGAGTTAGAGGCAGCCTGGTTTACAGAATGAGTTCCAGGTGAGCCAGGGCTGTGTAGAGAAACCCTTTCTGGAAAAAAACAAAAGAAAACAAACAAATAAACAAAAACCCCATGGACCCATAGCCAGGCAGTAGTCAAGCCGACATCTTCAGCCCTGCTTTCTGACGCGCTGCACCTCCGATGCCCGTCTCCTCAGAATTTAAAAACCTTTGTCAATGCGCTGGGTGGGAGCGGCTTTAATTTCCTCAATTATGGCAGATGAGCTTATTTGCACTCTGTCTTCCAGTGAATTAGTCCGTTCACGGTCTTTGTTGATTCTTCTACTGGTTTTGCTTTTCTGGTTGTTCTGTAGAAGTCTCTTGTAGCTGCTTATGTTACGACTGTGCAAACATTTTCACAATGGAGCCTACAGCCAGGGCTCCTGGCTTGAATGGTCACATGCTTTTCCAGTTGTCTTGTTTTTCATATGCCTGTGATTATTTCCCCTGAAGCTCCATGCCTGTCATTTTACCAGGAACGCTTACTATTTGCATAAATAATGAGTTTCTCCCCCCCCCCCGTGTGTGTATGTGTGTGTGTGTGTGTATGTGTGTCCTTTTTAGTCTTCCTCTGAGCCCTCCGTCTTCCACTCTGTACTCATTGCACTCTGGATGGCTGCACGATAGCATTCCAGGTGTCTCTTCAGAGTATTCTGTATCGGAGCTCCTATTTCCCACACCCATGCCTTCTTTCAGTGTGGTTGGTACTCATCTCTTGGTGGTTTTCACTAGGTGGGGACATAGTTGAATCTTGGCACGACTTTGTAATTGGTCTAAAATTAGAATGCCAGATTAAAATCATCTCCAATCTGCTGTAAAGATATCCCCCCCCTTCGCCCTCTAGTCTCCTGTTTGTTTTAGGAAAATGCATTGCAGTTCTCTTTTCGAATCCCTCCCACATTACTGACTCTGCCAACAGGTTCTTTTACCACCTTGTGAGTTCTGAGCTTCGCAGTGAGGTGCCTTTTCTCTGGAGGAGTCAGAGGCAGGCAGGATCTCTGTGAGTTCGAGGCCAGCCTAGTTTACAGAGCAAGTTCCCAGACCGATTCCATAGCTACTGGGAAACCCTTTATTGAAAAACCAAAACAAAACAGACTTCATTTTATTTTATGCGTGTGGGTGTTTTGCCTGCATGTGTGTCTGTGTAGCACATGCACTTAGTGATTGCAGAATCCAGAAGGAATCAGATCCCCTGGAACTGGAGCCACAGACAGTTGTAAGCTGCCACGTGGGTGCTGGGAACCAAACCAGGGTCCTATAGAAGAGCAACCAGAGCTGTTAACCACTGAACCGTCTCTCCAACCTCCACATGCCATACTTTTTATCTAAGGTATATAATTCATTTCATGCTTTTCCTAGACTAGTAAACTCCTGTGCTGGCTAGTTTGACGTCAACTTGACACAAGGTAGAGTTGCCTGAAAGGAGGGAACTTCCTCTGAAAACAGAGAAAACGCTGAAACTAAGCTCAGGCTGTAGGGCATTTTCTTAATTAGTGATTGATGGGAGAGGGCCCAGCCCATTGTGGGTGGTGCCATCCTTGACTTATGGTCTTGGGTTCTATAAGAAAGCAGGCTGAGCAAGTCATGGGGAGCAAGCCAGTAAGCAGCACCCCTCCATGGCCCCTGCATCAGCTCCTGCCTCCAGGTTCCTCCCTGCTTGAGCTCCAGTCCTGACTTCCTTTGACGAAATATGATGTGTAAGATAAGCCAAATAAATCGTTCCCTCCCCAACTTGCTTTTGATCATGGTGTTTCATGGCAGCAATAGACACCCTGACTCAGACACCTACTTATCCTTCAAACCCTATGTCTAGTATCAGCTTTCTCATGATGATCCCTGGTAGCCCTAGGCTGAATGACATCTGTTTAAAAACAAACTCACATAGGAAATGCCATTATTACATCCATGTGCACATCTGCCTCCCCCACTGACCATAAACCTGCCAGGTCGGGAGAGTGAGTACCTGTTGTGTGTCCATATTGGCTTGTGCTATGATGCCCTAGCACAAGGACGTGTTCAGCACAGGGAGAAAGGACAAGCACCACCATACGCATATGCCTGCATTCAGTCTGGGGTTTCAGATGACCACTGTTTGCTCAACAATTATTACCTGGACTAGTTTTCATATTGGCTCGAAGAACAACAGGGGGAAAAAGACAAAAGTCTCATTTATCTAAAAACCAACTATCTAATTAGAAGACCTGATGTGGGAGTGTCATATATCAATCTGTTGATTTCATTGGTTAAGCAATAAAGAAACTGCTTGGCCCTGATAGGTTAAAACATAGGTGGGAGGAGTAAACAGAACAGAATGCTGGGAGGAAGAGGAAGTGAGCTGAGAGACGCCATGCTCCCCTCTCCAGATGCGATAGCTCTGCTCTCTGAGACACACGCGATGAAGCTCTGACCCAGGACGGACGTAGGCTAGAATCTTCCCGGTAAGCGCACCTAGCTGTGCTACACAGATGATTAGAAATGGGCTAAATTAATATGTGAGAATTAGCCTAGAAGAGGCTAGATAGAAATGGGCCAAGCAGTGTGTGTGTTGTTATTTCGGAGCATAAGCTAGCCAGGCGGCCAGGGTGCTGGGGACGCAGCCCCGCCGCTCTTATTACTACAAAGACCTTTTCCTATATAACTAAAGATATTTTTAATACTTATGTATGTGTATGCACATGCCATGCTGTGCCACACAGGTGGAGGTCAGAGGACAAAGTGGTTCTTTCCTTCCAGCATGTGGGTTCCAGGTATTGAACTTGGGTCCCCAGCGTTGCTACTGGGCATCTCCTTAGTTCCTTCTATGATTTTTAAAAACTAAGATCTAATTCGCATCCCATTGGTCAGTGGTAGAGAATGAACCTGGGACCAATCCCCAGGAAAATAAACACACGCGCGCACACAGAGAAGACAAGAACTCCAGGGGGTTCTTTTTTCTTTCTTTCTTTCTTTTTTTTAAAGCATATTTACAACACCATGCAACGGTGACTACTAGCCAGGATGTTTCTTATCTGTGTGAAGTGCCTGGTGCCAAAATGGGAGGAGAAAGGAGGTTCCGGAGGAAGAAATGCATTTCAGGATGGGGAACAGCATGTTTGAGGGCAGGTTATTCTGGGGAAAGGGAACAGCAACATTCAGGGGCAGGTTATTCCAGGGAAAGGGAACAGTATATGGAAACGGGCAGAGTTCTGAGGAGACCCAGGCTCTGGAAAACGTGAAGAGCAGAGGAGGTGGAGTTTATTGTGAGGAAATGGCTGTGTTATTTCACAGACAAGGAGTCCAAGTAGAGCAAGGTGAACTAACTCAACTATGGCTAGACAATTCCCCCGCACCAACTCACTAGGAGGAGTCTAAGGGACCATAAAAAGTACCGCTGGACACGCAGACGCTGGCGTGACATTCTCAGTTACTGCCATGCCGGCCGAGGCCCCATGTTCCAGTAAGGTTTCATTTTCCTCTTCCAGCTCCTCGTATTGCCTAAAGACACTGACTGTATGACCCTTGACTGTGATAACCATTTCTCCCGTGACTTTGCAGCTTCAGAAAGTTACCTCTAGGGCCATGAGTCACGGCACCTTCTGTGGCCAACATCCTGGATGAAGACTTTGTTCTTCATGGACTCCTAGGCTCATCTATGTTTACCACATGTCTTAAGCCTCTGCGTGACCATGAGTTGCTGCTTTCGGGGCTTTAGTATTCCCACCTGCAAAATGGGATTAGGAACTATTGTTCTGGTCACCTAACTGTTGCTCTGCCTCAGAGATTCAGTGGGAAGCTGTCAGGGTCTCCCTGCTTCTGAAACTCCAGGGGAAGGCTAACATAGACATTGGAAAAAAATGGGAAGACTCTGAGAATATATCCAAACTCCTGACTCTGAACTCTCATCTGGGTTTGCTAGGTTTCAATCCAACCGAGATCACTTGGGAACTCTAAGTGGCCACCATTTCTGCTGTGTAGGGTGGGCTGGCACAGAGAAACAGCTAGGAGTGAGTTTTGTCAGTGAGGGACTCTAGATTTCTGGCTTTACCTTGGAGTTTGTCCCTGCTGTCTCCTATGTTTTCCTGGCCCCTTTCCTAGCACAGAAGAACTATGGCAGTTAAGGAATCATGGCATCTGTGGAGCAGTGTGACGGTTGATCTCACAATCGACATGATAGAATCACCAGGGGAGCCGGGTGGTGGCGGTGCACACCTTTAATCCCAGCACTTGGGAGGCAGAGGCAGAGGGATCTTCATGAGTCGGAGGCCAGCCTGGTCTACAGAGTGAGTTCCAGGACAGCCAAGGCTGTTACAGAAAGAAACCTTGTCTCGAAAAATAAAACAAAACAGGAAAGAAAAAGAAAAAGAAAAGAAAAAAAGAATCACCAGGGAAGCAAGCATTTGGGCATGTCTGTGAGGGACTGGGTTTAGGTGGAAAGAACTACTCTAAATGTGAGCCCATTCTCCATGGGCTGGGGCTGTAGGCTGCAGAAAGAGAGTTAGCTGTCCATCAGCATTTCTTTCTCTCTGCTTCCTGACTGGGTACACAATGTAGCCAGCTCCTTCATACCCCAGCTGTCATGCCTTCTAGGCCATGATGGGCGGTGTGCTCAAAACGTAAGCAAAACTAAAGTCCTCCTCCAGCTGCTTTTGTCAGTGTCTGGCCACAACCAGCAGAGTGACTAACGTAGAAAACTAGCACTTAGTAGTGGGGCCACTACGATAATCCTGACTTTAGGGTTTGTAAGAGTTTGGAATTGGTTCACAGGAGGAATGTAAGTTTGGAACTTTGTGCTAGAAAAGCCCTATTCTGGTGGGAATTTGGAAAACCAGAATGCTAAGTGCAGACAGTGGAGGCCCAGCTCATGAGTTTTCAGAGAACAGAACTCTATCAGGAGCTGGGCTGGGGGCCATTATGTCCTATCCTTATAAAGACTCAGGCTGCCTCTTGACTGTGTCCTGAGAATCGGAGTGAGGCAGAATTCAAAAGTAAAGGACTAATGTCCATCAAACAATGGCGGGAAATTCAAGACAAGATAGCGCTCAAATTGCGGTCTGGCTGCGGTGCGCTGCTCTTAATCGGGAATACAGTTAGAGAAAGCAAAAGGAGGGAAAAATGTAAAGTTTGATGAGGAATGGAGTGCAAACAAGTTGAAATTTCAAATGAGGCAGGTTTGAAAGCAGCTGGAACTATTGAAATGAACTAGTGCCATCAAAAGAAACTTGGACCTCTGCACTGGGACAAGAGAAGGAAGAGACGGTAGGAGGGGAAGACTATAGGGGCTTTTAGAATTGAACTAACTGCATTTTTATTATGAGATCAAAGCAAAACTTTAGGGGGGAAGGGGCGGGATGTTATGATGCTTAATCTTGTCAATTTGATGAAATTTGAAATCACCATGGCATGTCTCTGAGGGGCTGGGTTTAGGCAGGAAGACCCATTGCAAATATAGGTGGTACTGTTTCATGGGCAGGGGTCTCAGACTACATAAAGACTTGTGTATGCCCTCACGGTTACTGCAATGTGACCAGTTGCTGCGTGCTCCTGTGGCTGTGACAGACTGTATCTTCAAACTGTGAGCCAAAATAAATCTTTTCCCCCTTCAACTTCTTTTATCAGGTATTTTGTCCACAGTACCAAAAAAAAAAAAAAGTCAAGAACACAAGAGATCTGGAAAAAAGGGTCCTTCAAGCTTCAAGATTTCAAGTTTTCTTTCAGTAGCACCATTTACAAGATGCCCGCAGGACAGAACACACCAAAGACAGCAAGTTCACAAAGCAATTTGAAAGCAATCCTACTGCCAGTGTAAAGTGGGTCCACCAGAAGCCACCTCTGCTAAGTAAGAATCAGTAGACTGTGCACACTGCCCACGGGAGCAGCCATAGTTTTGCAACACAAACACTTGGCATATTTGAAAATGTGATGTAAAACAAAAGGCATACTAACCTTTCAAAGAGCAAGGAGACTGCCAATCAATGACAGTTCCTTGTCTTTTGTAACCTACCTGTAACTATGATTTACTGCAAGCAGGCAATCGAATCCTTTCATGCAGAGATGGCCACCATAATTAGGAGCATTTGTGTAAATAATCGGAAGGCGGTTGGCTTCCAGTCCCCGGTGATTTATGCACACACAAGTTGTTTCCCTGTGTGATTTTCCTCCACAGTTTAGTTAAGGAAGCATCTATCCCTGGTTTATCTGTCAGCAAAGCTGCTCCAGATTCCAGCAGCAGTAAAACGCAGAAAGGAAATGTGTGAAGGCTTGATGAAAGCCAGAATTGAAATGTCAGTAAATATCTAAATGAGAAAGAATTCGCCGTTTCCTTCTTAAGACAAGTAATTAAGGACAGCCCCCGCCCCCTCCAAGTTTTTAAGCTCCAAGGTTCCCTGGGCAAAGAAAGCAAACCTTCAGTAGTCACACATTACTCAACTAGCCTTTACGACACCCTCACTAGTGTGGTTATTTTGTTTCGTTTACAGATAAAACAGGCTCAGGGACGCTGGCACACTTTGGAGGCACACTGCTGGGTCTGAGAATGGAGTAGCCAGGCCTTCTTCCCTATGGCCCATGGCCACTTCTCCACTTAGACATACCCCCCACCATGTAAGCCCTCTAAATTCCAACAAACGCTTTCCAGGTTACATCCAGAAGTCCAGAGTCATCTCACCTCAAAATCCCTCCAATTCTCCTCTTCTGTAGCCCTACATTTCCACAGGTCCCTTGTAAAGGCCCATTCCCAGGAGGGGGCGTACGACCCTGCCTCTTCCATCCAGAACTCCGGGAATGTCTCCCAGGCTCTGGAACCAAACCGATCTCTCAGCCTGGCATCCAGCGTCGTCGTCTCTTCGGCTGCCACCTGGGCCGCCGCTGGGCTCAGCTCTGGCTTTCCTTTCTCTTCTTGGATGGGAAAACCGGAGCCCAGAGCCACGGCAACTTTCCTAGGATACACGGTCTGGGGAGAAGCCGGTGTGGTCTACCGTCCTTTGACCACATGCGCCCCCTTCTCCAGGAGCCCGACTAGCAGCGAGTATCCGGATCCGCGCATGGCTCTGGACGCGCGGGGGAAAAGTTGTCAGCCGTGGCGTGCGCCTCTCACCTTGCTGTGCACTTCACCGGCCGCACGCCCGCGCCGGTCCACCTTGCACACACCCCGCCCACGCCCCCTCTCCTCCTACTGCCCGCGCGCCGCCACGCCAAGCCGCTCCCGGTAAGGTCCTCGCTCGGGTCGCCGCCGCTTCCGCCCGTCCGGCGCGCAGCCTAGGGAGCGCCGAGCCATCGGAGCGCGCGGCGCGGGACGGGCTGGGCGCGCACTCTTGGCGGTGCACACGCCGGTCCAACTCTCCGGCGCGCGGGGTGCGTCGCCCGTCGCCGCCCCGGTACCGGGAGGCAGAGCGAGTGCTTTGTCCGCGAGCCCGCCCGGGACTCTGCCCCGAGGAGGCAGCCGCGCCGAGTCCCCGCCTCCGCCTCTGCCCCCGGGCGGGCCGGGCCGGCCGCGGTGGGGGGAGCCAGGCTGAGGGCGAGGGTGGGGGCGGGGGCGGGCTCAGGAGGAGAGAGGAGGGCAGCAGAGGCGGCGGGAGCGCCGGGTGCCGGGCCGGGGGAGCCGCGGGCTCTCGGGAAGACACGGATGATGAACAAGCTGTACATCGGGAACCTGAGCCCCGCCGTCACCGCCGACGACCTCCGGCAGCTCTTCGGGGACAGGAAGCTGCCCCTGGCGGGACAGGTCCTTCTCAAGTCCGGCTACGCCTTCGTGGACTACCCCGACCAGAACTGGGCCATCCGCGCCATCGAGACCCTCTCGGGTGAGCACTCGCGCGACCCACGCCTCGCCTCGCCGGCTCGGGACGGTGGCAGCGGGGAGGCCGAGCCCCACGGGCCGCACCCGCCGCGACTCCCGCGCCCGCACGCACACTTCCACGCACCAGCCCCGCGCGACTCTGGTGGCGGGCGGGCTCCGGGACGGCCGGCTGCCCTGCCCCCACAGCGGGGGCTACCCTAGACCTTCGGGCCTCAGACTCGGGGCGACCCTGTGTTCCTCCGGGGGTCCCAGGGCTTGCTGGCTTCCTAGAAGCGCCCCTGGCGTGCCCAGCTGCTTCGCGGAGCTTCCCCCGCCCCCACTTTTGCAGAGCCCCCTGTTTTCCTTTTTTCTGACCCTTCTAGTGTCCTCTTTGCCAGGGGCCCCCCAAGTCCAGCATCTTCCCTTCTGGCCAGACCTTCCTTCTTCCCATGCCTCGTGCCAAAGACCTCTCGCCCTCTGCAGTCTCCCGAGCTGCACTCTCCTTTTCGAGACCCCCCCCGTGTCCTGGCCCCCCACTTTCGGCAGTTCCTCGACTTTACCTACTGAACCCTTTGAGGTCCCGGGGTTCCCCCTAACCGGCCCTTGCCGGACCGCACATCTCCCTCGGTCTTTTCCCGAAGCTCACTTCCCTCTCGCTGGTCTCGGAAGCGCTCCTATTTTTCCCTGAATTTTTTGTCCGATTTTATTGAGAAGAACTCGGGGCTGGGGGCTTTCCGCCTCCCGTCTCCCCGCCTCCTGCTCGGCCAGAAGCACCTTTTTACGAGGTACCCTGTCTCAACTCGGTGGGGGCCCGGGCTGAGAACCGGGAAAGAGGCGACCGGGGGGCCCGCGAGCGCGCTGGAGCCCAGACGGGAGTCGGAGCGCGACACTCGCCTGCGCGCGCGTTCCCAGCTCGCATCCCGCACACGCACGCGACGGGCCACGCTCCCCAGGCCTGCGACCCCCGACTCCGCAGGGAACCCCTTCCTTGGAGACCTGTGCGGTGGGGTGGGCTGGCGAGACCTGGGGGTCACCCCAAAGTAGGCGGCCGCAGAGCTGGGGTCTCCTGCGCGTGTCCCCCGAGCCCCGCTGGCAGGGAGGGCGGTGAGGTGGGGGTGGGGGCGAGCGCCCCGGATCTCGGGGTCCTCGGGTGGCGGAATATGGAACTGGGGGCCGGAGAAGCCGGGGCGCGCCAGCCCTGCAGCTTGAGTTTCAAATGAGCTCATCTTTTCAAATTGGCGCCGCTCTTTATTAAATGTGTTTTTCCGGTTATGCCACCCACAGCTATACCTGGGGTCGGAACCAGGCTTGTGCCCTTCCCACCTCGTCCGCCACCCGTGGCGCCCACTTTTCATCACAGTTGGCGCTAAGTTCGCCCAGCTGCGGCCGGGTGGAGGACCCCTTAAAGGCTCCAGAAGGCGGAGCCCGAGCGCGGGAGTAGTGTGCCTAGACCCCTGCGGGTTTGATTTGGGGAGGTTCTGAGTACTTTAAATTTCTGTTTTAAAGGTAAAGTGGAATTGCATGGGAAAATCATGGAAGTTGATTACTCGGTCTCTAAAAAGCTAAGGTAAATATATTTTGCCTAGTTTCTTTTTTTCTAACCCCCCCTCCGCGATTGGTTTTTCCATACGTATAACTAAAAAAAAAATCGTCAACTTTAAAAAATGTCTGTATGTTTTTTTTTTAAAAAAGTCTTCTGTTTGTTAGTAGAGATACATAGCTTAGAAAGTTATTATTCTTTTATTATTATTTTACTTTCATTATATAAGGTGCTTTCTGCGCTTGCAAACTGTTTGGTGCCTAATTAGGGGTCGAGATGGAGAACACTAGGTGGATTCAGTTGGCTGTGATTAAGCTGTTTATCATAAATTGCCTTTCCCCGAGAACTCCCGACTGCCATCCCTACCCCCAGCACAATAGCAAACTTCCTGGGAGATGTTAAGAGTAAATATTTACTGTGTCAGTTGAATTGCTTAACTTGACCAGGCGACTAATTACTTTTTTTTTTGCATAGTTTAGTGACGAATAATACAATAATTCAGTAACTAAGGGGTCAGTATTTTGTGTGGTATTCTAAAGCAGTAGGTTGTTTGTATGGGATGCAGGGAGAAGCCAGACTTAAGTAACTGAGGCAGAGGGGCTGTGCTCCTGAGCACTTTGCTGTTATTGTTGCATTAGAGAAACGCTGGAGAATAAACAATGTCGCGGTGAAGCCCGATAGTTAGCTATTGTTAACCTAGGAGTAACGCGTTCTGTAGGGGCTGGGTTTCCCCAGTGATTTGCTAGGGAAGAATGAAGGAGGAAATCTTTGTGTAAAGCTCACTGTGGACTTTAAATTGGGGGGGGGGGGGGTGTTTACCTCCTCCCACGTGTCCTGACTTACTTTACAGCCATTAAGGAAGTTTCTTTGCGTTCGTCATTAAGTATGTGAACTTGGGACGCTAAGTCTGATTTTCCACCTTCTTAGTCAGAGGTTAAGACGCAAGATTTTGAGAACATTTTAAAACAAATTGATTTTAGAAATACTTGGCTGTGCTGGAGGGTTTTTAAAAACATCGTGAGCTTATTTCCACATACGTTTTAATGTCATGGAATCTCTGTTTGTACATGACTGCACCACATTAGAAAACTGTTTTAATACTTTTGTTTTAGAAAAAGTTAAGAACTAATGATTTGCAGTTTGGGTTGTATTACTGAGTGGATTCTTATGTTGAAAATGTGTAGCAGGCTTTCTGTAAATTGTTCTGAGTTTATGTGGTTTCCTTCAGTATTATTATTATTACCATTTTGGGGGATGGGTAGGGGAATGTCTTCTGGGATGCTAAGTATTTACTGTAGGTTTAAACCCTTCGTCCCTCAACAGTTGAAGTTTTGATGAATACTGTTAAAAAGAACCACTGAGAATGTTTAATGCACGATGTATCTCTAAATATCTCATTCTGTTGGCTGTCTAGCTCTTGTGAATCCTTTTGGAGGTCATAATTAGCACAAGTCAATAGATTTGTAGTTGGGGGCTATTTGATGTCCCCTTATTCCACCATGCAGTGTATATCCTTCAGTTTTCAAAGTGAAATGCTAGCTTATTTAAAGTTGTTAAGATCACCCAGAACTTAGCAACAAAAAGACTATTCTGGCTTTTTCTTTCAAAATGCAGAGGTTGTTTGTATTTTGGCTGTAGTGTCACTTAGGTAATTTTATTCTGCCATAGCTCAAAAATAGTCATGTCACAAGTTTTAGTATAAATTGTTTAACAGTTTAGGGCTTATATAGTCCTAGGAATAAGTGGATTTCTTTGAACGTGTTGGTGATATAAAATAACCTCAGCCTGCCGCATGGTTGACTACACCTGAAGACAGTTAAGAAACCAAAGGCATGGGTAGCGGCTGCTGGGGAGAGGGGCACTATTTTTTGACTGATGGTTTTAATCTTTTTCCTCCCCCTTTATTTCAAATACAGACGTTCTCTACTTGCACTGCAACTTAAGGGAGAGAAAGCTAAACTGGTTGGAATTGGTTAGCTAGGCTCAGCCCTCTGGGACGAGGTCTCCATAATTCTGGGCACAACCACGCTGGTGGCTTTAAAAAAACCCAGAATACTGTGACATTTAAGACCAAAGCTTTCATGTTATACAGTGATTGTTTTATTGTTCTTTTGTTCCCTTTCCATGCAAATTGACAAGTTGGAAGTAAATTTGTGAACATTTGGTCAGTTCTATATGTGGTTTTTGTGTTCTGTGGAGCACAGGGAAAACAAGCCGTCCTCTCTCTTTACCTCCTTGAGAAATGATTCAGTGAGTGAGTGCTAATTTTTTAAATATCGTGCTTGGCTCTTTGAATTCTCAGGAAGCTGTTTTAATACCTACGTTCCCAATAGGAAGATAGGTGGTGTTTTTCTAAAGCTGATGATAGTTTGTAAAATGTTTTAATCTTCATTTGTGGAGTTATTGGCATGCTGTTTGCTTACCATTGGGTCTTTTGTTAAATCACATAGCATCATTTAATACACATGGCTACACTGTAGACAGACTAGACACTACTGTTTCTTTTTTCGGCCACTCTGAAGTAGAATTTTTTTTTCTTCTTGTTACTTATGTTTCGTCCATCTTAAGTGCAGATTGTTGGTCAGTAAGCCACACCTATCATCTGTTTCTCTTGCATTCTACTTGGTTTCAATCTGCTGAATAAAAATCTTTGGATTGTCTTGTATATTCGTATAGTACCTGTGGGATAGAGAGGGAAAAAAAACTGATAACTTTAAAAGTGCTCTGAAAAGTTCCAGAAACTTCCTTGGTAGAATTTTTATTTTGGGTGTTGCTGAAAGTGCGCTTAAAAATTCCCATATACACACATGTACACATTGGATAAACGGTTTTGATCCAAGACACACTTACTTGACTGTGCTTTTGTACCTAAGGTTGAATGATTCTGTGCGAAACACAACTTTAGAAAAAAAAATGCAGTATCTACCCACGTCTAGGAAGTAGCTGATTGATGCCATTTTCACTGGGACAGTCAAATGCTCCGAGGTGCTGTAGGGAAGCTATGAATCTGTCTTTCATGAATCAGAAATCAGTAATTGTGTTCTCCAATGCAAATGAATTTGGTCTCCTATAGGAATGCTAAAGAAAACAGTATCCCAATTGTATTTTGCTTGTATGTACTACATTGTGTATAGCTGAATTAAATACCAACCCCCCAAAAAAATCCACCCAACTTCATGTCCTCCCTGTAACAAAGGCTTTTTCTGCATTAATTTTTAATTTTCTAGAAACAGAAAGGCTTTATTAGTTTTACATCTTATAGGAGCCTCCTAATTCAAGAGTTTGTTGAATTAGAAATGATGGCTGGACTTAATTACATATGTGGAAAGATTAATACAGTGCCATATATGTTATCAAACTGTAAAGTCACTTTGATTTAGCTTTGAAGTTGCAGTTACACATTTTCAAAAAGGTGAATTTTTTATATTGTAGAGAACATACATTTTCCTGATCTCTAAGAAAAAGATATTAGGGTTGGAATGGAAATGGTAAAAAAAAAATTCTTGATATTTAGATAATAATGTAGCCTTAAGATGTTTTTAAGAGGCTAGTATTTAACTTTTCATATATTATTTAAACATTAAAAACTAATGAGGTCTACAAATAAAGAATATCATTTTCCTTTATTTTCTAATTCAATACTACTATTGAATTAGATTGGTTTTCCAGTAGTATCAATTTTAAATTGAAGGCAGCAATTTATAGAGGTATTTAAATTCTTAAACCTTAGTTCTAGAAGAGAATTGATTATTTAGTCCATCTGCTACATTGTACTTTTCAATAGTAACAAGGTTTATTTGCAAATACAGAGACTAAGATGACCCTTTAAAAGTTGTGTGTTTCATCATGTTAAGCTGGGGTGGTCATTTGATGGATGAGGGAAAATTAATAATATTTGAAGAAAGCCTTTTATATGTAATGGTCTGAAGTATATTTTCTTTAAGAAATGATTTTATATTTTAAAATACACTTAAAAAAGATTAGGAGATTCAAAACTAACTACACGTGAAAATCATTTCACCCTTTAAAGTAAACAATATTTTTATGTGTGTGTGTGTGTGCGCGCGCGCGCGCAGGTTGCTTTTCAAGTTCCTTAGTGGGTTGAAGAAGAATGTTAATGATGCCGAATTGTGCGTAAAAGGATAGAGATTAGGGTATATTTATAACAAGACAGAAAAGTAGTAAAAATAGATTTCTCCTAGAACTATTTATAAATGTTTGATATTTTCTAAATATCTGCTGTCTACAACTGGGCCACTATTCCAGGTCTGCTAATGAAACCATCAAAAGTTGATGAGCAATGGGTCATGTATAAATGTATGTATCATCCCTCTGATTCACTGGGGTGTGTGCGTCTTGTGGGGGAGCGGTAGCTTTTCATAGATCAAGTAGTAAGAGAAAGGGGAGGTCCTTAATTGAGCAGCCATTACTCTGAGTTTCAGTCCAGACAAAGCTAATGAAAATCACCAGATGATTGAAACCCGCTAAGGAAGTCATGTGTAACGCTCAGCCCCTGTGAGATGCCTAGCACTTACAGGTGCCTTCACTCCTGGCCAGCAAGGCAGACACCTGCAGTGGCATTTTCAGTGAGCCCGTTCCTGAGAAGACTGGCCAATGCAAAAACTCCCCTCCTTCATTTCTCTCCAGTTCACTCCTGTGGTGGCTTTCACAGTCTGTCACCCCCGGCCCCCCCCCCCACCAACACACACCAACTTTTCTTTTTTATACACAGGGTCTCCTGATTTAGTCCCAGCTGTTCCTAGCTCGTGAAGCTCTTTGCCTCAGCCTCCCAAATTGCTGGGATCCTAGGCATACATCGCAGTGCCCAGCTTGGGAAGTGTGTGTTGGTGCATGCACGCTTCCACTTAGAAATGCTGTCCTAGAAGGGTGTTTTGTTGTTTTTGCACAACCGGTCCTGAACCAGTTCTCTTAGAAACAGCGTAGAATTGGGAGCTGCTCAGAAGCCATGAGTTTCAAAATGTAATTTGAAAGATTCTATTTAAACACCATGAGTGTATTTTCCATTTTTCTTCCTTTTCTTTTTATTCTCCTTTTTTTTTAAAAATGAGATTGGTGGGCTTTGGCTAAACTAATTTTTAAAAATGTGTGCTTTGAAACATCTTGTCAAAGGCATAATATCTCAAAATATGACCGACTCCTTAATTTGAGGATAGGAGAGTTCTATTTAAGACGGCATGCCTGAACAATTGATTAGTCAGGTTTTATCTTTTTGTACTCAAGGGGAAGAACAAATTAGTTTGGGAGAACGTTCAAACAATGTCAGTGAAGAGATGCTAGCGGACAAACAGCAAATACCTACCAGTAAAGAAAGACAGCCCCTCCCCCACTTATTGCCCTTGAAACATTTTAAATCTTTCACTTTATAATTTGGCTTGATGCTTACAAACTTATAATTTTCATTTGGTGGTATGGATGGTATGGGTTCTATTTTGGGCAGCAAATTGCAGAGTGCTCAGAATTATTTTTAAGGTTTTTACTTTTCCTGTTTTGATTATGGATTTTAGTCTGGTTACTTCATAAAATAAGGGAAAGAAATTATTTTCTATTGCAGAAAACCTTAGGTTCTGTTGTTTTCACTGCCAAAGAGGAGAAAAATAAAATACAAGAATGTGTCTTTAATTTGGTTCAGAGTTGGATGGCATGTTGACGTGGACTATAGGAGCGGGAAAGGATGCTTCTGCATTAGAGGGGCCATCCTTACGTCCGTCATTTCAGGATATCTCCTCTGAAGCGGTGATTCCCACCCTCACTAATAATTCTGTATTCTCGAGGTGCATTATTTTCTTTTTTGCTTATTTTTTGGATTGTCTCATTGTTTATGTCCTTACACTTTTATTTCCTGAAATTTGAACTCTTAATCACCATTTTCCTAGTCTGTCAAGTAGGCATTTTAATAAGTTCAGCAAGTGAAGTCAAAAGCTTGGATACACACGTTAAGTATTATCATCTCTTCCTACATCTTGAGCGATTGTTTACCTAGTAAACAGAAAAGCTTGTATGGAACCATTGCAACAAGAGGGATGTTTGCAGTTTTTCTCGTCGTGTATTTATTTAATGTGTAAGTGTGAATTTGCCTTGGGGAGAGGCTTGGGCTTTAGAATCACTGGAGTTTTATGAGCTGGTACTGTTATGGGCACAGTATTTAAGAGCATCGCATGAGCTGTATTGCGCGTGGCTGCATCTTCAGTTCATACAGTAAAAATGCTGTATGGCCTCTTTGAAAGAAAATCAACCTTTCCTAAGTAAGATTTGGAGAAGAGGAAAAATGGACCATCCTTTTCTCACGTGAGGAAACTTAGTCTTAGAGAAGTAGAGAAATTTGTCTGCGGCAGAGAAAGACATTCAGTGGTAGGGAAGAACCCAGGCAAGGGCTCCCGTCACTGATTCTTACAGAGTGCCTCCCGTAACATTTCCTTTTAAATTAATCCACCGAAAGTTTTGGGAAGCCCAGATGCCATTTGGGAACTCTAGAAATAGAGAAGTGCCCTTTTGTAACCACCTTATTCTTAGCATGTCTGGATGAGCTGCTCTTTGTTACACTGGCTTATCAGAAACTTTATTTGTTTGTTTATTGTTTTCAGAGACAGGGTTTCTCTGTGTAGCTGTGACTGTCTTGGAACTCACTCTGTAGACCAGACTGGCCTCAAACACACACAGATCTGCCTGCCTCTGCCTCTCGAGTGCTAGGATTAAAGGCGTGGGCAGGCATGTCGTTTTAAAAGCAGCGTTAATCCCTGCTTTCAGACGGTATTTCTGCTGGCTTGTTTTGGCTCTTGTTTATACTGTTGCATTTTTCTAGTGGTCGCATTTTCTGTATTAAGAAGAAGGATAGTGCTAAGGAGGACGGTCCTCACTGGGCACCGTCGCACAGGCCCTTAATCCCGGGCAGAGGCAGGAGGAACTCTGTGGGTTAGAAGCCAGCCTGTCTGCATAGCAAATTTCGGGGCAGCCAGGGCCACATAGAGAGACCCTGTCCCAATATACCAGAAAACAAAAATAGGACATTTCTCTTAACATTTGAGGCACACAAATTAGGCACTGACTTTTAGCTCTGGTCAAGACTGTGCCATTTGGTAAAATTCAGTAATTCACGTGGTGGGCTCCTCGTGGCTCAGCTGCTTGCAGGAGGCATTGCCAGTGCTTTCTTTGAGTTGGTGGGAGCTGCCAGTCTTTCATGGATTCACCCTGGAGCTAGTCTTTTCTCCTCTGCTTCATTCTCTGCACAGAATAAGGTCTCCCCCGCCTGCTGTGAGTATGAGCGGAGTTCTCGATGGCATCCTCAGTAGCTAAGCGTGTACACGTTGCCCTTCGTCTCCACGTTGTAATGTTTTCCTGAACTCATCATCTTGTTTCATTTCTGTGGACTCTCAGGGTGATAGTGGTGGTGGGATGGAGGGTGGAATTATCGAGAAAGAAAGTAGGTGAAGGGTTGTTCTAACTCTTTGTGTACTTCTTCAAGCTGTACAGTCCAGGGCGGGATGTGGCATTTTCTATGGAATTGTGACTCAGAAGATGGGGGAGAGGAAGAGAGTAACTAATAATTACAGAGTGGTAGCTGCTATATACGCTAGGCCCTGGGCTCGGCCTCCCAGGCCTTCCGCATCCCCACCACCACCCCACCCTGAGCCTAACCCTGTTGAAGACTGGGTGTGAACCTTCAGACTCTAAACAGATCCTTTCACTGGACCGAACTGCTTCATTCAGGGCTGTAATATCTTTGCAGCTGTGTGTGTAGCTCGACTAGACTAATAGCATCTAGTCAGCAAATAGAGATTAGCTTTGTATGTTACCCCTGTCCACAGCGGGTATGCCGAGGACAGAGGGGGCTGAAGTCTGCTGTATTCATAGTTGAGCGCAGCTGAAAACCAGTTTTGTGAGTGTGGTGGCTTGTGCTTCCGTCACTCGGGAGGTGGAATCAGGGGCACAAGGTCACTGTGGGCTCCGTAAGGTCCTGTCTCAGCAACCACACACACAAAAGATAGAAAGAAATTGAAAGGGTTGGTCATGATTTGAAGGGATTTTTTTAAAGTAGTCCTAGAGTAGAGAAATTTCTAATTATGTAAAAGGGAGTAAGTGCTAAAAAAAAAAAAACCCCAAAATGATTGTAAAGTTAAGTAAGGACACACATATGTCCATGATCCATGTATGTGAGGTGCAGAAGTGTCTAATACTTCTTACCTCAGTAGTTCATTCAGCTATATTCTTTTAAATGTTTATAAGTTGGGAAGGGGAATTACAGAATCCTGTTTTAATTTTTACTTATTATAATTTTTAAAGATTCATTTATTTATTATATATACAATGTTCTGCCTGCATGTGTCCCTGCAGGCCAGAAGTTGGCACCAGATCTTATTACAGGTGGTTGTGAGCCACCATGTGGTTGCTGGGAATTGAACTCAGGACCTCTGGAAGAGCAATCAGTGCTCTTAACCACTGAGCCATCTCTCCAGCCCCATTTTTAAATCCTATTTTTTTAAAATATTTATTTATTATCATACAATATTCTGTCTGTGTGTATGCCTGAAGGCCAGAAGAGGGCACCAGACCTCTTTACAGATGGTTGTGAGCCACCATGTGGTTGCTGGGAATTAAACTCAGGACCTTTGGAAGAACAGGCAATGCTCTTAACCACTGAGCCATCTCTCCAGCCCCTTAAATCCTATTTTTAAAGCCGGTCATCTTATTAACATTAGGAAATCTTGAGCCAGGTGGTGGTGGAGCACATCTTTAGTCCCTGTTCTTCAGAGGCAGAGGCAGGCAGATCTCTGTGAGTTCAAGGCTAGCCTGGTCTACAAATTGAGTTCCGGGATATCCAGGTCTACACAAAGATGTCTTTAAAAAACATTAAAAAAGAAAAGAAAGGAAACTTTAAGCCTTTCAGATGTGGAGGCACAGGGACGAAGATCTGTGGCTGCCTTTAAACCGGTACTTAAAGTATCTCATGCATTTGTGGCTGTTGTTTTCTTTAGTGACATGGGACTTAAGTTACAGTCATATCACCAATGAAATGAGATGTAAGGGCTTTGTCTCCTGTAGAGGATGGTGCATTTTTTAGCCATAAGATAATATGAAATGTGTCAAATTATAAAGGATAATCCCTTTCTCAGTTAAGAACCTGAATGAAGCCAGCTCAAGGTATCAGTAGATAGATCTTAAATGCTGGCCTCTCCCAGTGCACGTAGCCTGTCAGCTGCTGACTGAGAGGCCTGCAAATGCAGCTGTGGGCTTTTGTCCAGCTGGGGACCCTTTCCTTTAGTGCTCACTCATCTCTGGTGAGAACAGACCTGCCTTGGAAAAATAGATGTTTTTCTTCATCATTGTATACATAGAGTTTTGAAGGACCGTGCTTTGATGTCTCTATTTGTCCCGTGTAGATGATGAAAGATTCACCCAGAAAGAGTTTAGTCCTTTAATTTATTAAGGAGGGAAGGAGGAAGGCAGAAGAGCAGTTGCCTCAGAAAACAGAGGCAACCGGGTCGCTGCAGCCTGTGGTGCCGCTGTGTGTGTTCTGGAACTCCAGGGTGAGGGCGGTCGATGCTTCCAGAGCCTCCAGGGCTAAGCAGCTCTGCCACCTTTCTTCCTCCAGTGTGACTGGCCTGCTCACAAAAGGTTTCTTTAAGGCCCTGCACTGACCCCTTCCTTTCCCGCTGCCTTCCCTTGCACTTTGTGGGGTGCTAGGGACGCTAGGTTGCAGGCCTGCTGTGTGCTCTAGCCCCAGTGCCCCTCATCGCTGAGGTTTGGGGCAGCTCAGGAGGCACGTGTGTGCTTGCTCAGTGTGTTGGAATGTATGGTCTCTGTGGCACACACTTCCTTGGATTGGTGCAGCCGACACACAGGCTTCAAGGGGCGTGGGGCCACACACTGCAGATTTTTTTGTAAGTGGTTGAGTGATTGGGAAAGTTTCTCCATGCTGAAGGTTTTTCCTGAGGTGCAGTTGCATTCATCCTTTGCAAAGGGAAAACATCGCTTTCATTTCCTTGTTAATTACCGAAGGCTAGAAAAGAGGTCTGCGGCCCTGTTAAATCATCTGACTTCTAATCCAGCCAGCCTTTCCCTCCCTTCCTCTTTGCCTGACAGCGATGCCTCCAGCCAGGCCTCTGACACTGTTTGCTGGGACACCTGAGAAGAAGGAAATCAAGAACTTTAGAAATATAGGACCTGTTCCTCCTTTTAGAGAATTAAAAGAGTCTAATGGAAAAGATTTTTAAATTTTAGCTGCTGTTACTCTTAAAATTTTCACACATCTTGTTTATTCATCATGAACTATACAAGATGTCAGAGGTGCTGACTGCTGAGTTATTTGAAATAAGACTGAGATTGTTAAAAGGGCTTTGTCTTCAGGGTTGAGGAGGCGGGAGACAGGGAGACAGGTGGTTGTTTCTCATGCTGTTTTCTGCATCTTCAGAGTTTTGCCTGGGAAAAGTTAGTTCTTTTGTTCATTGATTTTTTTTTCCATAATGGTTTGATAATATGTATCTGTTTCAGTAATGCTTTCAAAACAATGTTTATATGCCAAAATTGATTTGTGGCTTTAGGTTTTTTTTTTCTCTTTTGCGACAGGGTGTTTCATTAAATCTGAAGCTATACTGGCTGGCCTGTAAGCTGCAGGTGTCCCGAATACTTGTTTTGTAAAGCCACCTAATATCTCTGTAAATACAGGATGTATATATACTGACTACATAACATTATCTTGTTTGTGTCTGTGTGTGTGTTACATAATACAGGTTCATCTGATAAAAAAATACAGCACTCTATTTCCATTTAATTGGAGGAACATAGTTCCCATTTCTGATCAATATCAGAGCACCTATAACAAATGCTCTAAATCACGCCCTAGTAAACGGAGTCTTTTATATGTCTGGCAAATACTTCACAATTTTATTTTACATTTGTGAGTGTGTGTATATTTGGGCATGCAGTGGAGGTCAGAGGGCAATCTACAGGGTTCTTCTGTTTTCTCCTGCCTAGGTTCTGGGGATCTGACTGAGCTTGTCAGGCTGGGTGCAAGCACCTTTGCAGTATGGTTTGAATAAGGAATGTCCTCCATAGCCTTAGGCATTTCAACACTTGATCCTCAGTTGGCAGCATTGTTTGGAGAGGTGTAGGTGCTTCAGCCTTGCTGCAGGATAAAAACAACAAAAACAAACAAACAAAAACCTTTAAACTCGGAGCCTGTCTTTGGGATTGAAAAGGCTTTCCTACTTCTAGTTTGCTTTCTCCGCTTTGTGCTGTGGTTGGGGATGTGAGCTCTCCCATCCTGCCCCCACCGCAGTGCTTGCCTCTTGCTTCCCTGTGTCCCCACCGTGGCAGACTCTCATCCCTCTGGAACTGTAGACCAAGGTAAACCCTTTCTTCTCTGTCACTTGCATTTGGTCGTGGTGTCCTATCATAGCGACAGAAAGTGGCCACCGTAGCCACTGCACAATCTCACAAGCCCTCATTTACACTTCTGGAGATACGAACTTGAGTGAGTCTGTTCTGTGCTGACTGTAAAGCCAGTGGTTTGATTTTTTTAAAAATATTTTAAGACAGGGTCTTGCTGTGGAACCCTGCCTGGCCTGGGATTTGAAATCATCTAACCCCCCTCTTTCCCAAGTGCTAGGAAGACAGGTGTGCCTCGTTACTCCTGGAAAAGGCAGATTATTTCGGAAGTAAAATATGCCAGTGGAGAAATACATTGATGAAAAGTGGTGCCTTTAAATATGTTTCAAAGTGTTCTGGTTAGCATTGTACTTTGTGTGTTCTCCGTCGAGGAAGTTGAAGGCTGTCTGGATTTTGTTCTTTGGATCTAGGTGCAATAAATACTCATTAACGCCAAACTAGAAACTGTTGACTTAAGAGACATTTTCAGAAAACAAAAATAAAAACCACTCTGAGGTCCGGGATGTAGCACCAGGAAGCCCTGGTTCAGTCTCCAGCATTGCATAAGCCCGGTGTGATGGATTCCCCGTTATCCTAATGTTGCAGAGGGGAACCATCAGAAGCGAGTCTGCCGTGTAGTGAGTCAGAGGCCGGCTTGTTTGTGTCAAAACACATGCAACTCTGAAAGCTGGAATTACACTTTTTGTTTTGTTTTTTTGAGACAGGGCTTTTCTGTGTAACAGCCATGACTGCCCTGTAATACTCTATGTACTTACAGAGATCCACCTGCTTCTGCCTCTCCAGTGCTGAAATTAAAGGCATGTGCCACGGCTGACATTGGAATTACACTTTAAAAATGTATCTTGTAGTGTAATTCACAAGCATGAAGAAACTGGTCACTCTACAGTAGTGAATTAGGGTTTCTTTTTTTCTTTTTATTATGTATACATATACTGCATGTGTGCCTGCAGGCCAGAAGAGGGCACCAGATCTCATTGCAAATGGTTGTGAGCCACCATGTGGTTGCTGGGAATTGAACTCAGGACCTCTGGAAGAGCAGCCAGTGTTCTTAACTGCTGAGCCATCTCTCCAGCCCCTTAGAGTTTCTGTTTCTGTGAAGAGACACCGTGATCATGGAAGTTCTTATAAAGGAAAACATTTGTTTGGTTTATAGTTTCAGAAGTTTAGTCCTTTATTGTCATGTTGTGAAGCAAGGCAGCAAGCAGGCAGACATGGTGCTGGAGAGGTAGCTGAGAGTTCTACATCTGGATCTGCAGGTAACAGGAAGTGAACTGTCCCCCACACTGGGCACAGCTTGAGCATATGAGACCTTAAAGCCTGCCCCCAAGGTGACACACTTCCTGCAACAAGGCCACACCTACTCCAAGGTTACACCTCCTAATAGTGTGACTCCCTGTAGATCAAGCATTCAAACACATGGGTTTATGGGCCATTCCTATTTACACGTTCTCCACGAAACCACGTTCTCCAACACAACAGTCAGCATAGCTCAGGTGTTTCTTTGGACGTTCAGGATCCACAGAATAGCCAGCTCCATTTTGCAGGGCAGAGTGGTGGGGAGAGGAGGGAGGACTGGCCTTTGGCCACATGTCTTTTTATTTTTTAAAGACAGGGTCTTGCTGTGTTACCCTGGCTAACCTGTGTAAACCAGGATGCCTTTGAACTCATGGAGATGCACCTCTTGCATGATCGGATTTAATGCATTAATATCACCACTCCCGGTTTGGGCTGGTCTTCTGAACTTAAAACTTGTTTTGAATTACTGTGTAGACCAACCAGACTGGCCTTGAAATTACGGAGACTCACCTGCCTCAGACACACACACACACATACACACACTCACACAAGTGGTCATGTGTTACTGTTTGTGGAGACCAGAGTGCAACCTGGGGTCTTCTTGGGCACTGTTCACCTCATTATTTGAGAGTCTGGCTATTGGTCTGAAACTTACCAGGTAGGGTAGGTCAGCCAGTCTGCCTCCCCAGTGCTGGGGTCACAGATATGAACCCCATAACCATGGATTCTGGGGTTCCAACTCAGATTTCCATGCCTGCCAGGCCAAACCTTTGCTGATTGAGCTGTCTCCTAGCCTTTTGGACTCTCACTGGCTACATTAGAGTTGTCAGAAATAGCTGTGCCTTGAAGAGTTTTTTTTTTTTTTGTTTTTTTTGGTTTTTCGAGACAGGGTTTCTCTGTGGCTTTGGAGCCTGTCCTGGAACTAGCTCTTGTAGACCAGGCTGGTCTCGAACTCACAGAGATCCGCCTGCCTCTGCCTCCCAAGTGCTGGGATTAAAGGCGTGCGCCACCACCGCCCGGCAAGAGTTTTTTTTTTTTAAATAAATTTACTAAAATTGAAGCCACAATAGTGTCACTAGCTTACATTTTTATTTCTCCCCCTTTCTCTTCTTCATTTTCATTGTGAAGGGAAAAGAGTTAAACTATTCTATGCCTTTTGTTAATAGCCTTTTCAGTTTTTTGACTGACTCTTTGGTGTAGGTGGAATTGGCAGCCTCAGGACAGCTTGTTTGGAGTGTGAGGTGGCTGCACTGTGCATAGGAAACATGAGGAAGATGATTCAGATTGGTGGGGGTCACAACAGGCTTCGGAAATCACTCTTTAAAAAAAAATTAAGGTAGCCTGTGAGTGGTGGCTCATACCTTTGGGTCCAGCACTCAGGAAGCAGAGGCAGGCAGATCTCTGTGAGTTTGAAGCCACTGTGGTCTACAGAGTGAGTTCCAGGACAGCCAGGGAAACACAGAGAAATTGTCCTGAGAACAAAACAAACAGAAATTAAGGGTAAGTCAGCTTTTGCTTTGTAATATTTGAGGCAGGGTCTCGCTGCGGAGTTTTGGCTAGCTTGGCGCTCTTTGCCTGGTGAGTGCTGGGTTAGAGGTATGCTCTGTCCCACCTGGCTCAGCTGTTAGATTTATAAAGTCTCGCATGATTATCTGAAAACTCAATTCCTCCTGTTGGTGTTTCTGTCTAAAACATAAGTTACAGTAAAAATTTGAGCTACAGGGGAAAACCACTTGAACACAAACAATAACGCTTCTCTTTCTGCAGTCTAATTCCTGCCCCCTTGGCCAAGCCCTCCAGTTACACGCTTCCTCTAAGCTGCTTCGGTCGCAGTGTCTCTTCACGGCAGTGGACTAGTAGATAAGACACGAATTTCCTATTTCTAATGGTTTTATAAATGGAATAAACCTTTATGCTGTGGAACTTTCAAAAGTGTCCCATTTTGGAAACTTCAGATTCCAGATTTTTTTTTCAATGAGGTTTGCTCAACCTAGCACAGAGGCTTCGAGAGTCCTGTAACCATCCAGACAAGGGCAGTGTAGCATTTGGGGGGGGGGGGGGAGATGTGACAGCCAGCAACTCTTAAAGGTTAGGCTTGTGAAGCAAGATGCTGTTGGGTCTGTACTGATCATCTGTTGCTATGGACAAATTAACCCCACATCAGTGCTTTCAAACTGCAAAATTTGCTGTCTGTCTTACTCCTTTTGTAAAGGTCAGGAACGTGGCAGCCATATGGCTAGGATTTCCAAGAAAACTACAGTCAGGTGCCAGCTGGAGTGGCTGTCACCTGAAGGCTCAGTTGTGGCTCAATCTGTGGAGGCCCCTATCAGCACAACCTGCTTTTTACTCTGTTTGGATGGTGACAGGAGGCTTCCCCAAAGTCAGTAACACAGCAGGGTCACCAGCTGCCTTGTATGATCCTCCCTTTATTATACCGGAGACGCTAGGTCTGGTTGACACTCTTGTGGTGGTGAGTGTCGGGGTGTCTGCACACCCTCCCTTTATTAGACAGGAGACACTGGGTCTGGTTCACACTCTCAGGATGGTGAGTGTCGGGGTGGCCACTTTGGGAGCAGTGGTGGCGTTCATCAGGAAGAGCCAACAAGCAGATGCGTGTTTCCTTTGTGACTGACACCGAAGGGTGAGAATGGCTACAGTCACGCTTACAGTTAGCGCCTTTCAGAGTGAAACTGGACTCCTCACGAACCACGGTCTTACCGGTCGCCCGAACCGAGTCCTGTTGACTTCTCCATCACCTGTGGGAAGCCATCTGCTGTCTCCATTTCAGAGGTGACAGAACGAGACCCAAGTTTTTAGTGCCTCAGGCGAGGACACATCTCGTTGTTGTTTTAACCTCCCCTGAAGGATGATTTCCTTTAGGTCCCCTTCTCTCCATCTCACCTGGAAGAGCCGGTGTTTTAAATGCCTAACTGAAAGTACAAAAACACTCTTCTACTATCAGGAAGGATGTTTGTTACTTCTCTGCCAGCAGTGAAGAGTTCTTTTTGCTATTTTTGTAACTGGGTGAGGTCTGATTTCTCCAGAATTACGCCATACTGTGGTTAGCCATGGCCTACGAGAGGAAAATAGACTTACTCTTTAAAATCATTGGTTTTCTAAGAAATGTGCCGTTTACTATCCAAATATGAACGCCTTTCTCACGCAGAACGTAGTGGTCACTTTGGTATCGGACGTGAAGTTTTCTCCCCAGCTAAAAACTAAAGCCATGGGGTCCTCAGAATCTGGCCCCTACCTTTACCACACCGTAAATACACTGTGAACACATCTTGATGTTTTTGAAGAAATTGATTGTATTTAGAGTTGTCTTTTGTGTCAAGCATAATCATGCTTGCCAGTGTAAGCCGGGATTGCAGCACGCTAGGCAAATGTGGCCACTGAGCCATATCTCCAGTACAAGTCTATCCATGTGGATACCAGGAAATCCGTTCTATATTTTACCAGACTCATGCCAGCCTCTCATTTGCATGTAGGATGTCCCGAGTTACCTGACTCGGTCAATTATGGTGTAGAGTAATGGTCATGATTTCAGACTTCTGTTTCAGCTCACCACTGACTGTCTGCAATATGCTTCTTCTCAGGTTCTGAGAACATGAGTTATGTGGCCTGGAAAGTTATTTTGGTTACTTTCTTTTTAAAATGAAAATTATTTATACTTATTGTCTTAGATATGGTTTCAATTGCTGTGAGGAAACACCATGACCAAAACCAATTTGGGAAGAAGGATTTATCTCTTCAATATCATAGTTCAGCATCGAAGGAAGTCAGGGCAGGAAGTCAAATAGAGACAGGAGCTGATGCAGAGGCCATGGAGGAGTGCTGCTTACTTGCTTGCTTCCCATGGCTTGTTCAGTCTGCTTTCTTAGAGAACTCAGGACCACCAGCCAGGAATGGGATGGTCCCTCCCATGTCAAGCTCATGAGACAGTCTCTCTTGGGATGCCACTCCAAGTGGGCTGGGCTGGTGGTCACAAAGTCTCAGGAAACAGTTACCTTGCTTTCTTATCCCTGGGATTACAAGTATCCATCACTGTGTTTAGACTTGTACAAGGCATCCCCTCTGTGAAGTACCGTTTATGTGTGGACTTTGAGAAATGCCTTTGTGTTATCCCCAGCTGATGCTTGGCCTCCAGTTCTTTGTCTTCTACCCAGCACCTAGGAGCCACAGGAAGAAGATCACATTTCTCATGTGTCCTTCATCAGCACAGACATCTGAGCCTCCACTCTGAAAACATAAGCAATTTGAGCAATTTAAATTTCTCCAAGTTGGATGGATACTGTTCGCTTCTTGACATATGGTTTGCGTTGCTGGTTGAAACTGGCTGAAACTAGCTGAAGCGGGAAGGTGCAGTGATCACGCCTGTTCAGGCGCAGTTAAATACTGAGTTCCCTTACATACTGCCACCCGGGTGTTTGTGAGACATTGCTGGGTTAAACTCCTTCCACACTTTCTCTTTGGGTAAAACTATGACTTATTTCCAGCATGAGCGTTTTACAAATGCTCCAGAAATACGTCTAACTAGCTTATTCCCTTGTGCAGTTTAAAGCGTCCTCTTTGTGATTATGATATTGGTTTCCTCATTGAGTAATCGCCCACTCCTCTCCTTGTGATGGGAAGACCAAGTAACTTCTTCTGGCTTGGTTCTATTATAAGTACCAAGTACCATGCTTTATTATTCAATGACTTTTAGTCTTGATTTGTTTTAGGTTTTTGATGGCCCCAGGCTCAGGCAGTTAGTGATGTCTGGGATGGCCTCTGCTGAGCTTTAGGATGCGGAAGCTTTCTGGTGGTGGAAATAGGCTGTAACTCCAGCCATTCTAAAGAGTGTTCAGCTCCAGTCATGGGATGTAGTAGGATCTGACTGGTGGAAGATGATGAAATTGCTCACAGCTTATAATAGTGAAAACATTTCTCTTTCAGTACTTTTATTTGGAAAATATTCCACAGGAATAATCTGTCGAGCAGTTGTACTTTAGTTTCCATTGGGGGCCATATGACACCCATTCTGTATTGCTTACTAAATTTACTTTAGTTTTTGTTTGAATTCGAGACAGTGTCTCTGTGTAGCCCGCATTGGCCTAGAACTTGCTCTGTAGCCCAGGCTAGCCTCGAACTTGTGGCATTCTTCCTGCCTCAGCCTCCTGTGTGCTGGAATGTCAGGTGTGAGCCACCAGTCTGGCTCAGTGTGAGATTGAAGTCTAACAGATTGCATTCTTGGGAGACAGGACGATGATCTCGATTGTTGGTAGGCAAGAGAGGTTGGGGGTCAGGAACCACCACAACATCCACTCCCCAAGGAAGCCTTATGCCAGCTAAATCTACATTTATTTCAGCTCTAATGAAGAGGTTGCATTAATTACTTTCCTGTTGCTGGCCAAAGACAACATAATGAAAGAAAGCATTTAACTGGACTCGTGGTTTCAGAGTTGGAGTCCACAGTGATGGAGCAAAGGCATGATGGCAGGAACAGGCGAGAGCTCACATCTCAAACCACAAACACGACTCTTTGGAAACCTCAGAATACATCTCCTCCAACAAGCCCACATCTCCTAATCCTTCCCAAACAGTCCTACCAGTTGGAGACCAAGAATTGAAATGTCTGTGCCTGTAGGGTCATTCTCCTCCAAACCACCATAGAAGTATTTGTGGGTGCTCTCCTCCTGAGAAACATTTTCCTTTTAGGCCTTTTCTCTGCCAGGGTATTTCTTTTAGAGACCTGAATATCATGGATGATGCCTTAGTCTGCTGGTTGGAATAAGGGGACCTCTGTACCTCATTGGAGACGTTGCACCTGTGTTGAAATAACGGCCATTCGTTCTTCCCATCTGGTCCCCTCCTGCTTCTGTGCCTCTGAGAGAACCTCACTGCGATTGATAGGGTTGCTCGCGCTTAGATGTGGGGACAGCGCCAGGGAAGAGATCTCTCCTTCCAGGACATTTCTAAGCCTCTGGTAAGTCAGGCTGGGATGGGACGCTGCTTAGAACAAAGATAGTCAAAACCTGATCTTCGCTCTACCTGCGGGTCCCCCTGGGATGCAGCACCTGTCTCCACACAACATCCTCTTTGTCATTTACTCCCAAGCATTCAGAAAGGGATTTCTAAATGGGAAGCATTGGGTTAATAACTGGAAAGTCCAAAGGTAGATAAACTGCAGAGCCCGTCAGCCTAGAATTCAAATGAGCGTGTAGTTCCTGATCGCTTCTGAAGTGGCTGGGGACAAGGTCCAGGTGGAGCTCGTGGGGAGGCAGTAAACTTGCTTGGGCACCGTAAAAGTTGTTGCGGACGTTGGGAAATTGGCGGTGTCCTTGAACACCCATCTCAAAGGCCTTGTCCTGAATCAAGTCTCTTCTGTCCTGAGCAGCCTCCAGGTTTCAGTTACTGACTGTCCTCTGTGCACAGCAGTTGTGTCTGTTTACACCCACAGCAGGAAGGAGTGATATACTCGTGGTATGTGCTCATCAGTGCCTGGGTGCTGGCCAGCAGGTGGGAACTGCTTCCCAATGATTGAAACAAATTGTATCTAGTTTAGTGTGTTTAATTTTGGTACCATTCTTAGGGAAGAACACATTCTGTGTAACTAAGTTACCTTTCTAGCTTGACAGGTAAGCAGAAAACCTTTTTGTTGTCATATAGCCCAGGCTAGCCTTGACCTCAAGCCTCCACTTCTCCATTACTGGGACTGTAGGCTTGCATCACCACGCCAGGAGAAATCCTCTTCTTTGTCCAACACTACTGGCAACCTATCTGAAATGTCCTGAAATGTCCACATTCCTTTCCAAAGAGTGGTCTCGTGTTTTAAGAAGGCAATTTAGGAGAAACCCTGTCTCTAAAAACCAAGAAAAAAAAAGGCAATTTAAGATAACAAAACATTTTTAAGCTAGAGGAGGCTGAGAAAATACTTCTGTTTGCGGCCTGTGGGCTAATCGCATCTGCACCAATGGGGGAATATGCTAAAAGTCTAAGGTGGGTGGGAAATGTAAACAGATACACGAATGACTGCCCAGGTGGTGTACAGGTGCACCCGGATGGACCCTGTAGGTACCTGGGGAGTGACTTCATGGTCTGGGGAGCGGGAACTGGCACAGCTTGTGTAGGTATCCCACATGTTGCTAGTGTGCAGCCAGTGTGCACAGAGGTGCACGGCACTTCAGAACACACTGCAGTGTCTTCCTCCTGAACGTGGAATAATGACAAACTTAGTTACAATTTACTTAGCTGGGTTTTATTGAGCAGGTGGGTCTGCTTTTTACAATACTGCACTCTAAACATCCCTGAGGGGAAAAGTACCCCATAAAAATGGTGGAGGGGCTAGGGTGATGGCTCCTGGTTAAGAACTCTTGCTGTTCCTACGGCGGACCCCGGTTTGGTTCCCAGGACCCACATGGACACTCACGACCCTCTGTAACTCCTGTTGTAAGCGATCTGGCACCCTCTTCTGGATGCCATGGGCACCAGGCATCTATGTAGGCAAAACACTAACACATACACGTGTGTGCATGAGTGCATGCTTGTGCGGTCCCCTGCGTGTGAGCACTCAGAGGCAGGAGTCAAGCATGCCAACCGTGGGTGTCTTTCTCTACAGCTTTCCTCCTGGTTTTTTGTTTGTTTTTTTCTTTTTTTTTTCTTGAGACAGGATCTCTCAGAAAACCTGTGGTCAGTGATCCAGCTTGATAGACTGGCTGGCCAGCAAGCCCTGCGGATGTGAGGTTACAGACATATGCTGCCATGCCCAGCTTGTGTGTGGGTGCGGAGGACTGGAACTCGGTTCCTCATGCTTAGGCAGCAAATATTTTTCTGCTGAGCCATCTTCCCGGCCCCATAGCAGCCTTGCAAGAGTGAGGACCTGAGATTAAAGCTCCAGACTCCACACAGAAAGCCCAGTGCCCGTGTGGGGAGACGGGAGGTGAGATAGGAGACTCCGTGGAGGTGCACAGGCTTCTAGTGTGGCTTACACAGTAGGAGAACAACAGAGACCCATGTCTCTGGGGAAGGCCACCGCTGACCCCTGAGGCTGTCCCCTGACTTCATATGTGTGCCACGGGATACGGATGCTGAGTGCACACAACCTGTGTTTCAGAGCAGTGGTGTTTTCTCATAGCAGCAACGTCAAACATGGGTGTTAATTTCCTTATCAGGGCCTTAGCATCAAATAAATCACCGAGTGGACCAATAACGTGACGAAATAAATGATACAATAATCGTGGACGTCCATGGTAGTTTAAAATTGCAAATTTTGCACCAAGCCCAGGGAAAAATATGTATCATCCTAGGAACAGAATCTAGTGTTTAATAAATACTTGTGCCTTTACGAATTTGGGC
The DNA here is from genome assembly GCF_037038515.1 of Microtus pennsylvanicus. Taxonomy (NCBI): domain Eukaryota; kingdom Metazoa; phylum Chordata; class Mammalia; order Rodentia; family Cricetidae; genus Microtus; species Microtus pennsylvanicus. The sequence continues at coordinate 72,321,322 of NC_134579.1, forward strand.
AGGAAAGGCTTGGAGAACCTGAGCTGTTCAGACTGTCTCAGGAGTCTTCCTCACAGTTCACTTCCTGGGGTGAGCCTCGGAATGGGGACCCATCAGTGACTGCAGTTGCTGGAAGTGGTAAGAGCAAGGGGGTTCCTGGAAAGCGTGTGTGTGTGTGGTGCATTTACATGTATCTGTGTGCGTGGAGGCCAGAGGTCAATGCTTAGGTGTCTTTTTCAGTTATCTTATTTTTTAAGTATTTAAAAATTACATGTAGTGTGTGTGTATGCGTGCATGCATGTGTGTTTGTATGTGAGGTCAGAGAGCCCGTCACAGACCAGCAGAATAGAAGATGAGAGCCCAGCAAGTATGTGTGCTTGTTGTACTTGGTGTGAGAGAAAACCAATGCCAGGTGGGTTGTTCAGGGAACTGGCTGCTCACAGACCCAGAATTAGGGCTTAGGCTAAATTCTTTCATCTGAGCCAAGGATCTGGTCCAGCAAGTGAAGCATTTGCAGTTATGCCGACAACCTGAGTTCTATCTCTGAACCCGCATGGTAGAAGGCAAGGACCAAGTCTCTTGCAAGTTGTCTTCTCTCCTTGTACCTGAACTGTGGTGCATGCAACTGCACACATACGGAGTAAATACATAAAATGCAAAGAAAAAAGAGAGAAGCACTGTCTTTAGCAGAGCAAGTGGCTGACTCCTGCTTCTAAGTCCATCATGCAGGGGGCTGAGGACGGGGAATTACAGCCTGTGCCAAACCAGTGGGGCATCTTAGAAAACCAAAAGAATGTGGTATGTTCTTCACACCTGGTTCTAGAGGCAGAACTCTTGAGCTAGAACATCACAGAGATCAATTTAAGCAATCATGTTTTTTTCTCCAGTGGGAATTTATTTGATAAATGCCTTAGAATGTCTAGAGCACCCTGCCTGTGTACTCTGAGTCACAGCTTACTTGGGACCACTGAAGTGTGGCAGGCAGTTTGTAGCACTTGCTCTAAGACTTGTCAGTGTGCGCCGGGCTCTGTATCAACAGGGCACCCCTGCCAAAAAACGCTCGCTTACGATAGTTTGATCCATTGCTGGACAGCATGCTACCATCATCAAGTGCAGTCTGGGTTGCAGGCAAGATACCACAGCATACTCCAAGGGCCGGGCTCCCACCCTCAGGACCCATCCTGACCACCCAAGGCTGGAGGTGTTACTCTCTCTTGAGGAAAGGGTCAGATTGAAAAGCAACGCTTTACCACTCTTTCCCCTGCTCCCTTGGAACTCCCTTGTTGAGGCGTCTATCTGCTGCAGAGGCGAGAGGGCAGGTCGAAATTCCCATGTTTGTTTCACCAATATTCCAGCTACTTAAAATATTTGAAAGTGTCCTAGTTGGTACAGTGAGGGATAGTAACCACACAACCCTTCTAATGAGGCAGGTAGGTGCTAACGTTGGCATCAGATGCAGCAGGGACTCGGACTGCTGGCCACGAAAGCAGCAAGGCTCTCAGCCAGGTTGGACCAGGTCTTCTGGCCTATTTTCCACTCACCGTTTGCCCACATTCACAAGCTGTGCCAACTCGGTCACCGCTACAGAAACTTATTTGAAAGCCCATTCTTAACAGCACTTCACAGTGAGCGTGTTACTCTCCGTTCCCGTCTTCCCTCAGCTACTAAGATCCAGGGTGAAGAGGAGAAGCCAGGGGCCAGTGCTTTCGCTTACAAGGCTTCTGTGGTGCTGGAAGGAATCCACTCTGCAGGGCATGCAGAGCTGGGGAGATGGCTTCATCGGTGACAAGTCTTGTTAACCCTGTACAGCAGCTATCACCGGGGCTTGTGACCTCTGCCTTTGTGAAGCCTCCACAGATAGATTGACAGACCAGAGCGCACCTGAACGCTCACTCACTGCTGTGTGTGGTCAGCACATGGATGGAAAAGATGAGGTATAGCTGGCCTAGGATGGAAAATGGGGACCACTTGCCAGAACTGTTGCCGATCTCTCGATAGCCCTGTGGCTGTCTCTCAATAGCCCTTATTCCTCACAAGAGCAGACTGGAGTTCAGGGAGATCACCAGTCTCTTAAGGCCACCAGTAACAAAAGAGGGGGGGGGGAACCCTTTAGATACAACCTCGATTTGTCTGACTGTAAAACGGTATAGGAAGGCACGCTATTATACAGCTGGCTAATTTAGAACAGAGTTGGCCTCCAATACAGGAAAGCACTAAGACAATCACCAGGAAGACTTTGTAGCTTCCTATAACACCGAGGTCTGAATAGTTCTGCGGTGATTGAGCCAGCCTTGTGCTCCTCAGGACCCAAAGTGTCAGCACTGCCCTGTGGAGAGGTAGGAGGACTGCGGCTGCTTATGGGGGAGGGGCAGTTCACGTGATCTGGAGCTATGGGGTCTGATGTCACTGTTTCTCGTAGGCCTATTTATGGTGTCTTTTAGGAATGCTGACGGTGTTTGCACCTGTGTATTTCTAACGAGTAGTGGCTCCTTTCTATTTTTAACCCCTACTCTATCATCTGATAGGCCTTAGCGTTTCTCTTACGCTCCCTCTTCGGCCAGGCCTGCAGTAAGACTTGAACGAATCAAGGAGCAAAGAATGGCACTTGAAATGACTGGTAGAGGGCGTGTCGCTTTTGTGTGCCCCCACTCCCGCCCCCCTCCCTTATTTTCTGAGGCTAACATAGAATGTGGTCAGTGGATGAGGAGGAGGAAGGTAAGAGAGCTTACAGGTTCTGTCTCTGAATACTCTATGCTTGGGGTCAAGGCCAGGGCCTCACGTATCCGAGGCAAACATTCCATCATCATACCCCACCCTGCAAGTCAGAAGGCCTAACTTTGATAATATCTGTGCTAAATAAATATATTGACAATTTCACGTTCTTTTTCTTTACTCTTTCTATTTTTGACCCTTGGCCATTACGGAGAAAGGCAAAGCCCAGCCTTCAAGATAGATTTTTATTCTGCAGAGTTACTGTATTTGGTGGGATCATCATTTGGTGATATCTGAACCCCCCTAAGAAAGCAATCTGCTTTTAGCAGGATTTGTTACAATTTGTAAGTGACTTTACTGTGATCATGCCTTCAAGTGGATAGCCATTATATCTCTCGTGAGGATGGGGTTCAGTATGAAACACGCACCGGGGTTTAACGGTGATCGGAAATAGAGATGCAGGCTCCTTCTGCTGGGCAAGATTCCAGCTACCCCTGCCGTGTCTGGGCTGTTGTACTGTCTACTCTTTCTTCATTCTATCTCATCTCTGATGGACCAGTGTTCTCACTGGAGGAAGTACAGATGCAGGACCATGCTAACACTTAATGCTAGTTAGTATACTTCAGTACATTTAAAAGTCACATTTTCTGAAATATTTCATGGTCTGCCTTCCACCACTCCCACTTTTTCATAGCTGTTTTGATGAGTGGGTAGGGCCTAAGGACAGTGGGCACCCAGGTGATGGAAGTCCTCCGAGAGGCATAGCTTAGGCAGGTTGTTTGGATGTTATGCTACTGCTGACAGGTCTTGGCACAGACATATGCCCAGAAATACTTGCTGGGTTTAGTTGAATTGAGGGAAAAGCCGACCTTCCCTGTGTAATCATCTTAGAAGTTGGTTTTGTTTGGTCCCTTAATTTACTTTTATTTGCTATATATTTTCTGCTCACCTATGAGAAGGTACCACAGTGATAACTCACACCCATCCCTTGTCCTCTGTGGCTTAGGCCTGGGTCCACTGTCCTAGGGACTGCAGGAGCTTTACACTTGCCTGGGTGCATCCTGAATCAGCTCACGTTTCTGATGCCAAAACCCCCTTTCTTTCCTGAAATACTAGTGACAAAATGATGATTTTTATAATTATTTAAAAAGTCTTCATATGAAATTGGTAGATAATCTGAAATGGGCAGCCTCCCTCTATCCAATCTTCAGCTAGAAAGTAATTCTTATTTCGCTTCTCTTCAGGGAAAGTCCTAACCTAGAAACCTGTGATTGGCTTTCTCCTCTTCCCCTTCCCTCTGACAGGATCTTATGTCGCTCTGGCCAGCCTGGCGTTTACTTGTAGCCGTGGGTTCAAACACATCAGTCCCCCTCCGCCTGCAGAGACCCCTCAGCTGAGATTGATTGGACAACCTACCTACCACCTTCCTTCTTCCAAATGCTTCAAGTGTTCTATTAATTATTAATTTTCTGAGTTTTCCACTGAGGCAAACACAGTTTCTTGTAGTTGGTGACTCACAGCCACTGTTTCTATTCATAGCATAGGTAGCATTGATCAGCTCTTACGTTGATGTTCCGCATGGAAGAAGAGAACCAAAACCAAAAGAATGACTGAGAACCAACTGGTCAGAAAAGGATCCAAAGTGTCTAAAGCCACAGGGACACGGTGGGAAATCCATCACCACCCAGCCAGAAAGCAATTTATAAAAGTGTGTGTGTATTGTGTCTGTCTGTGTTTATGTCTCTGTGTGCATGTGTGTTTATTTCTCTGTATATGTGTCTGTGTGCAATTGTTTATGTCTGTGTGTGCATGTGTGTCTGTGTGTTTCATGTGTGTCTTTGTGTCTCTCTGTGTGTGTTTCTTCTCTGTAAGCTCCCGGTCTGGCTTCATACTTTCCCTCATGTAGACTTACACTCCTGAATCTTGGTTGACCTCCTTACCTATTGGCCTCAAGGACACCGAGCTGAGCGGTGGCTTCACCCGTCTGCCTCCTCCCCCCTCCTTTCTGCCATAATTGGTTCCGTGTTCTTACTTGAAGTTAACGTGGTGAGTTCCTGTCCACTTAACTCCATACAGTCACAGATGACTGCTGAGAAATTAGGAACAAGACCTACCGAGAAGCGGCTGCCCAATGGTATTCCTGACAGTGAAGTAAACAGAATGTTCTTTCTAAGCCAAAGGCCCTCATAGCTCAAAACAAGCTATGTGTAAATATCCTAAGACCAAACCTCTACAGTTTTTAACTGAGTGATTTTCACGGTGATTATCTTGTCTCTCTTATGATTCCTAATGTGGGGTATAAAACCATGAGTGAATTCAGGGTGAATTCAGCTAATATTGTAAATGTTTTTAAACATAAGCATTTAATGGATAGAATAAAACAACCACATCACTAAAGAAAATAATAATACAAAATTAAGCAAACAGTGATTGGCTGATGGGAAGAAGGTAGATGAATAGCATTTACACTGGCCGCACTTAAAGAGGCTGTGCCTTCCGCACCTTCCTAGACTACTTGACACTTGGCAGAGAGTAACTGCCGGGAGTGATGCTCTAGACGTGAAGATGTTGAAGTTTCTGCATATGGTGCTGGGGGAGGGGGATGTGGGGAGTCACCGCTGCAGGAACTGCTTAAACCGCCTGTCTGTGGGATCCCTGAACACCTGGTAGCAAAGAGGTTTAACCTAGTTTCTTAGATGAGAACTAGTGGGGAGGGAGGGCCAGGAACGAGCCCGGGGCAGCTGGGAGCTGGTGACCTTTGGCATACTTGGTCATGAATGCCACACTTCATCCTTCCATATCAGGCCACGGTTTTCTAGGTTTCTAGTGATGAAAATTCGCACAGTCTCGCTTAGGCAAACAGGACTCTGGGCTTTGGTTCAGAGTTTGCCACGGGCTGGCAAGATGGTTCAGCAAGTAAAGGTGCTTCCTGCTCAAGCCTGGTGACCTGGGTTGGACTCCGGATCCAACAGAAAGACAGAAGGCGAGAACTCAGTCTGCAAGGTTACCCTTTGACCTCCACATGTGCACCCATGCACGCGTGTCCTCCAGTAATAACAATAATAAATAATCTTTTGAAAAACTTTTGTCAAATAATTTCTGCAAGGTCAGGCAGGCATTAGAGTTCCTCTCTCCTTCTCTTTCTTTCCTTTAATGTTAAATGTTTTATGTGTGTGAATGTTTGGCCTGCATCTGTGTGTGTGTAACTTATGTGCAGCACCCTTGGAGGTCAGAAGAGGTATCTCATCCCCTAGGGACTGGAGTTAAAGATGGTTGTGAGCCACCGTGAGGGTGCTGGGAACTGAGCCCAAGTCCTTTGGAAGAGTATCCAGTGCTCTTAGCTGTTGAGCCATTTCTCTAGTTTCTTTGTTTCTTTCTTGAGAAATAATGTATTGCCATGTGACCCCAGGCTGGCCTCCAAATTGTGATCCTCCTGCCTCAGCTTCCTTAGGTCTGGGATTACATGTGCAATATTGACTTACTTTTTTTTCTAATTGTTGTTAACGTAATCAAATGAGGTTAGGTCCAAGGGTATAGAGAAGTCTTAAGTTGAAAAGAAAGCACAAGTATGTCATTGTTTTGCCTAATAGCTTCAGATTTAGAATATACAGATTTGATCACAGGCTGTTGTTGGGATTGAAGTCTTTCTTGGGGCCCTGCACACACAGCCTGTGACTAATAACATCTTTGTACTTTGAGAGAACAGGATTCTGGGACTGGTCATACTTCAGTTGCCTGTTTGTACCCAGTGTTCCTACTTGCAGTTTTTCTTTGCCCTAGAGGATCACGCTATTAGATACAGACAGTCTCTTCATCACTCTTTGGTCCCCAAACAGGGCTCACCACAATGCCCATGATGTGTGACCATATTAAATTTTAATCAAATACATGATACCTTTCTTTTTTTTTTTTAAAAAAAAAAAGTACTGTGGGACAATGGTCTTGTATCCTGTAAAGATTTGTCACTTGTATTGGTTTAATAAAATGCTGATTGGCCTGTAGCCAGGCAGGAAGTATAGGCGGGGAGACCAGAATAGGAGAATGCTGGCAAGAAGAAAGGCTTAGTCTGCAGTCATCACTCAGATGCAGAGGAAGCAAGATGAGAATGCCTCACTGATAAAGGTACCAAGCCACATTGTTAACGCAGACAATTATGGGTTAATGTAATATGTAAGAGTTAGTTAATAAAAAAGCCTGAGCTAATAAGCCAACCACTTTATAATTAATGTAGGCCTCTGTGTGTTTCTTTGGGAATGAAGGAACAGACTCTGCCAAAAAAAATAACATAGTTCTTTATTGATTCTTTGAAAATTTCACTTCATGCACCCCAATTCTGTTCACCTCCCAGTCCCTCCATATCCACTCCTAACCCCTGTAGCATTCCTCCCAAAAGAACCACCCCAAATTAATTAAAGCAAAACAAACAAAACCATCTTGCTCCTCTGTCTTTCTCATCTCTCTGGCACCGCCTCTTATCCCAGTAGCATCGGGAGCTGGGATGTGTCATGCAGTACACCCTGTTGTACAATCAGCCCCACCCACAAATGTCCATTGCACTGACTGTGGTCTGGGTCAAGGCCTCTGGCCAACCGTCATTGTAAGACACTCGCCGAAAAGCCTCTCGGAGATCCTGATGTTGCCCTGAGTCATGGAAGTCCTCTGGCTAACGCTCTGTGGTACCAGTCATTTCCTGTGCTCCTGCGTGTCATAGATGGGGCAGAAGTTAGGGTGAGCCAACCCAAGGCCCAGGATGTGGGCCTGGATGGTAGCTGAGCTAGTCATAGTCAGTCCAGGCTGTGGGGACCACCCCTCTCAGGCAAGGGGTAGAGCCAACTCCGCTATGCCCATGCAATCAGGGCAGCTCTCCCATACCCATGGTAAAGTGTGTGTGTGATGGGGCACAGCTCTCCTGCTGTAGTGAGGGGCAAGGCCAGCCAACCCAGGGCCAGTGAAGGATGGGGCTAGCTCAGCACGACCTTCGGATTTTGACACACTTGGTTCCTGTGGCCCCTTGTGGTTACATATCCACACAGATCACAGCTGCAGCACAACTACAGACCCATAAATGGCCCTCAGCAGCAGCTTGGGCCTGGACATCCTGTGGCCTCAGTAGCAGTGCAGGCCACCCAGATTAGTATGGCCACAGCGGCAGCATGACCATTGGACATCACATGGTCTTAGGTGACTGACCAGACTCCAGGCCTCTGCACAGCCCTCAGTGGACATCAGCTCAGACTTCTGTAGGGCCATGGACCCAGACATAGCCCTTGGCAACAACCTGGGCCCAGACAACACCGTGGCCCTGGGTAGCAGCACAGGCCACTCAGATCAACATGGCCCGTAAGTGGCACAGCCCTCGGACACCAGCATGGCCACAGATTGCAGCCTAGACCCCAAGCATCTGTGTGGTGTTTTGTGGTGACATGGGCAACAGACATCACAGACCCCAGCTGCAGTAGGGCCATGGACCCAGACATGGTCCTGGGTAGCAGCACAGGCCACTGGGATTGGTATGGCCCCTCAGCTTGACCCTCAGATGCCAACATGACCCCAGGTGGCAGCACAGACCCTGGGTATTTGCATGGCCTTTGTTGGCAGCAGGAGCCACGGACACCAACACCATCTGTGGCTGCAGCAGAACCACGGAACCAGACATGGCTCTAGGCTGCAGCCTGGGCCTAGATGTCACTGTGACCTCGGGTGGTAAGATTGGCCACCCAGATCAGCATGAGCCCAGCAGCAGCATGGCTCCCAGACATTAGCGTGGACTCGACTGGCTGACCAGATCCTGGGCATCTGTGTGGCTTTCAGTGCTTACTGAGGCCATGGGCACCACCATAGACCCTGGCTGCTGTGATCAGTCCCAGATGTCGTCATGGCCCCAGGTGGCAGCCTGAGCCACTCAGATCAACCTGCTGCTCGTTGCTCTTGCCTCTTCAGTCTGCCTCTTTCTCTCCCATTGCTCCACCGTACATTTACTCATCATTGTGGCATTGGGCCGGCCTGAGGACGCCTTCAGCCCGGGACTGTGAGGACCTGGGCCGGCCTGTGGATGCCTTCAGCCAGCCAGGGACTATGAGGACCCGGGCAGGCCTGTGGATGCCTTCAGCCAGCCCGGGACTGTGAGGACCCAGGCCGACCTGTGGATGCCTTCAGCCAGCCCGGGACTGTGAGGACCCAGGCCGACCTGTGGATGCCTTCAGCCCGGGACCGTGAGGATCCGGGCCGGTCTGTGGATGCCTTTCACCTGCCTGAGCCAAGTGAGACCAGATGGGCCTGTGGACCAAATATATGATACCTTTTATTATTACCCTTTGGTCCAGAAACTGTCATAGTTGGCATACTTTTATGACAACATCTTAGTGAAAGTAAATTTGTACTGAAAATTATAACTATAAATCAAGAAAGCCTGTAACTTGATAAAACAGTCAGGTGGTAAATCCCAACCACATAGCTTCTTCCTATGCAAGTGAAGGTTTTAAATTTTCCCACTTTTACAAAACTGAATTTAGGTTTCAGTTCTCTGAGGAGCAAAATATATGTCTCTCCCAACAAAGGGCCATTTATCAGTAACACCCATATTCGGGGACATACAAGGCCTGAGTCAGCCTGCAATGTCTCAGGGACAAATCCTGCAGCCCCCCTTCTGAGTCATGTCCGGACTTGGTCAAGTATGTCCAAAAATGGTAAAACTAAACCTTAGTCAATTAAAAGTATACTAGTGTGACTGCTGCTTGACCAATTATGTTTGAGATGACCTCACTGTTCCCGAAATTCCCCTAGCCGTGCCTAACAGGAGCCTGCCCGCTCCTCTCAGGGTCGTCGCCATTTTGTACAGGTGAATGACCCCGCAGATGCTCGTGTAAGCAGTAAGCACTCTTTGTTCTTGCATACTATTTGAGTCGAGGGTCTTCCTTCAGCATCTTCTCAGACCCCTACACATGTCCTGAGATAATGTCGGAAGAATACCACTGGAAGACTTTTGGATAAAAATCTCAGCCAGAAAAAGGAAAAAACTTCAAGTAGATGCCATTGGTAACTGAGCTAGAAGGCCAATGATTTCGACCTGCCAGCCCCAACCTGAAGGTCAGTGTACCTGGGTGGCAGGTCTGTGGAGACTCTCTCCCCATCATGTGTTTGATAGTTTCTAGTCACTGTGTGGACAGTCATGAGCTCCTACCAGACAAGACTAGGGTAACCATGACCATTAGTTTCTGACTATGGAATAAAATAGCGATTTTTTGGTTACAGGGTCTTAATGTTGTTTATGTTGGTCTTGAACTCTTGCCATGTCGATGAGGACGACCTTGAACTTGGGATTGCTTGCCCCCATTTTCAGAGTGCCAACCCTATACCTCTTAACATGTGGTGCTTCTTGCATGTTCAACAATCATTCTGCCAACCGAGTTCCATCTGTAGCCTCTGGACTGTCCATTTTTGATGACCGCCTTGTAAGTGCCATACTGTGTGGAGTAGGACCTCTTCTCAGGGAGTTAGGGTGAGTACTGTCACGTTCCCTATAAGAGACTGAAGGCTTATTAGACTTTATACTGTAGAGGTGATCATCAGGTCAGTTCCAAGCAATGCTGGTCAGAAAGACTTCTTTGAAGGCCCTCTGTAGCAAGCCTGTCACCTTGGGCTAATTGGTGTCAGAGAGAAAAGGTGCAGGTTCGGGAGTCAGGAGAGCCATTGCTGGAAATAAGCTGTTATGCTGAGCTGATTGACAGCCCTGCGCCATTTCCTTCTTTGTTAGTAATATACTACAGTCTTAAGCAGTTCCTGGCTCGGTTGTTCCTGACACTCAGAAGGTGTAATTTTAGCAGCTTTCCAACCCCATTCCAAAGAAGGACAGTTTTACTCTGCCTGGTCAGGGTTTAAATTTGCCAAGATTTCAGGGCAGTGCATATGTTTAAGGTTATGAGAATTCCTCTTCCATTTGAAGCAAGTTATAAAGGACTCTTTGTTATTTTAAAGATGTATATTCTGTGTATATGTTTATGTTCCTGATTTTATGTGTGTGCACCATGTGAGTGCAGTGCCAGCAAAGGTCAGAAGAGGGCGCTGGATCCCCTGGAAGCTGTTACAGAGCTGCCCTGTGTGTGTGCACTGGGAACGGATTCTGGGTTTTTACAAGAGCAGAGTGTGCTCTTAAATGCTGAGTCATTTCCAGTTCCCTGACTTTCTTTAAAACAATAATGTATGGATTCTGCCAAATTCTAAACAAAACCAAAATAAATAATAATAATAATAATAATAATAATAATAATAATAATAATAATAATAATACAAGGTAATTAATCTCTCCAGAACTTGATTTTGGAGCCCTTGGTAGATTTCTCCTCAGGGTTTTTGTTGGCAAGTGTCCCCAAAGCAAGAACATGTGCACATACACAGACTATAAACCCACTTTTGAGAACAATATAAAAACAATTCTTAGAAACTTATGAGATGCTCAAAATACTTTGGTCTTCAGTGACCAAATAGCTTTTCTCTTAAGACTTGGTGCTTGCAGTTACAAATAGATGTGTGTTCATGCCCAGTGCTGTCTCTGTAGGCACAGTGCCCAAAAGGTCCCCTGTAGGGAGCTGGTTGTAGTCTTACTATCCTAAGGTCTGTTGTAACCTCTTAGCCTTGTAAACACCACACTGTAAATGTGCTAGAAAGAATTTCTCATTTAGGGCTTGCGTGTTCACTGTTAGTTTCCCTTAGGAGGGGACTGTCTCGGCATTTTAAAGACGGCTGGATTCTTCCTCCTAATCCTTCAGACACTGCTTGCAGAGTCAGTCACGTGACTAAATGAGATGGGTGCATAATATCTGTTTACTTCTGTATTTGCTCATATTTTCCATAACAAATTCATAGTTATACAAAGAAACTCAGAATAGCTGAAATGGATCTTTTTGTTGTATTTATTGGCTGTGTGGGAGCGCATATATGTTTGTGGTCCTGCATGTGCCTCAGCTCCTTTTGAGGCCAGAGGGCAACTTGGGTGAATTTGTTCTCTTCTTCCATCATGTGGGTCCCAGGGGTTAGACTTGATTCTAACTTTGGCCTGTTTCTCTTCTTTTCTTTTCTTTTTTCTTGTTTTTTTGTTTTCCATGGTGCTGAGGATAAAGTGGTAGCTCCTCCCCCCATTTGATTGCTTGGGCTATTTAATAATAAGGTGTAATATTAAAAAATAGAAAAATACTCAGAGTCAAAGTTTTTGTATTTGCTATCTCAGTTGTGCACATATTATCTGAATGTAGCTATTTCTCCCGAGAATTTCCAACTTGAGGGTTATCTAAAACTGCCTTTAAATGTGGATAAGGGGTTGTTGAATGGCTCCATCAATAAAGTGCCTGTCTTATAAGCACAAAGGTCCAGGTTTAATATCTAGAACCCTGTAAAGTTGCTGAGGATGGTGTCATGCACTTGTAATCCCTGCACTGGGGAGTCAGAGACAAGAGGATCCTGGAGCCTGCTGGCTGGCCCATCTGGCCCGATGGGTGAGCTTCAGGCCAGTGTGGGACCCCTTCTCAAAGGAGGCGGACAGTGGTTCTGAGCAGGACACTGGAGGTTGTCCTCTGGTCCTCATGTGGGTGGATGCAACATACATTCAAGCATTTTAAGTGTTTGGGGCTAGAAAGATGGCTCGGTGGTTAAGAACACTTGTTGCTCGCGCAGAGAACCTCGGTTTGTGTTCCTGGCACCCACCTGATGGTTCACAGCCATCTGTAATTCCAGTTCTAAGGGATCTGACTCCCTTTTCTGACCTCCAAGGGTACCAGCCATGCATGTGGCACACTTACCTACAGGCAAAAACCTCATATGCATTAAATCTAAATTTTTTTATCGAAAATAAGATGATGAAAAGAGATTCATCATAGAGATCCATGCGAGTGTATTTTAATTTTGAAATGCTCATAGTATGTCATAGTTGATTTTTACACTTTTTAAAGACAGTCATGTACTTGTGTGTGTCCCCCTGTGTATACACGTGTGGGGGGGGGGTCAGAGGACAACCTGGGGAAGTTGGTTTTATCTTCTACCACGTGGGTCCCATAGATCAAATTCAGACCGCCAGCCTTAGAGTCTAGAATCTTTACCCGCTGACCATTCTGCCAGTTCTAACTTGCTTTCTGCTGCCTTTGGGGGCAGGGACTGTATTTTCTGTATACAGAAACCGTATAGCTGCATTAAACTATGTGTTCTGTGGGTGACACATGGTGCCGTTTCCCTCCAGTGGGTCAGTAAGTAGATGGGTCTTATCACACACCCTTCATCTGTGGAGTTGTTCCTCCTTCCATGTCTGAGTTCTGAGGATGGAACACATGTTGCAAGGTTTCCCCTGCAACCGCCTCCCCCCCCCCCTCCAGCTTCCTGCTTCTTACAAGAGTCTAAGGACATGCTTGACTCGTAATACACTGGTTACCTGATGCTGTTTTCAAGCTTTGCTGTACATTTTAACTTAGTTCAATTTGGGGAATGGGGGGGCACATCAGCTCTTGTGTGTAGCCCAGGCTGGCCTCCAGCTCATGGTGACCCTCATTTTTTAACCTCTCGAGCCTGATTGACTGTTGGCTGTTACTTAAAAAGAAAATGGTTTGGAACTTCTTCGCATTTTAATTTCTGTGAGTCTTTCGGGTTTTAAAAAGCCTTCTCAGGACTGGAGAGGTGATGGCTCAACAGTTACGAGCACTGACTGCTCTTCCAGAGAACCCAGGTTCAATTCCCAGCCGCCACATGACAGCTCACAACTGTCTGTAACTCCAGTTCCAGGAGACCTGACACCCTCACACAGACATACATGCAGGTAAAATAACCAGTGCACATGGGGAAAAAAGAAAGCTTGGTGGTGATTTAAAAAAAAAAAAGCGCACGCCTTTGATCCCAGCACTAAGAAAGGAGAGGTGGGCAGACCTCTGAGTTCAAGGTCAGTCTGGTCTACAAAGTGAGTTCCAGGACTGCCAGGGCTGTTACATAGAGAAACCCTGTCTCAAAACGCAAATAAATAAATAAAAAGCCTTCCCCTTGTCACTCAGTAAAGTCTGCTGCTCTGAGAAGACCCCCAGCCCCGCCCCTGTGATTCATGGGTGCTGCGGGGAATTAAATAGTGCAGGAGTGAGTCAGGCCGGTCTGCCACGCAGTTGTCAGGCTCCACACTCGGGCATTTACCGTCTTGGTCTGTTTCCGTGGAGTGGAGTCTGCAGGCTCCTAAGGAGCAAGGAACACTGAGACATTGAAATGCCGCGCAGCTTGAACCCACTGCTGTTCCTTACACGGTATGCTGAGTCAGTGCTCTCTGATTCTACCTCTCGTGACAAATCATGTTTTCCCGGAGAGGACCAGAGGCCCCTGTGAATCACCAGATGAGCTGCAGTGAGTCGGGTCCCCCCAGTCGTGTGCGGTGTCCTCTGGTACACAGGAGTGGAAGCTTCGTTTTCTGAGGGAACTCTACACCGAGGTCTCCCTTCTGATGAGACAGCATTGTTGATGAATGAGCCCAAGACGGAGACCATCAAAACTCCTATTCCATCTCAGGGTACATGGACCTGGCACAGATCACGAGGGCTGCTCTTGTGGGAGGAAGAATATAGAAGCCACCACGGTGGGCTTCTGGCACTTGGTTGGAGAGAAAGTCAGAAAAAAATAGTTCCTTCATTCACAGTTAGGTCAGTGCCTAATCGGCTTTAAGCATGATGGAAGCTTGAACTTTGTGGTTCGTATAATTTCCGTGACTGGAAATGATTGTTTTTCCTTTGTGGCAGGGTCTCACCGTGTAGAGAGCAGTCTGGCTCAGACCTCACAGAGATCTGCTTGGCTCTGTCCCTGGAGTGCTGGATTTAATAGCAAGTGTCGCCATGCCCTGTTTATTTCCTGTCTCTGGAGACCCAGGTTGACTATCTATACCAGTGGTTCTCAGCCTCCTAATGATATGACCCCTTAATACAGTTCATGTTGTGGTGACTCCCAGCCAGACAATTACTTTGTTTTCATAAAATTATTTTTGTTGCCACTTCATAAGTGTAATTTTGCTACTATTATGAATTATAATATAAAATTCTGTCCATTTTTAATGGTCCTAGGCAACCCCTACAAAAAGGTCCCAAGGGTCCTAACCCACAGGTTGAGAATCTGACCTATACAATGACTTTGAGAATGAATAATGAAGTCCTGGCCTTTAACCTGAATACCCTTGTTTCTTTCGGCCTTCAGCATTTAAGGACCTCTACAAGGTTTTGGAAACTTTGTTGCCTCTTTGTAACTTTCTGTGATTTTAAAGCTTTAAATACAAAGAGCTTGCTGACCTCCAGAGAAGCCTCAGAGCAAGCGTGGCTCCCACCACTAGAGGGCAGCCGGCCTTAGTCACATGATCTGAAGCTGCAGCTTGCTGCACTGGAAGCCTCCTTAGCTTCTCCAGTTCTTGTATTCCTTCATTAGCCATCACTGCACACATGTACTTAAAATACAACGTGAACAAATGTATTTAATATTAAATGACCTCTTAAAATTGCTAAATTAGCTGTTTAAAAAGGTTTAACATGCAGTCATTGATTGTCATTATGTTCGTTACTAAGTTACCAAGGGTTCGAGGATCATGCTCAGCCTCCGGAACACCTCTCCCTATATATTTATGACTTGGGGGGGAGAGTCTTCTTACTGCTGTCTTACAGGCATGTGGGGGATCTGTTTTAACTAACGGCAGCCATTCTCTTGGGAAAGCTAGGGTTTAAGTACATGTTTATACTGTTTTGATGTCACTAAGGATATAAATGCTCATTTGTTTCTTGTCCTTTTTAGTCGAGTAGAAAAGTGCATTTTCTCAAGGGCTAGCACCTTCTTTTCCTTTCTCATGAAGTCATTAGGTGTACATTAAGGGGTAGGATAATTATTTATTCTTATTTTTGTTCTCATTGGTGTTCTGCCTGCATGTCTGTCTATGTGAGGGTGCCAGATCTTGGCGTTACAGACAGTTGTTAGCTGTCCTGTGGCTGCTGGGAATTGAACTCAGGTTCTTGAAGAGCAGCCAGTGCTCTTAACCACTGAGCCATCTCTCCAGCCCTAGGACATTTCAGATTTTTAAAGTATAAATTCCTAGATGTAGCATTCTGCTAATTACTACCAAACTGATTTCCACAAAAGAGTATAGGAAAGCATTTTCGCTCTAATACATATTTCAGGATTCCATTCCTCATCTTTTTTTTTTTTTTTTTTCGAGACAGGGTTTCTCTGTAGCTTTGAAGCCTGTCCTGGCACTAGCTCTTGTAGACCAGGCTGGCCTCGAACTCACAGAGATCCGCCTGCCTCTGCCTCCCGAGTGCTGGGATTAAAGGCGTGCGCCACCACCGCCCGGTTTTATTTTCTTGATATTTTATAATTTCAAACATTTTTCTAGATAGTGGATTCTTTATTTCTCTGCTTCCCAAGTGCATTCCTATTCTGTGAAGTATGTTAGGATATGGTTCAGTGGTCAGGTAAATGTTTCAAATGTGTGTTTCCCTTATTCCTGCATTGGGAATGTGTGAAACCCATGGGCATTGTAAGGCTCCAAGAAGCATGGCAAGGGGGGCCTGTATTCGCTAATCACAGGGTCCCTTTAAGGCCAGCAGCTGGTAAGAGCTAGTGACAGCAGGACTGTGCTGCCAGGTGATGGCAGAAAGATGTTCTGGAAGATTTTAGAAGTCTGTTAGGTCTGGTGAAAGGGCTCAGCAGGTAAAGGCGCTTGCCGGCAAGCCTGACCACGTGATGGGAAGACAACCAGCTCTCACCGTTTGCCCTCCAACCTACACACTCCCATCTCCATATGAATAAATGCACGTAATAAAACATCTTGAAGTATCATAAACATTTCTTCTGGACCTTGTGATGCTATTTACGGAGTAAGGGCTCTGTAGTATCAAGATTATGTGGAAAAGTCTGAAGGAGCAGATGCATCCATCACGGCTGTTGTGTGGCTGAAGAGCTAGACCCCAGGCAGAGCTTCAAGGAACCGGTCAGAAGTAGTCAGCCAAGGATGCTCCGCCTCCATCGTCAGACAGGGCATCACTAGCCCTGGTTGTGTCCACTCTGCAGGAAATGGGCTGGGAGCTTGTTTTCCGTCCTATTTTAGGAAGGGTAGATTTTACACTATGGTGAGCTGTCAAATATGCAGAGAATGTTTAAGGGACTTTGGGCAGTTACACTGGGGAGACAGCCAAGAAGACAGAGTAGTATAATGGGAATGCCGCAGGATGTAGGGATGGGAAGGGATCCATTGAACAAATCTACTTCCAAGCTTCTTGGCCTTCTTATCTAAAAAAGTCACCCAACACGGTTCCCATTGACTCATCTTTCAGACTTGGAGTAAAGAGAAAATAAAAGCAATAACCAGAGTGTACCAAAACATCTATGAAGTGTGAGAAGATGAAGAAAAGATTCTTACATGTTCATATTTATTTTTATAATTAACTTAGTGTGTGTGCACACGTGTGCACACACACACACACACACACACACACACACACACACACAATTAGAGGTCACAAGACAACTTGTCAGGGTAGGTTTGCCCGTCCACGTTGTGGATAGATCCCTGGGGATTGAACTCAGGTCATCTGGTTTGGAGGCAATGCCTTTGCTGAAGTTACCATAATGTCAGCCCTTTCAAACATTTTTAAAAAGTTTTTAAAAATTGGGGTAGCACAGGGTCTCAGTAGGAGCTTGTTGCCAAGCCTGATGTTCAGTTCCCAGGACCACAGGATACAAGGAAATAACTCCTGAAGTTTATTCCTTGACCTCCATGTATGTATACACAGTCACCCAACCCACCATTCAAGGTAATTTCAAAAGTTAAAACTACTCTTAGCTTGTAGAACATTAAAACAAACCAAAACCTTTAAAGACAAGACTAGCTGGCTGCCTGGTTGAGTTTGGCTTCCTGGCTCTTGTTTGCCAACACATGTTCCATACCACATTCGTAAGTTCTTATCTTATAAGGGCTGGGCATGGTAGCTTATTCCTGTAATCTCAGAACTTCAGGCTGGCCTGTGTATATAGTGAAACGCTTCTAAAACACCCGAAAGGGCAGCAGGAGAAATGTACAGCTGTTTGATTTGGTTTTAATTTCGTAGTAAACAATTTAGGATGTTCCTTAATTATGATACCTGTGGGGAGCAAACGACTCTCAGGACACAGCTGGTGGGAACGTAAGCTAGAGCCAGCGTGGGAATCAGTGTGCAGTTCCTCAAGAAACGCTGAAACCAGAACCGTATGACTCAGTTGAACCGTTACTGCATATAGGCTGCGAGGAAGCAAAGTCAGCGTGCTGGAGACATGCCGGCACACCACACGCATCGTTCACAGTGGCCAAGACAGGGAGCCGCCTGGATGCCCAGCAGCGAGCGAACAGATTAAAGCTTTGGCACACATGCACCCTGGAGACGCGCGACACTTGTGCACACGGTATTCTTCCGCTGTAAAGAGTGAAGTGGTGGTATTGTCAGGAAGCGTCTGGACCTGGACATCTCGTTAAGTGAAACATGCGGGGCTCAGGAAGACGAATACCAGGTGTTTTCTCTCCTGTGTTGACTCTGGATTTAAATAAATATATAGGTCATGGGAGGGGGCTGTGTGAGGAGAGAAGTGGGTCTGAATGGAAGGGAGAGGAGGAGGAGACATGGTGGGAAGAGAAATATCGTCGTATGTAGATTTGTACTTTAAAATGTGCGTGCGTGCGTGCATGCGTGCGTGGGTGATTTGAGAGCAAAAGGCGAGACTCTGAGAAAAAGGAACCGTCTACAGCTAAAGGGTAGCATGGCCAAGCAGATGTGAACAGGCCACACAGACACACAGCTGAAATCGTCACAATATTTTGTCTTTATTTAGATTGTGTGTGATAAGAGCTTCCCATTAGGTAGTAGGTGGCTGTGTGGTACCACCATAGCGGGCAACACTTGTGGACAATAAGCTTGCTTCCCAACTGTTAGCTTCTTAGAAAATTGAATTTTTCCCCACAAGTGTCTACTGTTGGTTTTGGGGAAGGCATGGGCAAGTAGGAGTCTGTTTTCCAGAATACCAAAGCCTTGTGGGGTGTGGTTCCCGTCTCTGCACCCTGATATCTCTGCTCCTTACAGTGAGAGGCTGTGGGATTTAGGCTTACAGCAGAACTGCCTGATGCACAAGAATTCTCCCCCAAAGGACTTAATTGTCATTATAGTCCCAGCTTTCTAGAAACCCAGATCCAGAGTGTCTTCCCTGTCCTCAGGTCCCACAGGACTTCCTTCAGGCAACCAGCTTAAGCTAAGTGTGAGATCAGTGAGTGGAGTAGACTTGTGGTATGAAGCCCCTGCAGTGGGGTGTGTGTGAGGAGGCATGCATGGGCCAGGCTTCCCCAGTCGCCCAGCACCTCTCCATGCGTCGTTGCTTTTAGATATGTCTTCTCCATGCGTCCCTTTCCTTCCCAGGCACCTCAGTGAGTGTTGAGTAGGGTATGACGTAATGACCAGGTCAGCATCTAGCAGGCTGCTGAAAGAGCTGAGAGAGCTCAGAGAGAATGGGCAGTCGTTGCTTTTAGATATGTCTTCTCCATGCGTCCCTTTCCTTCCCAGGCACCTCAGTGAGTGTTGAGTAGGGTATGACGTAATGACCAGGTCAGCATCTAGCAGGCTGCTGAAAGAGCTGAGAGAGCTCAGAGAGAATGGGCAGTGCCCGAGGGGGAGGTGGCGTGTGCACCTCATTACACACATTCCCCTCCGGATCTGTGTCAGTGCTTCTCACTGCTGCCTTGGAGGCTGGGGCTTAGGAGCCAAAGAACCTATGTTTAGTTTTGTTTTGCGTGTTGAGAAGGAAGAGGACAGAAGCGGCGTGGAGAGAAGCTGTAGTGAACCAGTGCCTTGACAGCTTTGGGAGAAAGAATTAAAACTTTAACTTTGCGTTCTATTCTGAGGCCACCAGAAGATGTTTTGTGCTGATGTTCATTCCTCAGTCATGAGAAGTGGTAGGAGGGGCCAGGCATTACGTTATCTCTCAGAAAATATTAATTTGGACTTGAGTTAAAATTAGCAAGGGGAAGGAGGGAGAAGCAATAAATCATTGGACTCAAGTGATTTGGAAGCAGAGTAGTAGAACTCTCATGGCAGTAAGAGAGACTTACATGAGTCAGACCATACAGCCCCAAGCCCCGTGGTCTCAAGGTAGGGGTGAGGCTGGGTGCTGTGAGAGCTGTCAGGTAGAACCCTCCCTAAGTTGTGGCCTAGGTCGTCCCCTCTGCAGGCTGGAATCTGAGTCAGTGTGGCTTGTGACTAACGATTTGCCATAATGTCAGCTGCTTTATCGTAACATAGTTACACACAGGAGAGAGATCATCACCTATTTTTAGGAATCACCCTTCTGGGAATCGTGCTGATGATGGTCTCCAGCAAACCACTTCCAGGCCTGTGACATAAGCCTCCCAAGACAGACTCCTCTCCGGCCACCTGCTGGTGCCCTGAGGTCACACCCTCCGCTCACTTGAGATCTGAGTCGCCTTTGCCCCACAGGACCTGAATGAGACAGCCAGTTCCCAGCCACCAAGCTGCTGCCGATCTGAGTGGAGAAGCCTCACCTGCTCATTCCCATTTCCAGACGTCTGCTTCGTACCTAGGACATCTGTCTAGTAACACAGGTGCCTAAGCTGACCCTGCAGACGACAAAGCACAGAGACCCTTTACACTCTGCATTGCGAGAAGACAGAAAAGTCCAAAATAGCAGCTGTGACTTTTAAATGAGTGAGGGTCTTTCTGCTGAGAACTTATCTATGTCAAATTGCTTGATCAGTAGTTTTTTTTTTGTTGGGTTCTTTTTTTTTTTTTTTTTTTTAAAGAATGATTGCTTAGATTCGTGAAGTGGGCAGGCCTGAAGGGAAGCAGGGTGTCCACAAGCCGCTGGAGCTGAGCAGTGAATACCAGCCTCGGCCTCTGGCCTTTGTTCTTGCCTGAGCTCTGCCCGGCTTCGGAATGATTCCCAAACCACCCACCTCCGCATGACTTACCAGCACTCAGGGTCTTATTAGGAGCACATGGCGGGAAGAACTTAAGGGCGATTACTTGTTGCACTGGCTAGCTTTTATGTGGCCCCTTTGGAGAGGTCATGATGCATCGATGTTTGACCCAACCCAGCTGTGTTGCCTGTCAAAGCATGTGTTGTTTGTGACCTGTGTTAGATTATATTAGACATATACTAACCATTAGACTTTGAGTAAATCCTCTTTGTAAGGTGAGTGGGTCTCATATACCAAAATAAATAAATACATTTAAAAAAAGGTTTTTATTTGTTCATTTGAAACAGCCCTGAAGCTCAGGTTTGGCCCAAATCAATGACATAGGATTTCTGTCTTCCTGCCTCTACCTCCTGAGTGCTGCGATTGTTGTCATGTGCCACTACCCCCAGGTTTTAAGATCTGGGGATCACGCCTAACACTAGCCAGACACTCTTCTAGCTGTCTCCATCCCTAGCCCCAGAAAGGTATTATTTTTGTAATAATAAAGGTACCATTTAAAAGCCTTCAGTTATTCCCAGTTGTTGGTTTTCAATCCTCTGGCATTTCTGTAGGTTTTTTAAATTGCTGTTTTTGTTTATTGGAGTGAGTGGCCTCAGTGCCCTCCAGGCTGTTGTTGACCTCCTAGGCCTGCAGGACCCTCCTTCCTTAGCTTCTCATGTGGCTGGAATGACAGGCCTGCTTCCCTGTTTGTGCTGTTTCTCTGGTCTCTCTTAGCTTCTTGTCATTGTGACCACAGTACCCGAGAGAAGCCCACTAAGGGATGAGAGAGGAGTTTTAGTCCACCATGGCAGGGAAGCTTAGCAGAGTAGCTCAGTTTGTTGTAATTAGACTTTCCTTTGGGCGGCCAGCTCACAAATACAACATGGAGACTTACTGCTAATTATGAGAGCTTGGTCTTAGCTTAGGCTTGCTCAACTAGCTCTTATAACTTGAATTATCCCGTAGTTTTATTAATCTACATTCTACCGCATGACTTTTACCTCTCTCCCATTTTGTGTGTCTGACTCATTCCATATCTTTTTTTTTTTTTTTTTTTTTGTTTTTCGAGACAGGGTTTCTCTGTGGCTTTGGTTCCTGTCCTAGAACTGGCTCTGTAGACCAGGCTGGCCTCGAACTCACAGAGATCCGCCTGCCTCTGCCTCCTGAGTGCTGGGATTAAAGGCGTGCACCACCACCGCCCGGCTTCATCGTGTGCACCTCTCAGTTCATCTCCTACTTCCTCTTTCTTTGCCCGGAAGTCCCACCCACACCTCCTGCCTAGCTGTTGGCTGTTCAGCTCTTTATTAAACTGATCATAGCAATTTCTCTTCACACGGTGTATAAATATCCCACAACACTTCATGGAGGTGGGAGAGTTTGGTGATGTTGTTCACATCATGGTAAATGGAAGCCAAGTGTGCTGGAACCAGACCCCACTTTCTCTGGCTTCTCAGCCCTTTTTTTTGGGGGGGGGAGTTTCGAGACAGGGTTTCTCTGTGGCTTTGGAGCCTGTCCTGGAACTAGCTCTTGTAGACCTTAAGATGGTACCACCAGCTGGATTCCAAGTTTTCATTCTTCAGGCTGATCAATGATTTTAAGAGTGTTTCTTCCCAGCAGTATGCCTCACAAGGAAAAACGTTCTCCCTCTCCCCTATCCCCCATTCCTTACCCTCCACTCTTTTAGGTACACTTAGTTGCACTTCTTAGAGATAATTACTGTTAGTCTTTTCTTTCCTGCCTCAGCTCTGCAGATGAGATTTTTAGTTCACCTTAGATATTTATACTAGGCAAGCTCTACTCTGAGTATAATCCCTAGCTTTGGATGTCTATTCTAGACTTGATACTTTGTAAAAATGTATTGTTACTTTATATTTATATGTCTGTGTGGCCGGGGTGTTCCTGTGTGTGCAAGTGCCCGGGAAGACAGAAGAGGGAGTCAGATTCCCTGGAGGTAGAATTATAGGGTGTTGTGAGTTGCCCAACATGGATGCTGGGCACAGAAATTCAGGTCATCTGGAAGATCAGCAAGCACTCTTAACTGCCGGCTGTCTCTCTAGCCCAACTCTACTCGTGAGGAAGAAAGAGTTCCTCCTTTCGTCTCCTCTTTGGCCTTTGGGTTACTTTCCTGACAGTGTAGTTCTATAGGTTCTGAGCACGGTGGGTTCCAATGGAAGCAGTCCATGGTTACGTGCTATCGAAGGGGAGGGCAGAACCAGCCCAGGCCGCAGCTACAGCATAAACTGATAATGGCACCCTATGTAGAAACAGCGAGTGGACACCTGAGCACTGCACCACAGGAGGGTGCAGAGGCTTTCTGTGATGTTAGAGGTGCGCCCGCAGTGCTCTAAGGAAGCCAACTGTGGTGTGTTGCTTGGAAATTCAACCTGAAGAAAGGAAAAAAATCCATCCCCCACCATACCTCTGCCTCCCAAATTCTGGGATTAAAGGCAGGCTCCACCACTGCCTGTCAAAAAAGATTACTTTAAGAGATGGCTAGATGTTTAAAACGAGGTATCCATTGCCTTTTTTTTTTAAACCCAGACTTGAATTTGAGTCATTGGAAAGCTTTTTAAAAATTATAGTGTGTGTGCACATGCACATGTGCCATAGTGTGTGTGTGTGTAGGTCAGAGCATACCCTCAAGTGTCATTTGCCTTCTGCCTTGTTTGAGACAAGCTTTCCATTATTTGATGCTGCGTATATCAGACTAGCTGGCCCATGACCTGGGGAACCTCCTCGTTCTGCCTCCGTAGCTATAGGAACTTGGGACTGTAGAAACCGCTGTCACGTCCTCCTTTGCATGGGTTCTGAGGAGTCCAGCTCTGGTTTCCTTTTTGCCCAGAAGTGTTTTACCCACGGAGCTGTCTCCTAGCCCTAGGAAAGCCTTTGATAAACGTTAGTGCCTGTGCTCAATGGGTGTATTTGGAGCACTGTCTGGAACCATGCTGCACAAAGCAGTCAGAGTTCACTCTGCGGCCGCTCCTGTTTCTAACAGCTGAGAGATAGTAAGCAGGGGTCCACGGGTGAAATGAGAGGCTACGGATGTGAGTATGGAGGAGCTGAGTAAAAGGTCTGTGCTGGAATAGTGACTGAGAAAACTCAAAGGAGGCAGGTAGAGATTGTGAAGGGAGAAGAAACAGGACTTGGTGGATTAATGAGTAGATACTCAAGCTTGACAGAGAGAAGGATAACCAAGGTGACTCCATGGTCCTGAGCTGGGGATCGTGGGAGAAAGGTGCTGCTACTGTTGCTGTCTTATTACATAAAATGAACTCAGGAGCTGGAGTTGATCTTAGAAGACAGGATTTTAAATTTAGGTACTAGAAACGATGACTATGCCCTGCTTGATTTGGGTCAGGCAGTTGCCTTGTTTTTCATGATACAGTGGCTAAGTGGGCTCCCCAAGTATGAATTATTTTGGGGGATGGTAATTAACTTTTTTTTAGCAAGAGATATGAGTTGACTTTTTTCTAAGATAATTATGTGTTAACTCTTCTGTATTTTCCCCAATGAGGTTGAGTCTCTTGATACAAGGTCTGACACCTTGAGGCAGTAAAAATTAAGAATTAGGGGTCAGACCTGGAGACAGGACCAGGGGAAGCCGCCATGTTGGCCATGGAGCTCAAATGTTGGAAAGGAAATCCCTGCATTGACAGTGCTCGTCTAGCGGAGAAGCCTTTAAGCATCACAGCAAAGCAGAAAGCCCTTCTTTCCCACGGCCTCGGCATTTTGGATACCGTACAGCGTGGTGCTTGAGTTCATTCTCACTGTTCTCAGGTGAATGAGAGATTAGAACACAGTGCAAGCATCTTGCATATCTGAATTCTCCCCTTTACTGGAAAGAAGAGCTTTACAATATGCTCTTCCAGCTGTAGAAAATACGTTTTGTTTTTTAAAACAAATTTTGCTAACAAAATTAAATTTTCCATTAAAAATGGGGAAAATACAGCAGCTTATTTGGGGCATGAATAAGAAGTTTAAAGACCATCAATGTTAGAATTGCCGAAAAATGAAAAATAGAAGTGCTTTTGAAAATGTTGACAGTTGCCTTGGCTTTATTTACTTTATATTTTTATGTGTCACATGTGAGGCTCAGAAGACCCCTCTTCTGACACTGGGAGGCTGGTGTCTGCTTGCACCGTGCGGATCTGGGTCCCAGGATGGAGCTTGGTGGCAGCACTTTTACTCAGGGCTGAAATGCTTTTGAATTCAGCAATGTAAATGTTTTTCTCTGATCAGACGGGTGTGTTACACGTCACTGTCACTCGAACTTTGTTATCCAGTAGTTGTGTTCCCACACACGCTCAGTGGAGGAGGAAGTTCAGAGCTTTAAACCGAAGTCAGTTAGGGCCGGAGAGCCCAGCCATGGCTGCTTCGGGTGCCCTGGTAGTGTTTACTATATACTTGCTTGGTTATCTTGGGAACAGGTTCTTTTCTCTCTGAACTAAACTGAGTCCTTTTCTTGGTTTGATGTCATAATAATGTGACTTTTCATTGTACCAGGGCATTTGTCCTTTAATGAGAGGCCACATCCAGGCTAATTCTGAGTCTGATCGTTTACTGGGTAGGAAAAGCATTTGAGAACTTTTTCCTGTTCAGTCTTTCCCTGAGTGAGAAGAGATGCCCACAGGAAATGAGCTTGCCCAAGGCTAGTGGTCCTGGGAGGAGGTGGCAGTCAGAGAGTCACCATAGAGATGCGAGGTTAGACTGTCAGAGCGAGGACCCCAGGCCATTCTCCAGTGACTGTCTACACATGTATTCATGCTGATTGCTTGTTTGCATTGTAGGCTCCAGAGTTTGTTATCATCGTTAGTGTCCAAACAGTAATGATGAAGTGTTTTAACTTCTTATTCAAGTGAGGACCACAACTTCTCAGTGTTTTTTTTTTCTCAATGATATTTCTTAGTCCAGATGACTGATAAATAAACCAGTAGGCAATCATCCTTTAACAACCCAGCCTTTATATATATAAATGTTTAGGTTAAATTACTGTTCTTGGTCTAGCAGTATAGCTCAGTGCAGTGGGTGAAGGTCCCTGGCATCAAGCCTGAGTTCGAGCCCTACAACCTGCATGTAGAGAGGAGAGAACAGACTCCCAGTTCCGTCAGGTAATCCTCTGACTAAGCCATGCCATGGCACATGTGTGCGCGTGTGCACCTACAGAGTAATGGTAATTTTTCTCAATAAGCTCAAACTGGAGGAAAGAGAAGTGCTCAGATTCCAGCACCTGTTTTTAACTTGTTTTAGTGGCTGGTCAGAGTGTTGTGGGATTCTGAGTTCATCAGTGGTATTGAAGCTCTTTGTGTCAAGAACTTGGGGGATAAAAGGACCCAAAGTTGAAGGATAGGAAAAGGGATGGATCCATGAGGAGTTGAGGGGAAGGGAGGTAGGACTATGTTCAAACATCTGGTACAGAATTCCCAAAGAAGTAGTTTAAAAAATGAGAGAGAGACACACACACACACACACACACACACAGAGAGAGAGAGAGAGAGAGAGAGAGACAGAGAGAGACAGAGAGAGAGAGAGAGAGAGAGAGAGAGAGAGAGAGAGAGAGAGAGAGAGAATGAATAAAAATATGAATTGGAAAGAATGGAATTTAGGCTGACTTTAGAATTATGCAGGGACAGCCATCCATTGGAGAATGGGGTTGCCATGGTGATGGTGTGATGGAGGATTTCAGCCTCTAATGGTTGTACATACCGTGTCTGTCAAGTTCTCCCGGTCTAGAGTGTGGCGACTGTGAAGGGTTTAATAGAACTAGTTGTTGGTGTTGATGTCCCACAGTGGTGACAGCAGGCTGTGGGAGTTCTTTCTGGGTTGTCAGCCACTGTTCCTGATGTCAAGGCACAAAGATGCTTTCTCTGATGCCAGACACAGGCAGGCTGTAGTCATGGGACTCCTACACTGTGTGACCTCTCTCTCCGCTGCTGAAGGCAGCATGATGGTGTGAAGATGGGTTTCGTTTTGTCAACACAGGGACTTGCACTGTAGTGTTAGTCTGTAACTTGTTTTGTGGACAGTGGCCGCAAACTTGTGGCGGTTGTGTTCCTGTCTCTGACGACTGGGTACGGTTGTGTGCCACCACCGTCAGCTAGAGGATCTTTTTTTGTTTATTCTAAATTGTAGTGTGTATCATCTGTGTACAAGTGTGCGGTGCCTTGGCACGTGGGTAGAGGTCAGAGGACAGTTTTGTGGAGTTCGCTCTCTCCATCCACTTTCCTCTAGGGCTTTGGATTCAGTTCTGCAGACTTGCTCGGCAAGTGCCCTTACCTGCTGTGCCATCCTTATCCTGGGATCCCTTTTTAAAAAGACAGAACTTTGTCACCACTGGGGACATCCCAACCTACTAAAGAAACAGAACTAGTCTCTGTCCATAGATTGAGAACAAGAACAAATACCTTGTAGAAACAAAGCTTCCAAGACCCTAAGTAGTCCGTCTTCAAGCCCCAGGCTGTGACAGTGCTGTGCTTCAAGGTCCATGAGAGGTGCAGGGTAAGAGTGTTTGTTAACACTTTGGAGAGCGTTTAAATATTTGGCAGTTTTAAAACCAAGATTTATTTATAGACATATATGTGTATATATATATATTTGTGTGTGTGTATTGTTTTTTGGTTTTTTGAGACAGCATTTCTCTGTGTTGCCCTGGCTGTCCTGGAACTCGCTCTGAAGTCAGCTTGCCTTGATCTCACAGAGAATTCACCCACCTCTGCCTCTTGAGTGCTGGGATTAAAGCATGCGCCACCACCTCCAAGCTAAAATATATATTTCTTAATTCACTAAATGAGCGCTTGCATACCCTGGTGTGGTAGCACATGAGAGCAACCCCAGTACTTGGTAGCAGAGGCAGGAGAATTATTGCAAGTTTTAAGCTATCCAAGCCTACATAAGCAAAACTCAATATTAAAAATTTAAGAAGTACCTGCTTAATTTTTTTTTTAAGTTTGAAGCTGCAGGTGGGTGGTTAATTTTGGACGTGTGAAGACCTTGAGTTCAGATATGTAAACCCCTTACTGTGGGTGATTTGAAAATTGTTCATGCTGATGTTTTGTAGGTCTCTGCCTTTTCTGTTTTGATTTTGCTTCTGTCATTGATTTTCTTTTTTCTTTCCTTTCCTTTCCTTTTCTTTCCTATCCTTTCCTTTCCTTTCCTTTCCTTTTATTCCCTAGTCATACTTCTAGAAAAAAACAATTCAAAAATGAAAAAGTGGCCACGCTCAGAAGTGTGGCCATACTTGGATACCTAGTTTTTTGTTTTTTTTTTAAACTAAAATATAATTACATCATTTCCCTTCTCTTTCCTTCCTTCAACTTCTCCCACGTTGTCTTCTCCCCTGTTCTCAAATTCATGGCCTCTTTTTCTTGTGTGTGTACATGCGTGTGTATGGATTTGATGACACATGCCTGAGATCCTACACATGGACAGTGAAGTCAGGGAGCAAGCTTCCAGGGTTCTTCTAGGTTACACAGTGAGTACACAGTGAGTTTAAGTATTGCCTGAGCTAAATAACACTCTTGTCTCAATAATAATAGTAATAATAAAATAAAACAATATTAGTGGGGTTGGAGGGAAGGGGAGAAAATGATGTAATTGAATTTTAATTTAAAATATATTAAAAACAATTAAAATGGAGCTGGAGAGATGGATCAGAGGTTAAGAGCACCAACTACTCTTCCAGAGGTCCTGAGTTCAATTCCCAACAACCACATGGTGGCTCACAACCATCTGTAATGAGGTCTGGCGCCCTCTTCTGGCATACAGGTGTACATGCAGGCAGAACATCATATACATATAAATAAATCTTAAAAAATAATTAAAATGTTAGTTAAACCACAAGCCGAAGTTGAAATAATAGTGACAGGTGCCTTGCAGTTTCTGGTTACTTTTATCCCCACTTCTTCCTCCATATGTGATCTTCCTCACATGGCCCCAAGCCCTAGGAATCAAGCCATGTCTCATAGCCAAGAATGAAAGGTAAGAGCTGGCTGTTTATAGTTACTTATTTTTGAGACCGAGTCCTATTATCTTTGAGTTTGCCATCCTCCTGTCTCAGCGTCCTCAGCACTGGGCCCACAGGTATGTGCCTGACACTCATCTGAGAGCTGGCCTTTACTGTAGGAAGGGGTGACAATCTGAACCAGTGTCTAAGTCCTGAGTTAGGGCCCTGTCCTACCTCCTCAGTGTTGCTGAGGACAGTGTTCATCATTAAATGTTGTCTGTGTTCACTGGGAAAACCTGGGTGGGTTGTGTGGAGCCTGGCCCTTGAACACGTGGAGCCGGCCGGCTGGTTTTATAGCCACGCTTACTATAAGAGCAGTGAGATAGTGTGACCACTTTGTAGCTCTAAGCGGGATATCCCGCAAGTCAAACATGTCAGGCCTTGTAGACTTTATTTTAAGTTTTATGAAAAATGGGTTGTTGTGGGTTTTTTTTTTTTTGTCGTCATTATTGTTCCAGAATTTGGGAATCAGGTTTGAGCTGAAGTGTCCTGTCTGTCTGTGTTAGGAATGAAGTCTCCACTAAATGACAGTGCAGCATTTTGGGTTCCAGTGGGTTTGGGGATCACTGATCTTATAGAGTCCTTTATATAATAGGGTAGATAGTCCTAAGTTTGGGGAGGAATTGTGGCTCTCCTTGAGGGAGAGTCATCTTCCCAAACCTGGCCTCTTGGCTGCTTTGGTTAGCAAGGGGTAGTTAAAGTCGACATGGCCTTGCCTAAAAGACAGCTTACAGACCACCCGCCAGCCTGGCCTAGGCTCGTTTCCTTGTTTGTCTTGATTACAGCCCTCCAGCACCCTGGGGCCTTTGTCAACCACCCAGCTGCACTGAGTGTGTCAAGTGTGACACTTCCACCTGTCGGGAAGCAGCTGGACTGTGGACTGCTCAGCCCTACGTCTCAGCTCTTGTTTCGTGTCTCTCTTCTCTAGTGTCCTGCTTTAGTGAACGGGTGGGAGCCATGGGGGCAGAGGGGAGAGAGCAGGCGAAGATGCTGGGCTCATGCTCTAATTCCAGCTGTTCTCAACATCACTTTTCTCCCTCTCTCCTGGCTAGTGCTTTCTGCTGGTTCACCAGGCCCGCTTTCCCTGCTGTCTTTGGGGCAGGAAGGGAAACTTCACGATACCAACCAGTGAACAGGCAGAGTTTTGTTCAGTAGATGTTTATGGACCTTCTCTCCTGGGCTCATGGATAAAGTGTGAGAACTGGGGCGGCACCCCAGAACCCCTCTAAAGCAGGTGGGCGTGTCAGGCACCTGTGAGCCCCAGCACAGTACCTCAGACTGACTGGAGATGGCAAATCCATCTTCAGTGAGGAACCCGCCTCAGTAAATAAGTGAGCAGTGATGAAGACAAGCCGGACACAGCTTCCACCTTCCATCCGCGAACGCATGCAGCCACACACGTCCCAACATGCACACACATGCATGCGCGCCGCACACAGAGTCTCGTGCGACGAAACTAACAGAAGATGGTCCCTAACCTTGAACCCTCAGACCTTTGAGGTTTGTTTTTCTTCAGTCTCTGGCGTGACTTTCTTGTCCTGGCAGCACACTTTCGAAAGGGCAATGTCGACTCTGCTCTGTAGGCCCCCTTCCCTTGGATGCTCATCCTTCCGCAGAACTGGGACCACTTTGTCCTTTTTGGGTGACAGTTGTTGGGGAAAGGTCAGAGCAGATTGTCGTCGCTAGCTCTCCCTTCAGTCTGTCAGGATAAATGCCTAGGACGCTGAGCACAGATGTTTCAATAAACAAAGATTTGCTTTATTAAGAAATAGATTTTTTTTCCTAGATGAAAGCATAGTGTACTGAATTTGACAGAAAGATTCTGTCTCTTAAAAACAAAAAATGTGGGCTGATCTCAGTGAGTTCAAGGTCAGCCTGGTCTTCAACAGAATGCGTTCCAGGATAGCCACGGCTACACAAGAAACCCTATCTCAAAAAAAACCAAAACAAAGAATGTGAGCCAGTGCCTGCTTGGCCCAGCTCCCTCAACTCTTTCTTCTCTCATTTCTTATGAAGTTACTACCTTTTATTTTATTTTTTTCAAACACAGACATACAATTTGTGCCTCCCCGGCACACACAATAGCTCACTCAGTAAATGAGTATGAATTAAATCCCCAGGTAGCCACTACTCAGACAGAGACCATCAGAAATAACATTATTTCCATTGTTGGAATACTAACAACTAAAATTATTTTTTTATCTTTCCTGAGTGTCTCACATGACTGTCTCAGGAATAAAATAAGGCTGTGTTTAAGTGCCTGTGCTCAGTAGCCGGAAGGCATCTCCCATGTGCTGGGATCTGCATCCCTAGACTGCCAAAGGTGACAGGTGCACCAGCATTCTTCACTGCTGCAGCCCGAGGCTGCTGTGTCACACGGAGAAGTGTGCTGAGAGCGTGACAGTTGCACGAGCTGCCCTCAGAGCACATGTCCGTCCCAGGGAGCCTTCCTACGGCACAGTCTTAGATGTCAGAGGAACTGTGAGCATTAACTCCATGTTTAAAGTGCTTTCTTCCAGGTCGGGCTGAATGCCTGTTGTTGACTTCTGGGTTGTCATGTCTGGATGGGTGCTGATTAGCAGAACGTCACCCAGCCGGAACTCAGAACTCTAGTCAGTGTTTGGTTATTATGTGTGTATTCATATGTTTGTGGGTATGCGCGTGTGTGTTGAGAACAGAGGCCAACATCAGGCATTTTGAGTAAGAAGCAATTGAGTAATTGCTTCTATCTTATTTTTGAGAGTCTCTCACTGAACATGGGGCATAGCAATTCAGCTATACTGGTTGGCCAGTAGACCCTGGGGAGCTTCCATCTCTGCCACCCCTAGCACTGGGATTACAGGTGTGTGCTGCCTCACCTGGCTTTTAAAAATGTGGGTGATGAAAGCCAGGTATTAGGGTGCATGCCTTTAATCACAGTGCTTGAGAGGCAGAGGCAGACAGAGCTCTGAGTTTGAAGGCAACCTGGTCTACATACCGGTTTCCAGGGCTACAAAGAGAGACCCTATCTGACAAGAAAAACAAAGTTCTGCAAGCCATTCATGTTTAGTAGAGTGCCACTTCCCAAGAAGCTTGGCTTCCTAGGGATCTGCTTAACCGTAGACTGATGCTTTCTCGAGCCTGCCACGAATCTTGCTGAACCTAAATGGAGAACTCCAGAACCTGCACAGAGAGCATCATAAGTGCTGGGGCAACAGGTGACTATCAGTGACCATGGACACAGTACACATGTCTCCGCTGCGCACACATGCTGTGTACAAGTTCAGATTAGATGAAGTAGGAAGGTTACTGAGCCAGATGTGGTGGAGCACACCTACGTCTCAACCCTTGGAAGCTAATGTCAGAGGATCCTCTGAGCTCGAGGCCAGACCTGGTCTCAGCTCTCTCCACCCCAGCTGTATTTGGTGCTCTGGTACAAGGAGGTACTTAGAGTTAAAAACTGTCCGTCCTTCCTCCCTCCCGCTCTCTCTCCCTCCCCTCTGCCCCCTTCCCTTTTCTTCCCTTCCCTCCCTTTCCTTTTTACTCCCTCTCTTCTCCCTCCCTCCCTCTTTTTTCTTGAGAAATCATTTATTCTGTGTGTATGTGTTTGCATGTATGTCTGTGCACCGCATGCATTCAGTACCTGCAGAGGCCAGAAGAGGGCATCAGATTCCCTGGAACTGGAGTTACAGGAAGTTGTGAGCTGTCACATAGGTTCTGGGAATAGAACCTGGGTCCTCTGGAAGAACAACAAGTGCATTTAACCACAGAGCCCTCTCTCCAGCCCCCTAAACTGCCATTTCTTAAAAAAAAAAAAAAAAAAAAGACAAAGAAAAAGCAAATTGATGCAGAAAATGAAATTATTTACATTTAACCAAAGCAGTGAGAAAAAGACTCCTAGCTGCTTTCTGTGTTTCCTGTAATCACTTTTGGAAGTTTTATAGAAAAGATGAAACCAAGGCTGGAAAATTAGCGTATGTTCCTGGGGGGCGAGTTCTTCCTCTGCCTGGCATCCGGCTCCAGCCTTTCCCTCCCCCAGCACTAGATTCCTGGAGAAATTTTCATGCTTTGCTGTCTGTTGTTCCAGTAGTCTGAAAACAGGAAGGAAGGGTTCACGGAGAGTGTGTCTTTGGAATAGTGTGTCAGGGCAGCTGTTGCAGTGAGTATATCTGCGTCCCATATTTTTGTTTTAATTGCACAAATGGGACATGCACATTTTCATGCACACTGTTGGCAGAATTATTTCAAAGCTTGGATCAGATCACAGATTTGAGCTACCCTTGGAGTCCTAGTCTGGTTTGTTTTTACTGTAGGGGTTTTTGGAGAGCTCTTGGGGAATGGAACTACCTGGAGAGTTTATCAAGGGTGGGTTATGCACCAGTTACAGAAAGATGTCGACAGATTGGGAGGAATCTAAAGAGGAGCCAACACTGTTGGAAGGAAGGACACAGAAGACATGAAAGGAACTAAATAGCACGGCTTGGCCAGAGCTATGAGAAAGGGTGTGTGACAAGCCCTTAAGAATGGACGTGAAGAACATACACATCACGTCTTTAGAACATGCAAACAAGAAATAAAAATGAACACTCTGCATAAAAATGCTGTAACAAAACCCATGACTTTGTATGCTAACCTAAAATACCAATTTTTTTTTAAAAAAGTATATATATGTCAGAGTTTTGTGGGCTACCAGTGGAAGTCAGATAATGGCTTGGACCTCCTGGAACCGGAGTTACAGATGACTGTGAGCTGCCATGTATGTGCTGGGAACTGAACCCAGTACCTCTGCAAGAGCAGTCAGTGCCCTTAACCACCAAGCCAACTAAAAACCCCTAAAATTAAAAAAAAAAAATTACATCTCTAAAAGAGCTGGGTGGTGGTGGCGCACACCTTTAATCCCAGCACTCAGGAGGCAGAAGCAGGCATTATCTCTGAGTTCGAGGCCAGCCCGGCCTATGGAGCAGGTTCCAGGACGGCCAAGGCTATTGCACAGAGAAATCTCATCTTGAACAACCAAAAGGGGGGAAAAACTCTAAAGGAAAAAAATAATGGTCAGCATTAAAAAATTATTTTTATTATGGTGAAACTTCTTAGCTTGGAATTAAAGTCAGAAAGGAATGTCAGAAGCTGCTGTGTGGGAGACAGGTCTAATTTTGAAGGCTGAGGTCATGCTCTTCCTGGCGAGGATTTCTCACCCAGTTCTGATTGCACAGTTTTGCATATCAGGGTCAGCAGGGGGAGTCGGGTTGCAGTCTGTGGGAGCCAGGCAGTCTCTGCCGTGTAGCAGAGACTCACTGACACTGAGAGTTTGGTCTTTTAACTCCATCAGCTTCCTCCCTCATGGTGCCCCCTGCTGGGATCTCTGATTATAAACAAGACGGAAGAGCACAGTGGTTGAATGGCCACATGGGGTGAAGAGGGCAGCAGGCTTGCACTGCAGCTCACTTGCCCTTAAGTTGTCATCATCAGACCTGAGTTTTGATACAGCAGCACTTTTTCAGGAATCTGTAGGTGTCTGTAAGAGAACTGGGAGAGATTTGCATCTTGGTGTCATAGCAAAAGGCTATTGCTTTAGGTTAAAAGGTGTGTACATTTTAGAAGAGAATTAAAGGGAATTGGAAACTCTGAACCTCTGAAGATAAACCTGAAACCTGTTGGTCCTGGACTATGAAGCCTGTTAAAGAGGCACACCTGTCTGTATTTTAGCAGGAAACTTAACAAATGAAGTAATGAGCTACCGGTACCTTAAGCCATCAAATGCCATTTGATCTAAGAGGGATAAATGAGCAGAAATGAGCTTTTTTAGCTACACAGGAAATCCCAAGTCTCTCTTTAGTCCTTGGAGAACACCAGCCTAGAAGCAGTGCTTGCTGAGTACAAGAGGCCCAAAGATTTTCCTGTTGGGGGGCAGGGAGAGATTTAGTCTGCCTGTGTGGGCAGGATGAGAAGATGGATTCCCTGGTGACATCCAGGAAGCTGAAGAGATGGAAGGCCGCCTTTTGGTGTGTGAGTGGCTTTGCCAAACCCAAAGGCAAGCCTCAAGATGGAAGATCTTCTGGAGAAGCTATAGGATGCTGTGGGAGCTGGCGTGTCTCAGTGTTAGAAGCTCTTTTGTTAAATGCCATACTCTCAGATCTGTAAAGGCATTTGAGAATTGGGTCCCATTACCTGTTATTTTAAACTGGGCATATAAGCTAAATTTAGACGTGTATTTTACCCAATTAGTTACAGCTTACCAATGCCAGTAAATGTAAGAAGATTAAAAGGAATGTTTTAATAAGTCAAAAAACACTAGCACATGTAGGTACTCTTACCCAAGATGGTGGTGAGGTCACGTGTTTGTATTTTTCCAGAGTTGTTGTAATCTGGAGGTATAAGTTTTACAGATCATAAAACATGCACACATATACACATAAAGACCTAACACAGTCATACTATGAAAACACACCCACATAGTCACAGAGGCATAGTGTGGCCACATTATTCTAACAGACAGACAAAACACTTTCAGAAACCTGTGTCAGCTGACCAACTTAAAATTCCAGTGTAGGTAGGCGGCAGAGGCCAGGGAAGCGCAGAGGTGGTCCCATTAAAGACCAGACTAGAGTAGAAGGACAGGGGAGACATCCATTTAGAGAGTCCCAGAGTGAGACAAATGGCAAACAGCTAGAGGGGGAGGGGAAAGGGGAGTGGAGATGGGAGCACACATCTAGAAACCATGGGCTTTTAGAGCCTTGTTTGTTATTACGTTAGATGTTAGATAGCCCCAAACTAAAAGGATTTTTATAACAGGCAGCCCAGGGGTGTTTGAGGATTTGGCTTCGAATCATAAGAACCCATTTAGAAGCCCATGTTAATTGGGACTCAAGCCTGTTTCAGTGCGTCCACCAGACAGAACTCTTGAGTCAAAACGGGAGTTGTGAGAAATGAGTGGCAGATGTCTCTGGTCCACACAATTCCCACCTCAGCCTGCTTGAGTCGGGCTTTCGGCACTGCTGCGACTTCAATGGAAAATCGACAAAGTGGCTGAAATCATTACACTAACTCTTCCTTCCTGAGTCCAGACTCTGAAGAAACGGAGAGGAGAGAGTGCTTGGTGACAGATGGAGACAGGGATCCTGTGGAGCAGAGAGATATGTTGTTGGTAGCTTGGGAGTTCTGAGAGAGGCTCTCCAAGAACAAGAGTGATGACGGGAACTTCACCTCACACACATAGAGTGGCCTGGCACTTGTGTGAATTGCTGTCATGGTTGAGACACATATGACACGTGATGGAAGTCCCCTCCATACAGTCTCTGGTTCTAGGATATAGTCACCATTGGAGCAGTTACCACAAAGCTCAATAGTTCACACTTGACTAACGTTGAACTTGTTACTCGTAAGAGATACCTCTTAACATATTGATCTGTCCAGCCCATGGGCTTTGGGAGCAGGTTCGCCAGGGCAAGTCCTGACTGTGGCATGGACTCATTATAAAGCTTTGGCAGTACAGCATCCCCCTTCATTTTGTCTCTATAAAGTTGGACTGCCAGCATTTCCTGAGAGTATTGTAAGTGTGAAACCAAATAGTGTACAGTAGGCAGCCAGATGCCTTCCTTAGGCTCCTCTCTTCACTTATAAAAGTCCTGATTACTGTTCAGACATGGGCATCATTGCTTTCCTTCATTAAAAACTGTTTAGGGGAAAGTAAATACAGCACTGGGAGAATTGTGATGTCATTTCTCCAGGACCTGCTAGCGAGGTCTTCATAAAACTGTAGCATCTCTTTCCCTTCAGTCTTTCTGAGGACTGGGCTGCTCTGACCTGCAGAACTGCCTGTCTGCTGGCTCTGCTTGTCTGTGGCTTAGCCATTTACTGTTCTGCATTTGAGGCTCCATGCACCAGTCCCACCCAGCTGTCAGATGCATGTCTGCCCACTGCAAAGAAGCAGGGTAACCAGCAGGAAAGAGGCATGAGGCCACCGCCTCCTCAGACCCCGTGCCTCCCAAGAGCTCCGCCTTGCTGTTCTTAGAATGCTCCTCATTCCTGGGATTCACTTTTATTGTTTCTCCAATCCGAGTGTCTCCACTTCCCCTTCTCCTCAACTCACTTTGAGTGAGATTCAGAGAGCTTTATGGTTGTTAATGAATCTCTTCCACAACTTTCCCCCGAATAGCCTCTTGATCAAAAAATGTTCTACTGACATAAAGGGAATCCAGCCAGCCTGATCGGCCTGATTTCTTGTGCAGTTTCCAGGTCTTAACCCTGCCTTGGATTTTGTCTTGTAGTATATAGCATCTTTCCTCCAGTGATACTGTCTACTACCCAAGAATGTTGTGGAGTTCAGCTCACCCTAGAATTTTTCTAAAATGTGAAGGATGGGGAACGCAGATAGCTGTCTGGGAACCTAGTGTGTACTTGGGAGACAGGTGAGTGCAGGTGTCTGCGTGCGCCTCATAGTCTTAGAATGTACATCTTGTCATCTCGGTGCTTCAATCCACGTGCCCGATTGCACTTTCAGTCAGTGGCTGTTTCTCCTCTGATCCTGGTTCTCTTCTTCACCTCCTCCTTTCTCCTCTCCTTTGTAGGCCCTAGTTGTTTGGATCAATATTAATCACTCTGTCTCTTTGGTGGAGCAATTCTAGTCCCTCTCACTTGCTGATCCATTGATAGTAGGCACCTGGAGGCCAAGAGTTTTGTTAGTATAGTCTCATTCATTTCTAAGTATGGTATCATTCGTTTCTTAGTATAGTCTCATTTGTTTCTAAGTATGGCTTTATTCATTTCCAAGGTTCCAGCCAAAATCATTAGTCAGCTTCCTTGTGAATGTCTAAGTTCTTGCTGGGTACTTCAGAGATTGTGTAGACATCATGTACGCCTAATATATTTGGGATGCTGTCTTAGTTTCTTTCCCTTTTGCTGTGATAAGTTACTCCAACAAATGTGACAAAGGATAAAGGGTGTATTCTCACAGTTGAAGGCTAGATTCCACTATGGTGGGGAAGCCATGTTTGAAGTAGCTGGCGACTTGCATCTACAGTCAAGAAGTAGAAGGTAGTGAATGCGTGTCACTGCTTGGTACCCTTCTCCATTTCTTTACAGTCCAGAGTGCCCTGACCAGAGAATGCATCAATCAAGACTTATTTCCACTTGTGGTATCTCCTGTTACATAGCAAGCTCAAATTAGGTGGCATAAAATAAAACCCGTATATTTACAGATTCTGTGGGTCAAGAATGGAAAGGGTGTAGCCAGGCCTGTTTTGTTCCTGTCCTGTGTCTGGGCCCTCTACTGGGAAGACTCAGTGGTCAAGGTAATTTACATCTGGAGGCGGTTCACTCACTCACTCACTCACTCACTCACTCTTTGGCAGGTCGATATGGCTGATCACCGGGACCTCAGCTGGGCTGTTGGCTGAAGCGGTGGCTTTTCTCTGATTGCTTCCTCTTCCTTCTACCATAGGCTGAGTTCTCAGGGTAGCATTCCTAGGGGAATTGTGCTGTGTTCTGGCTTGAGAAGTAAGAGACTCATTTCTCAGTGGTTATAAGCCTGGCTGGATTTCAGAAGAAGATCTCAGTGGGACAGAGTCATAAGGGTGGGTTTTTTTTTTTTAATGAAGTCATCTTTAGGAAATTTTGTCTACCACAAAATCCAGACTAATTTGAGAGCTTCGATACTATCTGCTTCGTCTTCTTTTTAGCTAGACTACAGAGCATTCGTGTGCCAGAGATCACGTTGGCACGTCACAGGCTTTCTCATCCAACCTGGCAGTTCTGAGACCAGACACGAGTTGAGTCGGTGAGGTCAGACAGTTCCCCCAAGGTCAGCTAAATGTCTGGGTAGATGGGCTTTGAACTGGAACTTCTGGTTTTTCTACATCTGTACTGTGGAGACAGAGGACAGGGGCACATGACAATTACAAGACTTAATTAACAATGACATCTCCCTTTTACTTGAGCTGTTTGAAGTTAGAACCCCAGCCTTGACGACCCTAATAAGCCAGGTTCAGCCACCCACCTTTACAGGCTAATTAAACAAGTAGTAGTGGAAAGAAACAAAAACATTATTCAGTGTGGCCCACTGAGAAAGAAGGGGGTTAAAGATGTCTAGCAGCTTGTCTCCCTGCCCCAAGTCCATTCTCCGACTCCTAACTTAGGTTGAAGGCTATGTAGTTAAGCAGTCTTGGCCGAGGTGGGCTGCCCATTATTAACCATCATTGTCTGGGCTCTAATTTCTCCTACAAGATGGCCTCACAGATGTCGGAACCACATGAGATCTTTAGGTAGTGGAGGGAAGGGGACAAGATATATATATCTACAACTGGCACCAGATTTCAACTGCTCCCTCCCAGCGTGAGACTCCTGTGGGGGACATTCCAGTTTCTTGAGGACCTTTGTTTAACAGTTGAATAGTCAAAGCAGGCAACACAAGTATCTCTGGACTATCCTTGCCCCTTCCAGTCCAGTTACACTGTCTAATCCACTCTTGATGGCTGGTGGATCAGGACACTTTAGTCTGTGGACTACACATGGCCCCAGTGGGCAAGAAAAGCCACCGGGGTGGTCTTAATGCTAGTCTGCCTCCATGTCTGCCTCTGCGGACTTCATCCTGTGTGCTTTGCTTGTGAGTTGTTGGGTGGGGCTGGGAGAGATCTCCCCATGAGCTCTCTCCTGTCCCCTCCTACCTGGCTCTTCGTGCTCCTAGGACTCTTGATGCTAGCGTGTATTTGTTTGACCTTAGTTCATTGCAGCCTTGCTTAACATCCCAGTGTGCTTTCTCTGTGTACTTTGGCTTCTCAATGATTTGGGACTTTCCTGAGTTTGTCCATATTCAACCTGCTGCTACCTGGTTGGGATCATCAATCTTGCTTATGCTATTTTCTCTGCAGGATGAATGTCCTTTGCTCTTCTTTCTACTGGAGGTCTATTCTTTCTGCAGGATTAAGATTAGTTCCTGCACGCCTCCTTGCCTCTTAGTCCTGTCCATTGTCCTCCAATGGCTTCACCTTATTCTGTATGCATTCTTTGGTCTGGTTATGTGGAACTCTCACTAGTCTGGAAACTCCAGCAAGGAAGAAGCTGAATGTCACTCTTCCATAACCCTTAGTGCCTCTTTATAACTGAGGGTAGGGGCTGCATCCTTCCGGGGGGGTGTGTACAGCATCTAGTATACGCCAGTGCCTGTCTGGGGCAGTCAGTACTACAGAGATATTGGGGCGGAAGGAAGGTACAGAGATGCTGGTGTAAGATCGTAGAGAGTCTTAGTCTGAACACTTTTATCGTTGTGTATGAAGTGAAGATATTGATGTTTTGGAATACAAAACCATCTTCATCATATCAGCTGTGCAAGTGACACCCCCCCCTCCAGATCAGGACTGGCAGCTGCTGGTATTTCTTTATAGCGGCGTTCTGAAGAGGGTCGTTGGACCCTTAGCTGAGTCTGCCATCCTGCAGCACCTCCCAGCTATTTGTATACAGTTTTGCCCTGATTTCTGGTGTTCTTAGGAGGTGTCAGAGCATGTAGACTGTGGAAATGGCCTGCAGGGGGGGACCCCATCTGCAGAGCTGTGGGGAGTCATCCCCTTGGGGAGTCATCCATGCTGACCTGAGACTTTTCAGTGGCATGGCTACCTTGCGGTCATTGTCACATGTGCTCTGTAAGTAGACTTGATGGGCTCATTGGTTTTGTTTTGCTCAATAATGAAGGAAGGCTCTTGTTTCCATCCCCCCAGGGAGAGAGTTCTTAAAACAGTTGCCCTGAGAGTTTTTATAGCCCTATGCTCTAAGAAGATGACTTTTTCTAAGACTTTTGGCTACAGGCTGCCATATAAGCAAGCAGTAAATTCTGAGTATTGAGATGTCAACTCTGGGCTAGGCCTGCAGCTCAGGGACAGGCCCCCTTGCTTACATGCAGAGCCAACAATGTAGTAAAAAATCCAATATGACCCCACACCATCATTTCCAAGGGGCAGAAACTTGTTGAG
The DNA here is from genome assembly GCF_037038515.1 of Microtus pennsylvanicus. Lineage (NCBI taxonomy): Eukaryota > Metazoa > Chordata > Mammalia > Rodentia > Cricetidae > Microtus > Microtus pennsylvanicus. Next base: position 72,361,928 of record NC_134579.1, read on the forward strand.
TGATTGTGATCATCTCATTTGCTGGAATCATAAATCCATCCATAGTTCACAGATATCTCCCCCTGTCTATATAAACCTCAGTGGATCCTAATTCATACTTAGCCATCTGTTGAATTGGTTTTTTAAAAATATTTTATTTATTTATTATGTGTACAATATTCTGTCTGTGTGTCTGCCTGCAGGCCAGAAGAGGGCACCAGACCCCATTACAGATGGCTGTGAGCCACCATGTGGTTGCTGGGAATTGAACTCAGACCTTTGGAGGAGCAGGCAATGCTCTTAACCACTGAGCCATCTCTCCAGCCCCCCATCTGTTGAATTGTATTGTCTTCCCGGGATAACAGCTTCCAACTCGGTCCAGGGACAAAAGTGACGTATCCTTCAGGAAGGAGACAAACCCCGTCTGTTAAAATGGAATCTGGCCTTAGAAGTGACAGCTTCCGTGTTTTAATTGCACTGTGACATACTGTTAACTTGTATCAGTGTGTACGTGTGCATGCATGCAAGAACTGTGTATGTATGTAAATCCATGTGTATGCTCATTTAATTCCATAGCATGAGGCCAGAGTTCTCTGTTCTGCAGCCCTGATGTAAAGAGGCCAAGTCTGCAGTTTTGTTCAGCTGAGTTCACGTGTTATTTCCTGTGCAGCCTCCACCAGACTCAGTTGTTCCTAATTGGATTGTCCCAGGTTTGATGGGACAGGGCTGTCACTGTAAGCTTCCTGTCTCACCATCTACCGTTTCTAAGCTCACTCTAACTCCTCCCCAAAGCAGAGAAGGGCACAGTATTCTCTGAAACCCGCCGACCCTGCCCAGCCCTAAGGTATGTTTCACAGCTGGCGGCTAGAGGAACGCAGTGCAGTGTTATTGTGGTTTGCTTCTTTTTGAATGAGCCCTAGCCGGAGTTCCTGGAAGGCAGAGGTTGTGGTGGTGAGCTCCGCCTGTGTTGTCTCTCTAAGCTGCCTAGCAGAGTCAGCTGGAGGTGACGCATGGGAAACCTTGTTCCCTCAGACCCTCTGCCTCTGAAGCTGGGCTCCAGGGACTGGGCCTTAGGAATCTGGAGCATTTCAGTCAGTGAGGATGGTGGGCTTTCCCAGGTGTAGGCCTGAGACATAAATGTCTGTCCTCCACGATGTTTGTTTGCAGGGCTTGCCCTTGGTGACTCCTAGGTTCCCCCTCTCCTCTCTGGTTTGCAGCTATTCCCTGAAAAGCTTTGCTTGTTGTAGCTTTTGTTCTGCAGTTCAAGGTGGACTTCTCTTTCTGGAAATTTTAACATCAGTTTTCTGGGCGACTACTTATAACTGACATTTAATGGGGATTTCTAAAACCTCTCTGAGTCCCGCTGTCTGCCCTTTTTGTTGAGCTGTTAAAACTTTAATACAAACAAGATTTAATTGAGATGTTTGGGGTTTTGTGATCTGTTTGTAGCCGAAGCCTCTCGAGGCCCTCCCTTGCGCGCGCTCTCTCTCTCTCTCTCTCTCTCTCTCTCTCTCTCTCTCTCTCTCTCTCTCTCTCTCTCTCTCCATTTCTTGCCTTCTCTTTGCATCAGGTTTGTTTTGTAGCCAGGATGCCATAACTCTGACTTGGAAGCATCTTGTCTGGCTGCGTGCCCCTCTCCCCTCACCTCCCTGCCTCACATCCCAGCATCCGTGAAAGGGTCAATGAATCTCACCAGTGTTAAGTCTGGTATTGACTCCTGTGTGTGACTTACACACTACACAGAGACAGAAGGAGCACACCTGTGGGTCTACAGTGTCAGAATTTATTGAGTAGCAATAATTTCACAAGGAACAACAGTTCCCTAGGCAGTGGTTTGTCAAGTCGTCCTGCGTTGCTGATAGCCTAGGCCGAGGTGAGCAGGGGTTCTCTTACTGCAGTCTTAATTACTGACTTTCACTCTGAGGTCACACACTGCACAGCAGATAAGCCTGTAGCTACATACTCTGCAAAGGGCTGAAGAGGCCAGCTGAGTTCGAGGGCTTTCACGGAGGCCTGGGAGGCAGAAGCCAACGGGAATGATGAGTCCCTGTGAGTGGGTGCTGGGGTGTGCCTCTGCTGTGGAGCAGCCCCAGGGTGGGTAGAGCTGCAGAAGTGAGGTGTGGTAGAGGCTGGGGAGGCAGAGAGCAGGACCAGGGGTGGGCAAGTGATGGCAGTTTGAGAGTATGCCACATCAGCAGTGGGGACTGCCACAAACTGAAGTTCCTGGGACAGTCAGAAGCTCCCTCTCTGCCTGTCGGGCTGCTGGATGGTCAGGTGGCAGGTTGGAGCAGTCGTCACCATCCCAGTGTTAGATGTCCTTCTCTTCCTGGGAGCCAGGTGAGGAGTTGCACCTTTGCCTTATCCTGGCTTTCCTTCAGGCCTGCTTTCCTGGTATTTTAATACACTCATATGCTCACAGTCCCCATTTACTTTAAAAACTTTATCGAGGTGGGTGTGCCCTTCCTTAAGGAGCAGCCACTTGCCAGTCTGTGCTGTGTGGCTGTGCCAGGCAGGTGGTGCCATTCGAATGTTTGCACCCGTGCAGAGCCATCCCCTGCTCCAAATGGAGTCAGGATAAGGCATGGCCTGAAAAACCACTGTTGTTCACAAAATGGCATAACTCAGGGCAGAGTGCAACCTGATCTCAACAGCGGGTCCTGATGGAGCCTGCTTAGCTGGTGACGTGTTAAGGGGGAGCCCTGGAGGCAGTGTGAATCTGAAGCTGAAATTCTGTGCTGGATCCAGAGCTTGAGGCCCTATGGCTGGCCTGCCTTTGTGCACCACTGGCCTTGCCCAACAGCTGCAAGTTGCTTGGTGGGGTGCCCGTGAGTGAGGACCTTTCATCTCCCTCAGAGCCACTTTAGGGGTGGGGGGAGCTTCTTGACAGAAGCCTGGTCTCTCAATCACATTTCTATCTGGGAACTTATCCCTAATTAATTTCCCTCGGATTAAATACAGTACATATATAGGAAATTTCGAGGAAAAAAACCCTAGTTTTAAAAATATAAGCATTTTTTATTCGGTCTTTCCATAGTCTGCTCATTTGTATTAAAGATAGATTCTTCAGGGTTCTTTTTAAAAGGTAAGTTTAAATCCCCACCTTGGTTTTGATGCTAGAAGTCTGATCATGCCAGGCAACCAGTCTGCTTGCTGTTGGAGCTGTGTCCCTGTTCTCAAAAGCAGATTTCTGTGTATTCAACTTGTGTAATGCTGGCGCTAGAAGCTAATTTTAAAAAGAATCAGCATGTTGTGTATTGCCCTTTCATCGCTGTAACAAACACCCAATGCAGCTGATTTTATGGAGATCAAAGGGTTACTTAACACACAAGTTTGACTTGAGCCTGGACAACTGGGTTCTAGTGAGAGCCTCACATATGAATAGTATTGAAGGGAGTTGGACCAGTTAGCATGTGATGTTGTTTTGAACAGGGAGTGTAAGAGCTGCCAAAGGAGTCACAAGGAAATGCCTCATGTCCCCAGTGACCCAAGAACCTTCTGCTTTGCCTACTTCCCGAAGTTCCCTTGCCTCCATACAGGTGTGTGTCCCTGCCTCCCACCCTGTGGACAAGATTTCCATCATAAGGGACCCTCAGGGGTCCCCAAACTACAGCATCTTTTGAGATGCCGGAAAATGGTCATGGACCAGCATCCCTTCATGTCATTCAACCTCCCACCCTATGGACGAGACTTTAATCATAAGGGACCCTCAGGGATTCCCAAACCACAGCATCCTTTGAGAAGCCGGAAGATGGTCATGGACCGGCATCCCCTCATGTCATTCATAATGTGCTGCTTGTTGGTCCTTTGTCGTCTTGATTACAGACCGCTCTCAAATTTCCTCTGCTGCCAAGGCCAGCCTTAGTCGTGGGCTCTTTCTGTCCTCAGGTTCCAGAGAGCCGGCCTTACAGGTGTTTGCCCCTCCTCTCCTTCCCTTCTGAAAAATTACTTTTCTGGATCTCCTCTTGTTGTGATAAATAGCCATTAGAATTTTCTCCTTCTGGTCTTCCCCAGCGCTCCCTTGTGTGGTGATGACAGGGGCAGAGAGCTCAATGCAGGGGCAGAGTGTGAGCGTAAGGAGAGCTTCCTCGACATGTCCATGCCACAGTGAAGATGCCCTACTGACATCCAACACCGGCTTTCCCTGGTGCTCTTGGCCTTTACTGGAGTGTGTTACATCATAAGGGTGGTGCACAGGTCCGGGCATTTAAAGATGGTTTGTTTTTTAACAGAAAAAAAGATATCTAAAAACAAGCTAGGAAAAGATAGGGACTTGGATTGAACAAACAACTGTAAGCTATGTCTTAGTGTTTATAAAATGAAGGCTGGTGTTTCACTCCCTAGAGAGTGAAGCTGTCAGAGTAATTTGGCTGTGTTTGCTGTGGCACTCCAGTGTGCAGGGGTTCAGCCTTTTGATATTGTGACATGATGTCGTCTGCAGGTGTGCCGGGCCACATTCACAGCTGTCCTGGGCTGCATGCAGCCTACAGGCTAGACAGCCTTAAGGGACTGGGTTCTAATAGGCAGGTGTTTGTTACATGATTTGGCAACACTTGTAGATAAAACTTAAAGAGCATCCTAGCCTACAAAATCAATCATTCCAGACAATGCACCCTTACCCTTCTCTGGGAGCTCTCTGGAATGTGTCCCACTTATATTTTGGGGAGGTTCTCAAACTTGAGCTTGCCCCATCAGACATGACACAGTCTGGCAAAACTAAAGCAGGTGATTTTCCACTTTCCCCCACCTATGGGGAAGTTTCTGGAATAACCTTTCCAGGAGGAGAGGGTTTGGTGAAAATCTACAGTGAGGTTGGTGTTGAAGGAAAACCTGCGCCTTCATTCCTAAGGCCAGCTGTTCTTCTGTCTAAGGGGATGCATCCTACCCAGGGTCTATTGAAATAAAACATGTCCTTGAAATATAAACGTTTGTTGTTGAATTGGCAATTCCAGTCTGACATTTTAAGAGCAAATATTTAAATATATAAAGCAAAAAAAAAATAATCCCACCACCACCAACAAACCTGTTACTCCCTGAGACTTAGATGAAGTTTATTTATCTGAAAATTTTTGACAATGATAGGCACTTCAGTAGGAGTGGTAAGGCTTCGCTCAGAAGCACAGAAGCCGTTGATAGAAGTAACAGTCGTAGTTTGTGTGATCTTCCTGTTATAAACGGTGAAGGATATTTTGGGTGTACTTTTGAGATTTTGTCAGTCTGCATCCCATTGAACTGCTAGGAGGGTAGGCGAGAGAGTATCAGTGAGCCCACAGAGAAGATGGGGAAACTAAAGCTTTTCCTTTGCTGTAAAGGATGAGTTAAGGAGGAGCATGATGGGGGATGTTATCCAGAGGGAATTATAGTCAGAGCTTCAGAAGAGTGGGATTGTCCTGTGCCAGCGTCCCCGCATCCCAATTGTGTCCTCTTCCTTCCCTCCTTTACTTCCTCTATTTCATAGTCGTCTTGTTCCTTTTGGTCTTTGAGACAGAGTCTCACTGTGTAGCCCAGGCTAGCCTCTACCTCTCAGTTCTCGTGCTGGGATTGTAGGAATGCACCACTAGCTCTGGTTTTCTGGTTTCCCGGAAGCAAGTTAATGACTCTTCTCTAAGAGTTGAGGTCTTTGAGTTATGAGCTAGTTTTGGTTGACCCTTTGTTTTTTATTAAGAAGGGAATAAGTGAAACCTGTGGCCCATGGCAACACTCCTGCCCTAGCCTTCTGGGTGCTGGGATTCCAGGTGGGAATAGCTGTGCCTGTGGAAAAGGCTTTTTTCAAGGCAACGGGGAGGTGCAAGGGTCACAGGATTTGCAGTCCCCAACTATTGTAGCGCTTTGTTTCCACCTCCCTCAAGGTCATATGCTGAAATCCTCAGCCCCAAGGTACTGGTTCAGGGTGAAGCCCTTGCAATTCTCTCCCTCTTGTCCCTTTGGCTCTGCTACACAACCACCAGGGAAGAACCCTGGCTGAAGGCGGGCCCCACACGCAGCTGTCCTTGGCTGTTTATAAGCCTCCCAGTTCACAGTGCGACACTTCTGCTCACTGGTTTGTTCCATATGATCCATCTGGCTTTCAGGAGTTCTGAGTATACAGGAGGCACGAGTTGTCCCCTGCCGGAGCCTTATAACTTTATGAACATACCTTTACAGAGTGCCAGGAGTCACTGCGTTCATAACTGCAGTTGTCCCAGACAATGCTTTGCAGGGTATCACTGCAGTATCTACCTAACTTACCTATCATTTTATGATTCATCCATGACTATGCTACTGCTCACCATGTGTGAACATACATGCTAGAAGGAAAAACACAATTGATGTGGGTATAGGGTGGGACTTGGCTCTCACCACACATTTATCTGCCTCCCATAATAGGTCAGTTGATCACAGACATTCTAAAGAGACTTCTCTAAACTAAGGAGCTCGAAGCAGGTAAAACTGCATCAAACATGCTGAGTCTATAAGGTGTGTAGAACCTGCCTATGTGACTGGAACAGGTGAGCTCACCTGAGCCTTTGGAGTCAGTCGGTACATCCGCCCTTCTATGCAGACAGTAGGTTTCCAAAGTGCTCTAATGCCCCCACAAGATGAGGATCCCATGGCATCTGTTGGATTGCTGCGTTGCTATAGAAACAAGGGGGACCTAGTTAGGTAGAATTCCTCATTGAATTCTACCCACAGGATGCTCTTGGCTTCCTCTGCTTCCCCTCATGCCTGCAGTTTCCCTGGGGATCCTCAAGCCTAGTTTTAAAAAGGAACCAGGGATGCAACTAGCTGGGTACCTACAAATCACATTAACTCATTCTTGACCGAAACCTCCAGCCCAGCATGATCAAACCTTGTAACAAATTCTATCATGACGAAATAATTTTGCCAGTTCTTGATATTTGTAACAGATATCTATTTCATCTGAAGTCCAGTAGTTGCAGCCTGTATCGCTTTGGGGATCTAGAGTACAGAAATATGGCATTCGTAGAGAATGCCCTGAGGCATCGAGTGTTAGAAGATAGGTTAGGGTCAGGTCGGTTTAGTTTTGAAACGGTTTATAAGGGGAAACCCACAGAGGTACTGCGACCAGTTAAACAGACTGCAGCATCTGCCATCAGAGGGCTCCAGGGCCGCACTCTCTTTCCTGGCCCTGTGGAATTGAAACAGACTGAGCCATTGGAGGGCTCCAGGGTCACACTCTTGGTCCTGGCCGTGTGGAATTGGCGCTCTTACCCTTTCCTACTGCAGAAAACTTCCTTTGATTTGAGTGTTGTTAAGTTCTGCATTTTAAAGCCACAGGGAAAGTGACTGTGTACTTTTATTAAGGGCACCTGTGCCTTTGCTAATGTCAGTTAAAATGCAAGGGGGAAACCCCACAGGTCCTGCTGCTGGCTTCATTCTTGCGCTCAGAGTGAAGATGCAGGTGAGATGATCAGCTGTGCGACCTAAGCTACAGGTGTAGAGCTGCGAGGGGAAGGCCTAGTCAGTGACGCGATTGCTTTCGGAGCCATAAGACCTGAGTTTGAGCCTGCATGAAACGGCCGGGTATGGCCTTGTGCGCATCCCTCACTCTGGGGAGAGAAAGAGTAGTGGCTGGATCCCCGCGGCTTGCTGGCCAGCTAGCCCAGCTAGCCCAGCCTGCTTGGTGAGCTCTTGACCAGAGAGACCCTGTCTCAAAACCAAGATGGATAGCATTCCTGAAGAGCACCAAGGTTGTCCTCTGGCCTTCATGTACACACATGTACATGCACGAGTATCCATATACATCTGTAGACATAGACACATGCCAACAATAGTAAACTGTAGGTGTGTAGTAGTGGTTTGATAAGAATGGCCCCCAGACTCATATATTTAAATGCTTAGTCACCATGGAGTGGCAGTATTTGGAAGGATTATAAGAATTAGGAGGTGTGGCCTTGTTGGAGGAAGTGTTTCACTGGAAGAGGGTTTTGAGGTTTCAAAAGCCCACGCCGGGCCCAGTTTATCTCACCCTGCTGCCTGTGGGTTAAGATGTCGAACTCTGGGCTCCTCCTCAGCACCATGTCTGCCTGCAGACTGCTTGCTTCCAGCCATGATGATAAAGGACTAAACCTCTGAAACTATAAGCCAGCCCCAATTAAATGCTTTCCTTTATAAGAGTTGCCATGGTTGTGGGCTGGAGAGATGGCTCAGGGATTAAGAGCACTGACTGCTCTTCCAAAGGACCCGGATTTAATTCCAAGCACCTACATGGTGGCTCACAGCTGTCTGTAACTCCGGGTCTATGGGACCTGAGACCCTCACATAGACATGCATGAAGACAAAACACCAGTGCACATAAAATAAAATTTTAAAAAGTAAGAGTTGCCGTGATCATGGTGTCTCTTATAGCAATAGAAATTCTAAGATAATCTTCCTTTGTTTTTTTGAGCCAAGGTCTCATTCTATAGCTAGTGTGTTCTCCATCTGGATTGGCAGGCAGCAGGAAGAAAGAGTGGGCCTTGATCTGAGCATCTGAAACCTCAGAGCCCACCCCCAGTGACACACTTCCTCCAACAAGGCCACACCTCCTAATATTAGGTGCCACTCCTTATGGGCCTATGAGGACCATATTCATTCAAACTACCTCAAAGACTCTTGACCTTAATGAGAGAAAGCTCCTCAGCAAATGGAGATCTGTGCAAAGACCTGAGACTACAACATGCTGAGGCCAGTGGAGGGCTCAGCCCAGATACAGCCCATTTAAGACTTGGGGAATGCTGCCGAGAAGAAGGTGGGAAGGTTGTAAGAGCCGGAAGGCAGAGAAGGGCTGCAGAATGGCCATGGCAATAGTACAAATAGAGGGAGCCCGTTCAAAGGAAGCAGGGGTACTCAGTATGTGTCTGGGCTTTAGTTAGAAGGCACCTGGAGCCCAGTGAAATGCACCTGGGGAAGGGAGGCCAGGGCAGAGATGGCCAGGAGAGCTCTGTAGCAGCCACGTGGCAATGGAGGTGAGAGTGGCTGCCGCGCTTGCTTTAAAAACAAGCAGCAACCCAGACAATCCAGGGTTAGTCTCTTGTATTTTTTAAGGGACAAAGATTTATTTCCTTAGTAGCGTGGAGACACACACATATAATCCTAGCCCTCTAGAGGCTGAGACAGAGAGTCATAAGTTCAGGGCCATGTAGTGAAACCCTGTCTCAAAAATAGCAAACCAAGAAGGGAGTGGGTTTCCTTATAACCAGTCACCATGCTAAATTGTAAGTTTAGCTTTCAAAATAAGGCCCACTTGCATGAATGGTGGTGGTTTGAGAAAAATGCCCCCCAAAGGGAGTGGCACTATTAGGAGTGTGGCCTTGTTGGGGAAGTGTGTCACTGTGGAGGCTGGTTTTGAGGTCTCACGTGTGCTCAAGCCACGCCTACTGAGGCAGTCTACTTCCTGTTTCCTGCACATCAACAGGTAACAGCTCCTCCAGCACCATGTCTGCCTGCGTGTCCTGTCATGATGATAATGGACTAAGTCTCTGAAACTGTAAGCCTCCACCTCAGTGAAATGTTTTCCTTTATAAGAGTTTCTGTGGTCATGGTGTCTCCTCACAGCAATAGAAACCCTAACTAAGACAGTGGACTTAAAGGAAGAAAAATGCGTATGTCCCCAGTGTTTGAGCCGAACACGGGGTCACTCATCCAAAACTCTGACCTGGCCTCCTCACTGGAGAAGTAGAGAACACAGCTTTCCTGTAGGTCGGGAGGGCCCTGTGCTGAGCAGCCGGTCACGGGGGACTCTTGGAGTCCTAGGCTTCCAAGTGCTTGACTCATGTTAGAAGTCCACAAAGAGCCTGTCCTAAAGGGAATCACCATGATGGGGTTCAGCGCTCACAGAGAGACAACCATAGTGAAAAGGCTGAATGAACAGTGAGTTGCTAGAGAGGCCAGAGGATGCCTGCAGAATGTCTGCCTAGAAAGCTCAAATTCAGGGAGAAGCTGGACTGGAAGGACCCTCAGAAGCCCCTCCTCCCAGCAAAGCATTCTGATGACCTGACCACAGGCATGGTAGCCTGGTGATGCTGTGGGGGCTGGCAACTTCAGAGACCTCCCTCAGACCCACATGGACCTTTCCCGCATGGAGAGTCTCCAGACAGCTGCGGCTGACAAAGCCCCAGGCTGTGGGTCTTCCTAGGGTGATCTCCTTTCCCAGTTCTCAGTTCCTTTCATTCCTTGATGTCCAGATCTATGACTAGAGGGGTTGTGGACAAGCATTTTAGAGATTATGTTTCCAGGCATCCTAACACTGGGATTTACCAGGTCTGGTTTCTGCTTGCCTGTCATGCAGCCTTCACACAGAAGTATCTGTTACAAGAAGTGCTGTTATTTTAGATCTGTTCGGTTAGGATTCGGGACGAGCTGCCCTTCGTTTCTCGACTGTTGCGCTTGAACAGACGATTTGCCCGATCAGCTGATGCTCTGCAGTAATGGAACAAGAGCTAGGAGTGTTTGCTGAGTCCCCTCTTCTCCTAGCAAGTTCCAGTGTAGTTTAAAGAATAAATCTTGCATATTAATTAAAATAACAGTAAGGGTTATATGGATTGTACCCTGCTTATCAAAGACTTAGCAGTTAACAACCATATGTAAGCAAATGCATAATCATATTTGTCTTTAGGATCTGGGTTCTTTCAATATGATTTTACCTGTAACTGTCATGATTTTGGTTTAACAGCTGAGTGGTATTCCGTTGTGTGTATGGACCACATTTTCTTTACCCAGCCATCTGTTTGTTGATGGACATCTAGGCTGATTCCAGCTTCTGGCTGGTATGAACAGAGCAGCAGTGAATATGGCTGAGAACGTGTCAGTAGTAGGATGTAGACTCCTTTGGGTGTGTGCCCAAGAGTGGTAAAGCTAGACCTTGAGGTAGATCTATTCCCAACTCCCTAAAGAATTGCCACACTGATTTCCATAGTGGGTGTACAAGTTTACATCCCCACCAATCCACATAACCACAGAGGTTAGGTGTAGAGTGTAGGACTGGTGGAGAAGAAGGTAGGTGGATCTCTGTGAGTTCAAAGCAAACCTGGCCTACAGAGTGAATTCCAGGACAGCCAGGGTTACACAGAGAGACCCCCCTCTCAAAAAAACAAAACAGAAGAAGATAATACCTAAATCATTTAGAGCCATCAAACTATCAGGGTGTCTTAAGAAAGGCCTCTAAATTAAAAAAAAAAAGTGAGATGTTTAAATACTCATAATAAGGAAAGTGGCTGGGTAAAATGAATGCCGGGACAATCGTGGGGTAGGAAGCGGAAGCTTTCTAAGCTAGGAAGATGGTCAGTGTGTTACTGGGGCTGGGGAGCAAGGTGCTGAGAGAGTGCAGTGCCTCTGTAAGAGATGTAAGTCTGTATTTGCATGAAATCAAGGATACACAGACAAGCGTGTGAGGGTCAGGAGGTGGAAGGTTTTTATGTTATTTTGAGTTACAAATCAATTACCTTCTGGAAATAAATTTTTAAATGAAATTTGACATGGAACAAGATCCGATTTTCTTTAGGCCCGGAGTATTTGTGACCTTACCCTTTGTGTTTGAGTCTTGGAATAGGATCAGTTGCAAGCATGTGTATTTTGATAGAATGACTGTAGAAACAATATATAGTAGTTTATCTTCTGACTACTTTAGTAGGAAACATAAGTCTGTACTTAAATTGTAATTTATTTAACTTGTTACAGTTTCTGGATTCTTTTTTCCCTCCCGAGATAATTGGAAACCTTAAAACACGGAGCCTACTGTAGGAATGTTCTGTGGGATGGTTTAGTAAATGCAGTTGCACAGTGAACTTGATTTATGATCTTATGTGTGGCTTTGTTATTTGCTGGAGTTGGAGTGTACGGAGAAAATGTTCTGGACTGCTCTTGTCTTTACAGGAGCAGAAAAATCCAAATTCGAAACATCCCGCCTCACCTGCAGTGGGAGGTAAGCCGGGGCACCCAGACACCTCCTTAGTTTTGCTTCCTTTACTTTAGGAATTAGAGGCCATGAGACTGGTCCCCAGAGCCTCTGGATCCTGTCCTTCCTTTCCAGTGCTGGGGCTCACGACGTCAGTTAGGGGTTGTGTTTGTCCCTCTCTGATGATGGCACTCTGGCCGTTCACAGTCTTCTCCCTCAGTACCGGGCCCCAAGCACCAGCCCAACAGCCAGGAGACAGTGTGCAGCTTCTTGTGATGCTTATCACATGATCTGATGGAAGATTTTTGTTGTCTCACATTCTGATTGGCTGAGGCACTGGGAAACCTATAGAAACAGACATTTCTTTGTTAGAGTAGATTTTGTTTGTTTGTCTTTTGTTTTGAGTTAGCTGCTATGAGTAACCATTACAGATACATCTTCAGAGCACTAAATGGTCTAAGATTGCTGTCTTTATATAAAATGCAGTAGGATGCCAGGAGTGGCCCCACTGTTAAGAACAAACTGCCCTAACCCACAGTAAACCAGACCAGCCTTAAATGAAGCTGTGCTTTATCTTGTCTTTAGAAAAGGAAAGAAGAGAAAGGGTGAGGTTGGAGAACTGACTCAGTGCTTAAGCATGCACTGCCTTTGCCAGGGACCCAAGTTCAATTTCCAGTAGTCATATTGGGTGGCTTATTTATAACCCCAGATCCAATACTTCTGGCCTCTGCAGACACCTGTCACACTCATGTATACACACACACCTGTCACCCATACACACGGCGCTCTCTCTCTCTCTCTCTCTCTCTCTCACACACACACACACACACACACACACACACACACACACAGAGCCAGGCATAGTGGTGTGTGTGTGACTTTAATTCCCATGCGTAGGAGGCGGAGGCAGGCAGATCTCTTGAGTTTGAGGCCAGCCTGGTCTACATAAGGATTTCCAGAACAACCAAGTCCTGTCTCAAAAATAAGTCTTTAAAAAGAACAAACGTTGTCAAAAGATTTATTTTTTAATGTGTATGTATGTGTCTCTGTGTGCACCACATGTGTTCAGAGCACATGAGATCAGGAGAGGTCGTTTGATCCCCTGGAACTGGAGTTCCAGGTGTTTGTGAGCTGCCATGTGGGTGCCGGGAATGCTCGGATCCTCTGCGAGAGCAGTGCATACTCTTTACTGTCATCTGTCCCTCCTCAAGAACAACTCTTTTACTGTGGAAAATTTGAAGTATACACAATCTATTACATGAATAAATAAGGGGATCCCTAGGGGAGAGCTGAAGGAAGAATTGTTAAATCTCCTGACGAAAAGTGCGCTGTGTCCTTTGCTCTGCTTTTCATTTCAGCAGCGCAGTTCGGGTCATCCCGCGGGTGTGGCTGTCCAGTTACCGAGACCGCGCAGTTGTGTGGGGCCATCTTACGGTCCAGTTCTGCTGTCCTTGTTTCTCTGCGTGTTTCACGGCAGGATCTTCTGTTTCTTCACAGGTGCTGGATGGACTGTTGGCTGAGTGTGGGACAGTGGAGAATGTGGAACAAGGTAATCAGTGGGAAAGTTGAACACGAGAGTCAGGAAGTTAGCCCACTGGAGAGGACTTTGTTATCTCTTAGGTTGGGGTCATCAGGGAGAAGTAGTAAGTCCCAATGCCTTTGACGTGTGCTTCCTCTGGTGTCTGTACACCTCCCTGTCAGAGGAATCTGTGACTGTCATCTTTATATATCTGTATAATCCAGTCATTCAGGGAATATATTCTTTAAGAGTTTCTCTATATAGCCCTGGTTGACCTGTAAGTCACTTTATAGACCAGACTGACCTCGAAATCACAGAGACCCGCCTGCCTCTGCCTTGGGTGCTGGGATTAGAGGCGTGGCTACCTCGCCTTACACTTGGGCGTCTTGACACCTGCAGTGAGCGTAAGCACTGGACAGACACAGTTGGGGTGGAGCACACTTAACTCGTCTGAGAATAGTTGAGTCACTACTGTGACTTAGCTGACTCGGCCTCACTAGAAGGGAGGACACACCTAGTGTCTGTTTACTGTGAGGTAGGATTTCCCCACCAAGATTCTTATGAAAATGTCAGTTCCTTGGGTTCAGCACAAATCTGCAGAGATTCGAGGTAGAGGGAGTGGCTCGTGGTTGAATCGAGAATCTTGGAGTGGTTTTGTGCGCACTCAGAACTGAGGCCAGCCATCATAGGAACAGCACTACAATGCCTCAGGAAATACTTCTTCTCTTCTGCTCCCCATTGCTTATGGCTAATTCCTGAGGTGCTGGTTTTTTAAGAGGAACCAAAAAGGCACCTGAAGATGATGTCCTGCATAGCTCCTTACGAGTCCCAGAAAGGTGGATCCTAAGACCCTGACAACGATGACACCAAAGTCTGGTAAAAATGATTTTTACATTGGCCCTGACTGCTCCTTACCTGTGAACCCTTGGAACAGTCGCTCAGCCTCACCAACTGAACCGCACTGATTCTGTGTCCACTTGTATAAAACAAGCGTAATTTCTACCCTTCCTGTAGCATCGGATGGTCACGTCACTCAGTGGAAACCTGTTGATGTATTTCATAGACAGTTGTAAGGGTCCTCATGAAAAGATCGTAGAGCATCCTATTTCTCACAGACGGTCCAGCCTGTCAGTGATTAGCATAATTGTCTTGAAGCTGCAGTTATTAGGTGTGTTCCCCTCCACGATGGTGAAGAAGTTACCCTGTTTCTTAGGGCCGCTTGCCCGTGCTCAGAGCTGAAAGCACTCGGAGAGAACATGCTTTCTATGAATTCTGTTTTCACTTCCTTGTCATTGGAAGGAAGACATTCTAGTGGCAAGATAGCTTTCCCAGGTATCAACTTGAAAAAAATTTTAAAACAGACTGCTGGTCTGGGTGTGGTGACACATGCCTGAAATCCCAGTTTTGGAGAGATGGAGACAAACACAGCTAAAACTGTGAAATCGATTCAGAATGGTGCTACCTGAGAAGGAGGGGTTCAGGGGCACCGGGGCAACACACAGCCCTCCAGCCCCTGTGCACTGGAGACTGCTCAGCTCCAGCCCCTCAAGGCATAGAGCAAGCTATTGAGCTCGTCTTTTGTCCTGTTTCGTGGGTGATTTCAATCCGGCACAGCCTGTCAGTAGAGTCTTAGAAACTTTAATGAACAATGACTTTAATGAACAACGAAATAAGTTATTTAAATGGAGCTCAGCTTACTCTAGAATCAAGGACCACGTGACTTTCAGCAGGCAAACATCTTTGAAGACCAGAGACTTAGTGAAAGTGAGAGTAAATCTAAGGAGCCAGGATTCCTAGATGACTTCTCTGGGAGTCTGAGTTTAGCAGCCTTCTCCGTCAGTCTAGAAGGCTGCAGATCGGAAACCTCTGACACTGTACTGCCACACTGCTGCGTTGAGCACTGCGAGGGCATCTGTGAGTAAGACCGTTAGGCGCAGCCCCAGTGAGCCAGAACAGAGCCAGGGCTGGGATCCGTGTTGATGGTGTGTAGCTCATTGAGCTGATAGTTACTGTACACCTCCTACCTGTCCCCAACACCCCCCACCAAGTCTGAAGCTGCTTTGATGTTTTTATCCTAGAGTCTTTAATGTTTGGGGACACCAGATTCCTTTGAGAATCTCAGAGTCACATTTCTTTACAGTTTAAGATGTCGCAAGTGGGATGGTCCTAGAACTCCTAAGGGTTTTTTTTTTTAAGATTTATTTATTTATTATGTATACAACATTCTGCCTCCGTGTATGCCCACATGCCAGAGGAGGGCACCAAATCTCATTGCAGATGGTTGTGAGCCACCATGTGGTTGCTGGGAATTGAACGCAGAACCTCTGGAAGAGCAGCCAGTGCTCTTAAAGTCTGAGCCATCTCTCCAGCCCAGAACTCCTAAGGTTTAAGAATGAGTATTGCTACTTTGAAGGGAGCTTTATTGTGACTTTCTGGAATTATTCTTAATGCTGTTAACTTTAAATTCCCCAACGATGTGTTTTGAAGAGAGGGTCTGATTAGTCATTCTTGGTTTTTGGGAAAACATAAGCAAGCTTTATCAATCAAGCCTTTTGAATGATGTGTGTGTGTGTGTGTGTGTGTGTGCGCGCGTGTATGTGTGTCTGTCTGTGTCTCTGTGTGTCTGTCTGCATGTCTGTGTCTGTTTAGACATAGGGCTTTGCTGTGTAACTCAGGCTTACTATCCTGCCTCAGTCTCCCATTTTTACGATGGATGGACGGACGGACGGACGGACGGACACCACACACACACACACATTGCATGCCACAGATATATATGGTTGACTTTTCTTATTATGGTGTCTATATATGGAGGATATCTTAACTAGAAGGCTCAAGCCCAGCTATTTTTGGGAGTCACAGTCCACAGCCTTCTCTTTAACATTCTGTGAGTTTTAAATTAACAATTAAAATGAATAATAAATAGGTTTAGAAGTTTGAAAGTAATGAAGCACAGAGAACCATGGTGGGTTTTTTTTTCTTTATTTTCTTTATGTCATGTTCTTTCACCCATTTTCCCTCTGTGATTTTAGCCTAAAGAAGTATTTCAGAATACAAAGTCAAATGGCCTTGCCATGGAGGTGACTTAGCAGCGCTTTAGGTTGACAGTACTGGGGGCAGCACATTCCCAAATGATTAAAGATGAGGCTGTTCATGGCCTCTTTGCTCTCCACAACTGTGTGAAAATACATGAATGTGCAGAGATAATTTACTTCCTTAGAATACTTATAAGTGCAGTGCAGGGCAGCGTGTTACATGAACACCTAATTACAGAGGGTTGCATATGTCTGACTTACAAACGCTATAATGATAATAAACACACATGGGCACAGTTAAGATGCGGTGTTCTGTGCATTTTCCTTTGAAGTTAGCTTTCCATGGGCACAGGGGTGAGAGCTATTTTTAAATGGTGATTGTAGTTTTCACTTCTTCCCTAGTCAATACAGATACGGAAACTGCTGTTGTCAACGTCACCTATACAACAAGAGAAGAAGCAAAGATGTAAGTGGGTTGGGGTTCATTTCTTTGCAGGTTTATTTGGGTTTGTCTTTGGTTTTCTTTGAGTCCTGCTTCTGGAAACCTTTCCTGAGAAGGCAGGTACCAACCAGCCAGATCACATCCTCTTTGTACATGCCAGGACAACTCCAGGGTGTCTGTGTCCTCTTGGACATGCCTGTACAACTCCAAGGTATTCTTGCTCCTTTTGGCATGTTCATGCAACACCGGGAGTTTGTGTCGGGCTGTTGTGTGATTGTACAGCATCTCTTTCTTGAACAGTGTTGAACTTGACACCAGCAGAAAGACAGGAACCGCATGAGGAAGAGGACACCAGCTCTATGATGCTGCACCCATGGGCTCACTTTGACAAGCTTCAGGGGGCCTCTTTTACCTGGAGCGTACTCCGTTCTCCACAAGGAATGTGCACAGCCCGCTAGCCACACTCACTGAATGCAGACTAAAACAATAGTGTTTTATTTTTTTCCTGTGTATAATATTTTCAGAAGAATTCACCTCCTTGGCAGCAGCAGGCTTGGTTACCTGGGAATATTCCACCCTGGCTTGGACACCTACTCTTCCTCCGTTCATTACTCTGTTACTTCAGTAATGATTAGAGTTTATTTTTAACAGACATGGGATTACGTTTTTTAAGAATAGCAAAAAAAAAAAAGTTTCTTTTTAATTTTTTGGGCTGTTTTGAGGTGGGGAATTAATAGCCTTGTACCACCGTGCCTAGCTAAGACGTTTCTTTTGCAGGAGGCCCTTAAGTGGCTCCTAGGCCAGAGTAACTTAGAAGTGTAACAGGCGGGCATACTTGGTGGCTGTGTATGTCCATTCCCAAGGGAGGGAATAACCTCGGTGCTGGTACAGTTTTCAGCACACGTGAAGATGTAGTGAACCCGTTTTCATACCAGCAGGCTCAGGCTATGTCACCGCTGGCCATCACAGCCATAGCCCAGTTCCACTTGGGTAGGATCTGCACGTTATTCGCTTGCCTTCATTGAATTAAGTTTTCTGTTTTGTAATGAATTCACAAACCCTCAGTGTTACTCGAGTAGGATTGCTGCAGAAACATGTAAGGGCATTGTTCTGTTTCATGTAAAATTTTTAAAATACAGAAGTAAGTTTTGTTGTTCATAATAGTTATTTTTAGATAATCTGTAGCCTTGAGGATTGGGGGCATAAATACACCCTAACTGCTGTAGAATAGTAGATACTGAAACGTTACCAGACAGACCCTGGGCTATCTAATCTCTAGGAGTTGCCCTAGAGAAGAAGCTATACCTTCAGAGGTGCCCATGACAACATGTGGTCTTCAAGAGACTGGGCATAGTTCACAAACTTAAATGGAAGGCTGGCCCTAGCAAAAGTTACAGTGATTCCGGAGAAGGGCTGACCTCAGTTTACAGTTGTGTCAAGTGGAGTGGGCAATGAGTTATAGAAAATATTTGATAGTGGAAAATATTTAGAGTGTTAACTGATTTTTAAGGATTAGAAATAATATATTTATTTTGGTACATTTTAATAAATAGTATTTAATAAAGACAAGGAAACTATTGTTTTCCTAATTTGTGCTTATGTATTTTTGAATTTCTCAAATTTGTGATACGATTAAAATAATCATGAAGATGTCTTGTGGTTAAAAAGGAAGTAATAGTTTTGGAGCCACACCTACAGTTGTTGGTAAAGAGGGTTTAGTCTGCGGAGGGATGGGAGGAACGCAAACAGCAGAATTGTGTCTTAGCCACCTAGATCTAGATTCTGAGAGAGAACTTATTTAATTGTTGAGACTCCAGGCCCAAGATGGCTATGTCTTGCTCACCCCTGTATCCTTGGTGCTTGGCACAGGTGCCCCATAAATGGCTAGTGAGCAAGGTGAGTCAGTGCACCCTCCCGCCTTCTAGAGTTTTGCCACACTCTCGGATAAGCTTGCTGTGTTCTGCTGTGTTGCAGAGCAATTGAGAAGCTAAGTGGGCATCAGTTTGAGAACTACTCCTTCAAGATTTCCTACATCCCCGATGAAGAGGTGAACTCCTCCTCACCCCCTCAGCGAGTCCAGCATGGGGACCACTCTTCCCGGGAGCAAGGCCACAGCCCCAGGAACTCTTCTCAGGCCAGACAGATTGATTTCCCGCTGCGGATCCTGGTCCCCACCCAGTTCGTTGGTGCCATCATCGGAAAGGAGGGCTTGACCATAAAGAACATCACCAAACAGACCCAGTCCCGGTACGTGCCTCCAGTGCTCCCTCCGCTTCCTTCTGAGGGGTCGCCTGCATCCCGACTCCCCCATCCTCAGGTCACTTGGTGCTGTAGCTGGAGGCTGTGTCGTAGGGACCAGTGCTTCTTTCCCTAGGCTGTGACTAGACTCACCTCATGGGGGCTGTCTGAGTGTTCATGCTAAGATGTACGTCATTCTCTGAAAGGCTAAGTCCATGAAGAGAACACTTAACGGACCTCCAGGAAGGATGATCCCTTGTGCTAGTGTTCCATGAGCATGCCTCGTTCCACAGCAGCCGAGAGGGGCTCTGGTTATAGGATGCTCTGGTCCGGGCTCTCACCCTCTGCTGGGTCAGCCTTGCAGTGGAGTAGCCGTGCTTTAGACTGTCTAGGTTGTCGCCTATAGAAGCTGCGGGTCACTGCTGTACCAAACAAGAAAGTATGGGGCTTTGTCTGATTTTCTGTTTGAAGAGACTGGACTGGAGGTGGCAGTCAGCGGGCAAAGTCATTTGTACAATTGTTGATTTTTATGTGTCCGTAAGACCACAGCACACTGTCATGAAGATACAAGACTTGAAAACAGTGACTTGTGTTCAAGTTTTGATAAAACGTCTCACCTCCTTGAGTTTCGGTTGCTTCTGTGAAAAAGGAAGCCACGGTGTTTTACCAGGATCGCTGTGAGGATGCAAACACTCGGGCAGAGCAAATGAACTTGCATTTGCAGAGCCCCGAATTGCCAGCAAGTACTCATCCCTGAGCTGGTGTGTCTTACTCCAGTCAGTGAGCGCCCTGTAAGCTGAAAGGGAAGTCGCTCCAGTGTCTGAGGAAGCCCCAGCTGTAGACGCTGATGGGCAAGGGGAATGCTGAGATCAGACTGGAAGTTGTTGGCTGTGGTTCCTAAAAAAACCCGGCCTTTCCTTTCCCAAGTAATTCTTAGTTATCTCTGTTCTGCTTCCAAAAACTGCACAAGGTGGCTTAAGTTTCAGGGAAGTGAAATTAGTTTTTAAAGTTTGTGCCCAGTTGGAGAAGGAGACTGATGACTGGGCCCTTTCTAACAGCCGAGGGAAAGGGGCTGCGATCAGTTGTGTGATTTCTTAAAGTGAATGAAGCCAAAAGGCCCCAAAGGAGCCTGACAGACTGTTAGACCAATAGTTTTAGGAGTCTGGAAGGAAGGCAGACTGCTAGTAGAAAGGGAACCAAAACCTCAGGAAGGCAGAGAGGCACGCCTCTGCCCCTCTGTCCTTCTGTGGATGCTCAGACACATAAAGTTTGATTGAATTTGGTGCTGGAATTTGGATTCACATAAGGCTTTTAAAAGCTGTGCTCAGTGCAGAGGTCAGAACTGGTCCAGTGTGCTACTCCTTCTCACCTTACCCTTCACTTCCACGGACATTTGAAAGGCCACACAAAATACTTCACTAACCAAGCTGACTTTATTAACAAGTTGGCTGGGTGCCTTGATCCTCAGCACTCCTGTCAGAATGGCCCACTTCTGACCAGAGCGGCAAAGAATTTACGTCTGGCACGAGCCCCTTTGCACACTGACCTGCTTGGATCGCAGCTTCCGTTGCAAGTGTGCTGACGGCATTTCCTCTGTCCTCGCTATATTGGCTGGGCTGTGTTTGTTGTGTCTGAGGCCCTATCGGATCTGTGCTATGGCTCCTAATTCTTTTCCTATAGGGTAGACATCCACAGAAAGGAGAACTCTGGAGCCGCAGAGAAGCCTGTCACCATCCATGCCACCCCAGAAGGGACATCTGAAGCATGCCGCATGATCCTTGAAATTATGCAGAAAGAGGCTGACGAGACCAAACTGTAAGTTTGTACAATGCCCAGACCACTCAGTGCTGTAAGATGAAGAAAGCTCCATGAGAACACAGCACACAGAGTCAATTGTCCAGGACTCATGGTGGCTCGCAGAAATTAGGGAGCCTGTGGGGTCTGACCTAGGTCCTCTGCACATACATTATAGCTGAGCAGCTTGGTGTTCTTTGTAACAGTGAGAGCCGGCCGGGATGGTCCCTGATGTGACAGTGTGTGCCTGGTCTTGTAGTAGCAAATTATGCTGTGTTTGGTTGATGTTCCTGGGAGGTCTGCTCTTTCTGAGGGAAGATAAAAAGAGGGTGGATCTGGGGGAGAGGGGAGGTGGAGGATCAGGATGTAATATATGAAAGAAGAATTTTTTAAAAAAGAAAGAAATATGTTAAAAAGCTCTAAGTGTGTTAATAAAGGTGGAGGGATCATGTTTTTATTACTCAGGGTTCTCTAGAGAAACAGAATTGATAGAATAAATTTATACATATGCATATATATTCATATTCATGAATATACTGTAGACATGTAAGTATGTGACATGCCAGTATATGCTGTATATTACATATACAATGTGTGTGAAATATATATTTGTATATGAATATATTCTGTATATATGTATAGATTCACATATGTGTATGTGTGTATATTATATATAAAGAGCGAGGGAGGGAAGGGGGAGGGAGGGAAGGAATTTACTAGAGTGGCTTACAGGCTGTGGTCTGTGTGGTCTAGCTAGTCCAACAATGTCTGTCTACCAGTAAGAAATCCAAGAGTCCAGCAGTTGAGTCCATGAGGCTGCATGACTCAGATGGTCTTCAGTATATGGACTCCCAGAGAAGTACACCCTAATGCCAGTGAAGGAATGGACTTGCCAGTGAGAGCATGGACATGCAGGCAAAAAGCAGAGGCTTCCTTCTTCCAAGTCCTTTATATAGGCAGCCAGCAGAAGTTGTGGCCCCAATTAAAGGTGGATCTTCCCACTTCGTATAATTAAGAAAAATAGCTGGGTGGTGGTGATACACACCTTTGATCTCAATGATTAGGAGGCAGAGGCAGGCAGATCTCTGAGTCTGAGGCCAGCCTGGTCTACAGAGTTCCAGGACAGCCAGTACTACACAGGGAAACCCTGTCTTGAAAAAAGAAAAATCCCTCACAAGTATACCCAGCAGCTTGGGTTTTCCTTAAGTTTATCTATAGTTTTAAAAAAGATTGTTGGTCTTCCAAATCTGCCTGTGGGCAGTGGTGGAGCTGCGTAGAGGAGCAGGGCGTGGGCTGAGTAGTAAACTCATTAGCAGGTGTGATGTGCAAAACTAAGACGAGAATGTTCTAAAAAGAGCAACATCGCCAATCTGTTAGCACATCACAGACAGGGCTTAGCCCCTGGCCTAACGGTTATCAAGCACTTGCTTTACTTGGGACTTTTGGAAGTCCCCCAGATGTCATGGCTCGATTTGAGGGAACCCTTCTTTGATTTAAATTACTGAGGCTTTTACAAATGACAGTCTCCTCAGTTCTTTTGATTAGTTGTGTGCAGCTTAGGAGATGGCCACAAGGTGGATGTGTGAAGGGGGCTTTAAGATGTCCTATAGAGCCCAGATAGATAGAGTTCGCATGTCCGAAGTGAGTTTTTCTGAGCAGCTGTCCCATGCACGCCTGAGCTGCGTGTTGAAGCTACAGCTGTGGGCAGGAGTAAACACGGCAGTGAGAAATCAGCCTGCTGACTGCTCATGAGGGCACTCACCCAACATTCAGGGACACAGGGGGTGACTGGAGGAGGGCCCAGGGGGGTGAGTAAAAGGCAGGGGACACATGATAAGACCCTAAAACTTCCTTTCCATTTGCCAAGCGTGTATCATGTACCATGTGCTGGACGTTGCTGTGTGCACTGGGGACCCAGCAGGGGCTACAGGCTTCTCCGCCCTGGGACATTTTTCTGCTTTGCTTTCCTTACAATAACTCAGACCTTGTATCACCACAGAAGGTATCCCAAACTTGAGAGGAAGGCCGTCACTTCTTTTTTAAATGTTTTGAAGAATTGTGTTAAAATACACCTTACAATATATTCATTCACACTCTTACAAAAGAAACAGCCCTGGCTGCCTGTTCTTGCCTCCCTGTCCACCTACTGTTCTTACCAATTGGGTTACTTTAGACCAGTGCTTCTCAACCTGTGGGTCGTGACCTCTTGGGGGTCGAGCAACCCTTTCAGAGGAGTCATGTGCCAGGTATCCTGCATATCAGATATTTATAGCAATAGAAAATTAGTTATGAGGTAGCAACAGAACTAATCTTGTAGTTGGGGTCACCACAGCATGAGGAACTGTATTAAAGGGCCGCAGTGTTAGGAAGGCTGAGAGCCACTGCTTTAGAAACTTGACATGAATGGGTCATGTGGCTCTGTGTTCCTGTGGCTGGTTTAGCTCAGTCCCCCAGTTCCTCCAGGTGTAGCACACAAAGTGCCCATCCCTCTGGGTTATACTGCTGCGCCTTGGCTGCTTCTCAGTGATATTGCTGTGAATGTCAAATCACAAATGATCATGATTTTTATTTCTTTTTTTATATATGCCCAGAAGTGGGATTGCTGGATTTTATGGGATTCTATTTTTGTTAATGTAGCTCCCCCTGGCCAGGCCACCCTTTGGACTCACTCTGCCATCTGGCTACTAGTGAGTAGAAAGTGGAAGTAGAGTTAGCCTGTGGCTCGTTTAAGTCGGGATTTGTAAGCTGAGGTTCGGAAAGAACCTTGAGAAGTTGGTTTCCATTCATAAAAAGTGCAGGTGATGGCTCAGGAGAAGACAGAGTGTCTGTCCTAAGTGTTGAATGTGCTTTGTCTTCTAGAGCTGAGGAGGTTCCTCTGAAAATCTTGGCCCACAATGGCTTGGTTGGAAGACTTATTGGCAAAGAAGGCAGAAATCTGAAGAAAATTGAGCATGAGACAGGGACCAAGATAACCATCTCATCGTAAGTTACCCCTCAGACTATTATTTGCGGGAGCAGCTGACTGAACCTTCCTGTCCTCTGCTTTTGTCCAGAGAGGAGATGCTCAGCCATGCTATAGTCTCTCTGAGCAGCCATGGAAAGTGACCCACGGGTGGGCTCTACAGTCCCCAGAGTGCTCACCAGCACCAGGGAGACTCTGGGCCCACCCCAACACCATGAAAATCTTAAAATAAAAAATATCATCTATTCTGTGGCACAAGCCTGTAATCCAGGCTCTCAGGAGAAGAGGCAGATGAACCAAAAGTTCAAAGCAAGCTTTGGCTGCACAGAGAAGTCAAGGAGAGCCTTAGTGAGACCTTTCTCAAAATACAAAGTAAGACTGGGGGCTGGGGATATAGCTCAAAGGCAGAAGACTTTCCTAGCACGTGTAAGGCTGAGGTTCAATCCATAGTCTGTGCCCATAGATTGTATATAATGAAAGTCACTAGTAAGACTTGAGATTAGATAGCAGGATTCTATGCTGTAGTGTTAGGAGAAATCAAGTCTTTACTGAGATGTGCCTGTGGTCTGGAGTTTTATTCTTGCTGTCTTTTCCCCGTTGGCCAGCTTACAGGATTTGAGCATATATAACCCCGAGAGAACCATCACGGTGAAGGGTACCATTGACGCTTGTGCCAATGCTGAGATAGAGATCATGAAGAAACTGCGCGAGGCCTTTGAAAATGACATGCTGGCCGTTAATGTAAGCATCCAGTTCTTCCCTTTCTGCTGGTTTCCCCACAGCTAAGCCAGGACCCAGGCTCTGCAAGGATAGCTGTTCTTCAGCTGAGGAGCTTAGGGAAGAGGGAAGAGGGAAGGGCTTCCGACTTCTTAGGATTAAAGATGTCGGTAAACTGGGGGAAACACGGATCAGTGTGAGCCGCTAAAATCATACCTTCCAGACCATAAAGTGGGGTGATGTTCATGATCACATGTGTTAGAAAAGGGAGATGTCAAAGCTGGGCTACACATAGATGTGCAAAGTAGTGTGGGCCAACAGGGCTGGATGCTGCCTACCAGAGTAAAAGTTAGAGAGCCAGGAAAGTGGGTTCCCCTGTTTTCTTTTCTTTTCTTTTTTTTTTTCAAGAGGGACTTAAGAATTTTCATTTTTATTCAAGAAGGTGTTCACACTGCTAGTCCGCAGACTAGATTTTGATAATGTTCCTATATTCTTAGCTGAAAGGAGAAAATGCTTTTTGAACAATGGAAGGAAAGGTACCAAACTAATTAGGCTCCCCATGCTATGTTCCAGGCTCAGAATTATATCCTTATCTCCCCTGATCCTACCAACAATCCTGTGGGAACATGTTGCTTCCCTCCAACTCATAGATGAAACAGGAGAGGCTCACACACTGTACATTACAAGTAAAAAGAGATCGAGAGTCAAACAGTATTCATGGCTCCGCAGTCCTTATCTTTCACCCTCTACCCCAAAGGAACGACAATCAGGGGCTGGGAAGATGGCTCAGTCAGTGGTTCCCCTGTTTTCTAAACTTTGTATAATATTATTGTGTCTTCTCTCTCTTTAAAATTTCAAGTATATACTTTAGCCAGGTCTGGTGACCACACACCTTTAATCTCAGAACTGGAGAGACAGAGAGATAGGTGGATGTCTGTGAGTTCGAGGTCAGCCTGGTCCACATAATGGGTTCCAGGTCAGCTGGGGCTGCATAGTGTGACCCTGTTTCCAATATATATATGTAAATAAATTGACTGGGCTGGAGATTTGCCTCTGTGGTAATACATGTGTAGCATATGTAAGGCCTAGAGTTAATTATTCAGGGTCAGAACAAATGGCATCATGGGGCATAGAGACCTTGTCTGTATAGGCTGCTTGGGGGCAGATCTGTCTGAAGCAAGCCTGAGGGAGGAAGGGAATGGCCTAACTTCTGATTGGCATCTCTCGCTTGCTGGTGGACGCTCTTAGTTCTCCTAGTAAATGCTGTCACCCACTTGAGTGCTCTCTGGCACTTGAAGAAGACCGCACATTCTTCCTGTTTCTTATCTCTCACTTTATAATTGTTGAAATTATTTCTCTGTCAGCAAAGCCTCAATCATCTCAGAAGAGTAGAGTCTTTCCTTTTTCACTATAATTTTCTGAGAGCGGAAAGGGTCCTTCGATCAGCCGTCATAGGCCACAACCCAGCCTCCACGGTTATCAACCTCATTGACCTCTTGGCTTCATTTGACCCTTCCTCTACTTCCCATCCCACCCACGAACATTTCACAGGGGAATAAACAGCGACAAAGCCGTCTGTACTGCAGCCCCACCTCCCCAACCGTTCTTTCTCATGTCGGCATCCCAGCCCCACCTCTCCAGCCCCACCTCTCCAGCCCCCTTCCAGCCCCCACCTCTCCAGCCCCCCCCATCACCGCAGTGACTGGGGCAGGATGGAGAGCACCCCATGTGGACGCCTTTG
Organism: Microtus pennsylvanicus; assembly: GCF_037038515.1. Classification (NCBI taxonomy): domain Eukaryota; kingdom Metazoa; phylum Chordata; class Mammalia; order Rodentia; family Cricetidae; genus Microtus; species Microtus pennsylvanicus. The sequence continues at coordinate 72,388,227 of NC_134579.1, forward strand.
TGGCAGCCATCTGGCCGTCTCATTCTTTGCTTGCGGACTCTCGATCTCTTTGCTAAGCATCTCTTCCCGTGAACACCTGGCTAGACTCAGAAGAGGTGTGGGTGTCCTGCGCATCGCTATCCAGAGCGGGTCACTTAGGTACCTGCGTCAGATCCATGCTGTGTGAGACAAACACCAGGGCTTAACAGGCAGCGTGGGGACCCAGGTTTGCTGTTCTGCGTTCTTATGAAAAGGATCATTTTCCAGGGTGACTTTACTCACAGAGAAACTGCCTCATGTTTAGGAAGCTAAGGAATGGGGCAGGCTGGGCACAGGCCAGCGTAGGGCCAGCATCTCTCCACCTCCAACCCTGATGAGCATCCTAGATTGAAATGTGAAACAAGCAGTGAGCTCTTGACGTAGCTGACCTGTCCTTGGGAACTAGAAAAGACTGGTGTTTGCTCTCGTCGAACAAATATTGTGTACTAGTGTGTCAGGTACTGCCTATGGCTCTAAATACATGACCGCTGATCCAAGGAAGTGAGGCAGGAGCGAGGCACTGAGCCCTTGATTCTGTCGTGTGTCTTTGAGGAAATAAGAGTGTGAGGAGAGCCTAGAAAGGCCATGTCAACTGGGAGGGATGGGGGACACCTGGGCAGGGGAACAAGGAGCAGGGGTCCAGAGGTGAAAGGGCACAGGGTATTCAGGGAGCAGGATTTGCTGGGGTAGGAAGCAGCTAGTGAAGGCGTCGTTGGCCACAGTCAGATATGTAGATATACCCAGGGGTAGCAGGGAACCTTGGGAGGAAGGTCGCAGTTAGATTGACAGGTTGGGATCTGTTGTCTACACCCAGTCCAAGGTGAAGAAGTCCAGGTACCTAGGGGAGCTGACCGGGAAGCAGGGGTGCTACGCAGACAGGAAGTGAACCTGACTGCTGCAAGCCTTGGCCCTTCCGGCCTTCTCTCCCTCATCTTTTTTCTTCATTTCTGTTCCCAGCAACAAGCCAATCTAATCCCAGGGTTGAACCTCAGTGCACTTGGCATCTTTTCAACAGGACTGTCCGTGCTCCCTCCACCAGCAGGGCCCCGTGGAGGTCCCCCCAGTGTCCCCTACCACCCGTTCGCTGTAAGTAGCTCAGTGTCTTGAGGGTCACTCATGTGGGGTGACTCCAGGCAGTGTTGAGTGAAGGTAAAAGCTTTTATTTGCAGTCCTGTCTTCATGGTGGGAAGTGACACTGGCCTTGGCTCTGAGTGTGCGCACTCAAGCGTGGTAAGTGCCGTGCTGCAGAGAAAAGGAACTGCTCACCAATTCGCTAAGTGGAGGTCCTTTGAAAGGGGGGGAAAAAGGGTTACTTATTTATTATGTATACGGTGTTCTGCCTACATGCCAGAAGAGAACTCCAACTCATTACAGATGGTTGGTGAGCCACCATGTGGTTGGTGGGAACTGAACTCAGGTCCTCTGAGAGAACAGTCAGTGCTCTTAACCTCTGAGCCATCTTTCTAGCCTCCCAAGGTCCCTTTGATAAAAATAAAAGTTGTTGGTCTGGCAGTGGTGGAGCACACCTTTAATCCTAGCACTGGGAGATTGGGGCAGTTCAAGGTCAGCCTAGTCTACAGAGCAAGTCCTGGAAAACCAGACGGGGCTCTACAGAGAAAACCTGTCCCGAAAGAGCAAAACACAAACAGAAAAAAGTAGTTATTTCAAACAGTAATCATGAGTACTTGTTATTTAATCTAAATGTTAAGGTACCTGGATTATTCTTGAATGCATACATATTCCCACCTTTATTGAAAGGAAGTTTTAAAAAGAAAATGCTAGCGTGTTCGCTTTTAAACCGCATGCCGTCTGATATGTAGCAGGCTCTCAGTAAGTATCGTTTGACTGATAATTCTCAGCGAAAGAAACGTGAATGGTTCGTGAATGGTTTGTTTCCTGCTTGTTGCCCTCACTCAGAGCCGATGTTCAAGATTAGTGTGTTACCAGATGGGGGCTGAAGACACCCACCACGCCACGGCTGCTTTCCCCCATTTTTTCTTCTCCAAGCACTTGTTTGTGTGTAAACTGTTTCAGTGGGGAAGAATCAGATGGGCAAGGGAACTCTGTTTTGCTCCCTGGTGTAGGCATGGCTACTGGCTCCTGGGGGCCCCCTGTGTTCACACCCTCAAAACAGGCATAGACTAGCACCATGCCCACAGGCCCAGCACATCCTGACTGACCTGCAGGAGCTTCCTGGGTGTTTGGGAGCCCTGTAGCCCGGCTCTTTGGTTCTGTCCAATTTCCTCTAAACTGAAGGAACTGCACGTGTGTCTGTGATGGAGGGGTCGTGGCGGAAGCACGCGGGATGGATGTGTTCACGTTCTTTATCTTTGCTGGGAGATGTGATAACCAACCGTTAAAAGACACTTAAGACATCTCACTTCCTGCATAGGGAGCTCTGTAGCATCGGTCTGAAAGTTAAAGCCCTTGATAGCTGAAATTACAGTAGGAAATGAGTATACAGCTTTCTCTTAGAGCAAATTTGTGCAGGCCTTTTCAGCATAGAGGAATGTTTTCTTAGTCCATGAATGGCGATGCCTGCCTGTAGTCCTAGCCCTTGGGAGGCTGAGGGGGTCGGACGGACTCCAGATGTTCCAGGCAGCCTGGTCTCTACATAGTGAGACCCTGTCTCAAAATGAAATAGATAAGTCAATACGAACCAAGCATGGGATGTTTTCTCTTGGGCTTTTGGCCTTTCATGTCTTGCTAAGGAAAAAGCCCCTTCATTCAAGATTGTAAACATGTTTTCCTTATACTAATTTTCAGTCGTTGGTTTTTCTGGGGGATGTTTATATTGTATTTTACAGGGAATTGATTTTGATCTAACTTTATTATTTTTCCAAGGGAATAGCCAGTTTCCCAAAGGAAGTTATTAATATGCTGTTTTATCATCAGCTTGAAATCCAGCTCTCTACTTCGTTTTGCTTTTGATTCTTTGTGACAGGGTCTCCTATAGCCCAGGCTGGCCTCCCGCTAACTCTGTGATTGAGGGTGGCTTTGAGCCGCTGATCCTCCTGCCCCCTCCAGCTGTCCCTCAGCCTACCTCATCGTCTTTCTGCACTTTGTCCCTTTCCACTGAACTCTGTGTCTGTGTAGAACTAGCGTTTTATGACATCTGGCAGTTTCAACAGAAAGCTGGCTTTTGTTTTTGTGTTTTTCCCCAAAGAATGAGTTGGAAAGATGGCAGCTTTTATTGTTTGACAAAATGGAAAATATACTGTTTTTTTTCCTTTTTTTTTTTTTTTTTTTTAATATTTATTTATTTATTATGTATACAATGTTCTGTCTGTATGCCTGCAGGCCAGAAGAGGGTGCCAGACCTCATTACAGATGGTTGTGAGCCACCATGTGGTTGCTGGGAATTGAACTCAGGACCTTTGGAAGAGCAGGCAATGCTCTTAACCACTGAGCCATCTCTCCAGCCCCCTGTTTTTTTTCCTTTAGATATGATAAATCCTACTCATAAAACCTCTTGACCTGGCAACTTTGTTTGGAAAAAAGATAATTTTTCCCCATTTCTTTAGAAAGTTTCTGACTTGGCTTTGTTAGTTTGTAGTTGTCTATCGAAGTGTCCATTTCAGTTGTGCTGAACCTGAGTAGAGGATGTTTGCCTCTCCTGTGCAGGGCTGTGGGTTTGCCCTCCAGCGCAAGGGGGAAATCCACTTTATCTCTGTTTTAGATACAGCACCTTAAAGTGGTGCGTAACAGATTGCTTCATCTTTTAAATGGCCAATCTTGTGGTCTTGTCTCTTTTGTTTCCTAATATTATATGTTTGTATTCTTAGTTGTTTTTTTTTTTTTAATGTTTTTCAAGACAGAGTTTCTCTTTGTAGCCTTGGCTGTCCTGGAACTGACTTTGTAAACCAGGCTAGTCTTGAACTCTCAGAGATCTGTTTCCCGAGTGCTGGGATTAAAGGCATGCACCACCACCGCCGGACTCTTTCTTAATATCTTAATAAGATTTGCAGAGTTTCCCTTTTCCATTATTTATTTATTTACTGGCAACATTTCCCTGTAGTGCAGGCTGGCCTCAACTCCTCAGTGCCCTGATGACAGGCACGTGACAGCACACCTAGTTTATGCGGTGCTGGGGAGGTACCCAGGCTTTGACAGGAGATAAGTGATGCACGATTAATAAAAACCCAGAGAGAGAAACGGGGGTTCAACCTAAAGATCAGAAAAGCAAAACAACCAGCCACTGGCTCTTACACAGTTTCAGTCAGAAATGGAGATCCTGCCTCCAAAAATCTCAGAATGAGACTGTGTCTGAGAGCTGTCTCCTCCCGTTTTATAATCCTCTCTAGGACTGGGATTAAAGGCATGCACCGTTTCTATGGTAACTAATGTGGCTCCTGGGTTTAAAGGTATGTGTTACCACTGCCTGGTCTGTAAGGCTGACCAGTGGGGCTGTTTTACTCTCTGATCTTCAGGCAAGCTTTATTTATTAAAATTCAAATGAAATGCCACTACAGATAAGGGATTCCATTTGTTAATGCGCTGTCTCCTGCGTTCTGGGAGCTCTCTTTCTTTCTGCACTTGTTCACCCGGCCTGTTGATTAGCCTTGCTCCCTCCCCTCTCCCCACTGACTTATACATGCCTAATGAGATGTAATTGCACTTTCATGTATTTAGTGAACTTGAGAGGATATATTAGTGAGTCCTTAGGGAAGTTTATTGATAGTGTTCTCCTGAGACTGCTCCAGGCATGTTCAGATCAAGGAAGCTGAAGTGGTTCAGATCTCAGGCTGCAGCCATCCTGTTGGCAGAGGTGTGGGTGAGCCAGCCCAACGTTAGCATGGGACAGCTGTTGCGTTACTCATCCGTTATGTGGTGGCATGGGCAGGACAGAGATGCCCTCTCCTGCGCCCATCCCTCTGCATGCTGGCCCTGTCCCTCACCAGCTGCAGCACTGGGGAGAGTGGCCCCTACACCTCGCCTGGACAACACAGTAGAGCTGGCCGTGAAGGTGTAGATGTGAGAGAACCAACCCTGAGGACAAGAAAGTAGGAGAACCGGCCCCGCCCCTTGCTCACAGCTGCAAGTGGTGAGCTAGCCAGGGCAATGCAGGAGAGCTCACCCAGGTGTTGAGGACGAGGGAGAGCTGGCCAGCTGGCCAACCCCACATCTACCCAGACCCAGAACCAGGGTTGTGTGTGATCTGAGACCTACTGGAGCACATGAAGGGACCGGTCCTGCAGACCCAAAGCTGCAGGATTCCCACAACACGGGGAAACGGAAGGAAAACCAAGAGGAGTCCCAGTGAGGACCCAGCATCGATAGTGTAGCAGAAACCAGAGGCCTCGAACCAGACCAATGACTCTGCAATGAACACGTGCAAGTAACGATATAAGGGGGAAAAAAATCTCAGGCTGCAGAGTCAGCCAAAGGTCCAGGTTCATTTTGCTTCTAGTCTTAGTTACTAGCCCCCATACCTCATGCAATGGCATTTCATTTGTATTTTAATAAATAAATAAAGCTTGACTGAAGATCAGAGAGTAAAACAGCCCTACCGGTCAGCCTTATAGACCAGGCAGTGAGTGGTAACACACACCTTTAATCTAGTTGCCATAGAGACTGGGTGCATGCCTTTAATCCCAGTCCTAGAGAGGATTATAAAACGGAGGAGACAGCTCTCAGACACAGTCTCATTCTGAGATTCTGGGAGTCAGGATCACCATTTCAGACTGAGGTCGAGGTAAGAGTCAGTGGCTGGTTGTTTTGCTCTTTGAATCTTCAGGTTGAACCCCCAGTTTCTATCTCTGAGGTTTTCTTTTTTTTTTTGTTTGTTTGGTTTTTTTGTTTTTTGTTTTTTTTTTTTTTTTTGATTTTTCAAGACAGGGTTTCTCCGTAGCTTTTGGTTCCTGTCCTGGAACTAGCTCTTGTAGACCAGGCTGGCCTCAAACTCCCAGAGATCCGCCTGCCTCTGCCTCCCGAGTGCTGGATTAAAGGCGTGCGCCACCACCGCCCGGCAATCTCTGAGTTTTTATTAATCGTGCTACACTCTTCCCCCAGTTGTCCCAAGAGAACCCAGAGTGGGTAAGCTGCTGGGGATAGCAACATTTTGACAGTCTGGAACAGAACACTAAACCTTCCTAGCCTTGGAACCTGTCCAAGTTCTTCCTTGCCTGTCCTGGCCCCACGCTTTCTCTGGTTCCAGAAGGAACCTGCTGCCTTTTCAGCCGGGGATGAGTCTGTCCTCACATCAGAGCTATTGAACCCCTTGAGTATAATACATAAGCCTGGCCTGGGCCACCCATACGCCTTCCTCCCTGCTCGTACTGACGGTCTCTGGTTTCTCCTGATTCAAGGGTCAGCCATCTCTGAGCTGTACCCTGGACTCTGCAGTTCTTCCAGCAAAGTGGCTGAACTAATGGTGACTCCTGCCAGTGTTCAGTGTCTGCTGCGTACCCTGTCTGCCCACTAGCTAAGTCAAACTAGGCTAAGACCTCCTGCCGCTGTCCCCTTGTGGGACACACCTAGCTGTCACCTTCATAAAAGCACCGCCCCTCCCCACGTACTCATAATGTGCTAAGGTTTTTAAATATATATATATATATATATATATATATATATATATAAGTTTTATACACACAACACACATCCCTCATACAAGGATTGGGCCAGTGAGCCCAGTGTCAAGAGGAAGTTGCTTGCGGACAGGCAGATGCGTTCTGATCACCAGAGGAAGCAGAATTTGAAAATCCCATCCCAGTGGCTGCTGTCAACTCCACCCTAGCATGGGGAGGTGGGAAAGAGAATGGCCACCGTAGACACCTGCTCATTGTAATAAGCACTCACTCACACTTCTAAAACAGCCCACACTTTCTGGCTCCCAGGAGTACTTGAGGTCAGTCCACATCTCCACCAGGGATGATCTCAACCACCTGCTTTCTCCCGTGTCCTTCAGAATGCCTTTGTAGTCACCAAGCTAGCCTTCTCTCTGATGTTCAAAGACACCAACCATCCTGGCCTGACCTCCCAAGAACCCTGCTGCTCCGCATACTTCTTACCCAGGGCTGCATGTGATCCTGGTCTCTGAGTCTTACAGTTGCTGCCCCTGGGCTGCTCACTCATTCCATCTTTGTGGCCACTGGCTTAAGACTTCTCTGAAGTTATTTTTTGCATTTGCCTCACAAATAGACCGTAAGTCCCCTCATGTCCCTCTCTCCTAGAGTAAGGTTGCCCACACGGTGGGTACTCGAAAGCTCTTGAGTGAGTGAATGTATGGCCAAACACAGCTACAGGCAGTTGAGTCTGTGGGGGACTCAGAAAGTAGATGGCCAAACACAGTCAGCTACAGGCAGTTGAGTGGGGGAGGGGGGGCGACTTAGAAAGCTCCCATCTGTAAAAGAGCTAGAGAGAATCAGGCTTGTGTAGGTCTGAGTCTCAGCTAGAAATGACTCCTTGGGCTGCTGAATTCAGAATTCTTTCCTTCTAGCAGCCCTGCGGCTCCAACTTAGGGATAAAAGGAATCTGTCCTCATTATCGTTTTACAGCTAATTTAACAATCTCTCCTTTATCCCAGGGTGGGACTGACGTGGGCAGTGTTAATGTTAGGACCCTGAACACTTGGAATACAAACGGCGCTCTAGATCCATTCTTGGCTTTGCATGGGCGCTAGAATCACGATTTACAGGAATCGCTTTTGCCATGAGAGCTGAAGGAACAGTGCTTGGGGCCAGAAGCGGGCAGAGGCCCCGTTTCCCCTGGTTAGAGCCTTGAGTGAAAAGCTCAGGAATTGGCTCCCCCTCTACCAGCCACACCCCAGAATAGAACCTGCACAGAGAAAGGGCTGAGGTCCACCTGCTTCCCAGAGAGCCTTCAGAAAGAGGCAGTTCCCTCTTGACCAACCTTCAAAGCGGTCAAGCTTCCCTGACACCCTGGTCTCTTGGCCCCCCCTTGTGGGCAGAGGCATTACTGCAGCCTCTTCAGTTGTACCAGGGTGTGAGCCGTGAAGCTGCAGGTGTGTGGCCCTACCCTAGGACCTGGGAAGCCCTGCAGGGTGCTCATAACTCGGTCTTTTCTCTCCAAGCTCAAAAGAACAGTTGTTTCTGTTGGTAAGGAATCGTGAGTCTTATCTGGAGCTGAGTCTAGCTGGAGACTGGGACGGTGGAAGACACGCTCAGCTCCCTCTGTCAGGCAGTGCTGTGTGCCTTGATGCTCCGTGCCTGTCACCATGATGCTGGTGGTTACAGTGAGAGTACTGTTGAATTACTATGTGGCTGTATGTGAAACGTAGTTAATGCAGCTTTGCTCACTTAGTGTGTGTGAACTTGGATTGCTTTCTGTCTTGTAGAACCACTATGAGATTTATGAATTTATAAATAGATATAAAATATCATAGTCCCTGCTATACCATAGGTATTCAATTAAAAAGTAGCTACTGTTTCAGCTTTGATTTTTTTTTTGATTTTCAATTTTTCCATAGCTAACTCTGCTTCATGAGTGCACATCTGCCCTCCTGCTCCTTCCCTCCCCGCATCTGTTCTCCTGTTCTTCCCCTCCCTGTATCTGCCCTCCCACTCTTCCCTTCCCCTCCCCACATCTGCCCTCCCGCTCCTTCCCTCCCCACATCTGCTCTCCAGCTTCTCCCCTCCCCATATCTGCCCTCCAGCTCCTCCCCTCTCCACATCTGCCCTCCAGCTTCTCCCCTCCCCACATCTGCCCTCCCGCTCCTCCCCTCCCCATATCTGCCCTCCAGCTCCTCCCCTCCCCACATCTGCTCTCCAGCTTCTCCCCTCCCCATATCTGCCCTCCAGCTCCTCCCCTCCCCATATCTGCCCTCCAGCTCCTCCCCTCCCCATATCTGCCCTCCAGCTCCTCCCCTCCCCACATCTGCCCTCCCGCTCCTCCCCTCCCCATATCTGCCCTCCCGCTCCTCCCCTCCCCACACTGCACACAATGCCTTTATCTGTCTGGCTCCTTTCTCTTTCAGTTTCCCCAAACTGAGTTTCTATTCCTTCTGATCTCTGCTGCTAACTGGTCTGTCTTCCCTGGATCACATTCGCTTGTTCTGAATAATTCTTGGCTTTTGTCCCCAGAGATCTCTGTTGTTTATAATGTACAACTTGTAATTCTCCCATAATGTAGGAGCCACTAGCCCTGTCGGCACCAAAAGGTGGGTTGGAGCAGTGAGAGCGTGAGTGGGCTGAACTAGAGAGAGCAAGGCTTGTCTTAGAAGCTGCATTCCCAGGGCCTGTTGCAACCAGGTGACACCTTGCCAAGGGTTCAGAGATTAGGAACACAGAGGTACACG